>NC_065506.1:46199891-46225993 GCF_006386435.1 Epinephelus moara | reverse complement strand
TCAGTGTGTGACGTGCACTTGTAGATAAAATATAGGCCTATATTAATGAAGGTTCATTAGTACGGTTTTGTATTTCTCTGTAATGTAGCACAGTGTTAACAATGTTACTGATACTATTCTTTCTCACACCTTCAACTCAAACCACCAAAATATATCATTTAATCATTACATTCATATCAGAAACATGCAGGAGACCAGTCGACCAATGGACCTAAATGACTATTGGTCTATAGGGCAGCCCTAGAAATCAACGAGAAAAGAAACAGAAGTGAGGAAAGTAAACAAAGAGCTAAAGTGAAGCGGGAGTGAGATCGAAACAAACTTGTTACATGAGGTAAGGTTATTTTTCTTTAACCACTGAGCTATTAATGATGCTAACTGGCTAACTAGCATCAAGATGGTCTTCTGTTTTCGACGAATACAGACTACCGTCATCTGCTAGTGTGGAGACATATTTCCTCTCACACAGGCACAGAGCATACGTGCTGGTTGGCCGTCAGCTGTAGTCTTTGCAGTGTGTTCATGTGCAACTTTTTGGCCGAGACACGGTAAGGTCAGGCGACGCAGCAGGGGGCCTTCATCGCTGCCAGTTCTCTGAAGTTGGCTTGGTGTGTCTGGGCCTTTATAAGGAGCTGTCTCCACGTCTGGACAGGTTACATTCATTTGGCAGTACATGCTCAAATTTTGAGTATTGTTTCTGATTGGTTCTCTTGTTCAAATCTGAACCGCCTCTTGTTTAACAATCAAGTCAATGTGCATTGCTTTAAGCAACCTGAAACTGCCATGCCTGCTACCAGGTGACCACACCAAGGTGGGTGGCCATGCTGTTGGCTGCAGAATGCTTTTTAGGGCTGGAAATTCAAGACCATTTTTGTTGATATCATAAAAAGGCGCTGACATTACTGTAAAGTGTAAAGCTGTAAAAATGCTCTCAACATCAAAATGCTCGATGTCAAAAGTAGTTCAAAAGTAGCCTTCCCAACACTGGGTAGATGTTATGAGAAGTCCTGCAGTGACAGCATGCTGTAACAAGAGGAGCAGGTTTGACGGTGTGTCACACATCACACGTAGTCACAGAGAGGTCTGAGGAGGTTATGTCTTTATGAGGGAGGGCTGGAGAGCTTTTACTGCTCCTCACAGACAGCACACACAGCTCAGGGTAAATGGAGGTCAGCAGCAGAGAGGAGAACCAAGTTTTGGAAAAATAGTGAGATGGAAGAGAAGCGAGAGCAGGGAGGAATAAATAGAAAAATAAGAGGATGAGGAAGAGGAGAGATTCCAGCCAGCTGATTGGCAGAGCCCCAGAGTGGAGGAGAAACAGAGCCAGCGGCTCGGAGTGAATGGCCACACTGTCCGCGTGTATGAATGAGCTTTTCAGCTGTCTCTCTATCTGCACTTGCACATGCACACGCACACACATGAAGCATGTATGCAGTTAACTGTGAGGGGGTGAGGCGGTGACTGGTGACGGCCTGGCTCGCTGCAGTTTGTGTGGAGACCTACAGTGATCTTTTCACTCCTCGCCTTCAGCTGAAATACCAGAGCTGACACTGAACCTGAGCTCGATGTGTGGATCTGTGCACAAAAGGTGTGTCTCTCCAAAAGGAGCAAAGTTGCAGAGCTGGAGACCTACAAACTCTACTTCTGAGAAAATGGAAACCCTGAAAAATTGGGGGTAATTGGAGCAATAAGTATCAATAAATAAAAAGAAAATGCAGCAAATAAAAGAGAAATGCTGCAAGAAGATAAATCATCTTAGTGACGTCCATATACCTATCACAGAGTAATTTAATATTCATAGACCTCCCCACATAATACATGACTTCATTTAAATTTTATTAGTTTATTATAGGTCTTTAAAGTTTCATAGCTTACAGCGGCATCACTGAGTCTTAGTTTTCTCATATCAACTCTATTATATTTTTGTTGTATTTGTTTTGGTGTTCATAGTTTTGTCACAATAAAAGTGGAGTTTGCTGTTTAGGATTTACTGCTGATATGATTTAGACAAGCTTACTTTTAAACCTTAAAGGTGCTATACATCCATGATAAACTGCAGGTGTTACTTATGTTGCGCCTGGTTGGACCTGCTCTGACGGCTGTGTGGGCGCCAACAGACTGTGTAATTGGCATTTCCCTCACTCTGCTGTTAGCCTTGTTGGGTCTGCAGGGGAGGAAAATATTTCACATTTACGCATAATTGTTATTGGTACAGAACTCACATAATTCTCAGTAGAGCTCCTCCTACCCTTAACCTGAGCAGAGGTCAGCAAAAATAAGTGCAAACACATGTGGCTGTGCAGGGTATTTAAGTCTTAGCTGTGAATATGGTTGAGATAAATAATTGTAACGTCCCCTATTTGATTCCAACCAGGGACCTTTCTGTCTCCACTGTCTCTGTAAAGGCAAAAATAAGCTGCATTCTCACATGAACTCCGGACAATTACCGCACATGTAGTACACAACAGGAAACTGTCTGTGTCGGAAGTTCTCACCACTCAAAATACTCTGTTTGGTTTGAGCGAGGGGTGGCGCCTGGGTAGAAGGTGCAGGAGGAAGGACATAGCGCGGATAACATCATGGTCCAGTAGCCGGTTCGTAATTTGGTCATAAACAATTGAGCTACTGCTGTTCCTTTAACTTGGATGCTTGATAATATCAACACGTCATCGGTATCGGCAAAATGCTTTAAAATGAAGGAATGATTAGAATTGGCCAACATGCTGTTCCCATTACCAGGACAGAAACAGGACCAATACTGCATGGAAACAAATAAATGAAGATGCTGGCCTGCCAGGCACGTGGCATGTTTTATAAATTATTTAATTAAAAAGACGTATGAACGGCGGAACGAATCGTAACGATGATCAGACTGTATGAAATGTATAACCATATTTTATCAGAATAACATTACTCAGATTCACAATGTGTTAACACTAGATACAAGTTCTTTTTAATCAGACAAACTCACTTAACAATCAACTGAATTAAAAGAAATAGCCTGTTAGCTTGTTAGCAGCCTGTTGGCTAAGCTAGCACACCGTCATATGGTCTCTCTGAAATCTACCGCAAAAGTTAATTTTTTTTTTACGCATTGGTGAAGATTCTCAGTCATCCAGGTCATGATGATCTAAAGTGCTAATATCGTAGGCAACTGGACTTGACTGAGTTTCTTGAAGACATTTCACCTCTCATCCAAGATGTTTCTTCAGTGGGAGTTTCGGATATCAAGGAGATTTCCATTGAAATTAATGGACTTGCACTTTTAATATAGTAACAAGGTGTTAAATTACATTTTGTCTAACAGCGCCATGCTTAAACTCTCTGGACAATCACAGAGAGCCCTCACTGTTAGGCAGCGTCCAACGACAGCCTGGGGCAGTAAGAAGTTGCATTAGGTCGGTAAATGCAATCAGCCAGTTGCCTGATCGAGCAGGTGATTGAAAAAGTGACTGAGCGAGTGATGTTAGTGTGTCGACTCTGCTCTCTGAGACTTCGCTCTGCTCTGCCAGACACAGGCAGGACTGTTTACTTCACAGATGAGATGGCAGTCAGTCCTAAAACAACGGATTAGCTGAAATTCCCCAGATCACAATCTGATCGAACATTCCTGGGACTTGCTGGTACCCCAGAAGTACCCCTGATCCACGGTGGGGCCTCTGTGGATCAGACTTGGCTCTGACCTGTCGAGGCATGGACACAGGACCTCTAGGGGTGTCCGGTGGTGTTTGTGAGGCAGGGTCCCACCACAGATGCGCGATAAGATTGGGATCTGGGAACTTTGGAGGCCAGGTCAACACCTTGAGCTCTTTGTCACGTTCCTCAGGCCATTCCTGAGCAGTGTGGCATGCTGCCTTCTCCTGGTCGGGGGGCAACTGCCATCGAGACATGCCATTACCATGAGCTGCAGGGGAACTTTATCTACAACAGCCTTTGGAGAGTGGTGCATGTCAAGTAGCATCTACATGAATGCCAGGACCAAAGGATAGGATATTTATCACATATTTTTCTTCATATCGTGTAGTCAAGCAGGTAGGAAAGAAGGAAGGAGGAAAGGAGGAAGGAAAGCAAGCAAGAAAGAAAATTTCACCACGACTCAAGCCAAGCTCTCTCCCTCTTCCACATGTACGTATTTCATTAAACCTTATTTTGCTGCTCTCCAGAGCCTCCCACTCTTACTTAAACACATTTATGCGTAAATCTTTATCCGTAACACTGCAATTACAAGCAGCTGCTTACTAGTTGCTCCTTCAGGAGGTATAAATCCAAGGCAGTGGAGCAGAGAGTGGTCAGGAGACATTACAGGTTAACAAGTTAATGGCAAAGGTAAAGAACAAAATGAAACTTAATAAACCCACACATGAACCGGCTCCAGGAAGGAAGGAGAGAACAGGGGGAGGAGGGAGGTGATGAGCAGGGCTCAAATAATAATAAACTCCAGAACTCCAATGTGCCAGAAAAACGTGAAAAGATAACCACATTCCAGCCATAATGAATCCACAACTGAATAATAAACACGAACCAAGCTGTGAATAAATAATGACAACGCTGATAACAGCGGCAGGTTGGGCCTACTCTGCAGGCCACATGGTCAAAATTATATTATTCCAGATGGATATCTTAATCGTTCCTCGTCTGGGTTTGGGTTTCCTTTGAACAGAGTTGCCTCTGAGAGTGTGGAGGACCAGGGGCTGGATGATTGACACTGAAAGCCTGTTCCTGACTCTGCTGCTGTTGCCGCTGAGGATCTAATGGACTAAATTTGTCAAAGTTCACTGAAAAATCAACCACTAAAGCACAGGCCCGAGCGTCTGTCGCTTCTTTTTTTCACACCAGAGGGGAATGAAAACCCCAACAACAATATCAAAAAATACACTGTGGGCTCATGAGCCTCGCTCAAAGCTGTCCGAGGGGCCCCACTCATGCAGTGCCGTGATCCTGTCCCTGATGTACACCCTGATACGAGTCATCTTAACAGGCAGGGATCACAGACAGTTTTGTTCTCATTAGCCTTTGCTAACCTGGATTCCTGGCACACCAGCAGCTTTGGGGGATTTCTGTAGAGGTATACTCTGCAGGATTTTCCTATTAAACTCTGTATAGAGTCGTACAGAAGTAATTCCTCTCAATCATCACCACATATGACCCACTCTCAGTGTGTGGTGGTGTATTTACCTGCAGAGACTCTGCCCTCTACCTGTATTTTCTTATTCATATTTTACTGTGTTAGGGACGTATCTAGGTGCATTGTCATCAGACAATAACAGCACGCATGTAAGGTCGGGACTTTTTGCAAAAAGGTTGCAATCAGGTGCCAGACTGTAAGCTGTACGCATCCAAGTGGAAGTTATAAAAATCTCATTCACAGAGCCAAAAAACGCAAATATAGTGAGGCTAAAGCCAAGCAGAGAAAGCTCGTTCCAAGAGTGAATCTGGGGTTCTACTTGTACAATATGTAATAATTAGTCAGGGCCGGGTTATGCTTGAAAAGAGCTAGTTCATACCTGGCTTGGGCGGCATCTCTTTTTTATACCTTTATGCCCAGTAGTTATTTGTTAAAGTTTAACCGCCCTGCATGCATGCAATCAGTCTGTGAGTTTCCTGGTCGCTAAGGGATTGGTCTTTACTTCTCAGAGGACGGGGGTGACTTTGTGGTTTTTTTTTTTCCAGAAGCTACAAATTTTCCTTGAGCCTCTCTGAGTGACTGTGGGAAATTGGACGACCCTCCTTCCACCATTAATTAGTTTGTTGATTTTTAATATTATTTTTCATATGTTATCCTTTGGCTTGTGGAAGTTAAAAGTTGAAGATGAAGTCCTGGACTTGAGGAAAGCCTCAGTTTTTCACTCCTGTCACGCATGCTGCTTCATTCGTGCAAATGGTTTTTGGCCAAATTTTAAATGAGACATTTAGAATAACGTTATTTTAATGAAATATCACTATTTCAAGCTCAGATTTGTTTTTGTTTTTTCTCCTGACGGAAGCGTTTGTTGCGCAAGATGCGTCCAAAGACCGTCGGAAATTTGACAATCCAATGATAATTTCTGTTTTTACAGTTTTTGGCCGTGATAAATGGCGTAATTTTTTAAAACCCACCCATGAGTTTGGAAGGCATGTTTTCTTTCAAATTTGGCAGTAAAATGGATATAAAATACAACTGTTTAAACCTGTATGCCACTCCCTAAGCCAAGATAAAAACATAAGCCCCTGCCCAGTGCTTAAAAAATTATTTGACATGCCTCCTCCTTGTTGCACCAACTTCTCCCTCCTCATAAGTAACAAACCGTTTCTAAACAACTACTACAAATGCTGCACCAAATTGGATCATTCTCAATAATCTATTGGTTAAAGGTCTTGGTAGTGATTTAGCACAATGAAAAGGGGAGCGTCTGTTTTTTTTAAGGTACTGAAAATGTAATCGTCTGGATTTCTTACTATCCTGGTACCACAATACCGTGACATTGCCCAAGACTAGTTGATAAGTCATGTTGTTGAACCACTATAGAAGGAAAGCAGACACAAAGTGGCAGAAAATACTGAATTTGAGAGGTAAACCTACTTCATTCACGCTTCTACACGCCTGGCCATGTACAGCGTTAAAAGGGTGTGATTGTCGGTTTCAGAAAGTTACTGAAATTGTCACAGCGGACAGTTCTTATGTTGAAAAGTTCTGGGTTGGAGGAGATCTCCAAAGCAATTCTACCACCTGAGAAGCAGCTCTGATGAAGCACTCAGGCAGCTTAATTGAATCCAAAACTGTTTAAAAGTACTGGATTCAGATATCAGTCAATGAATTTAAAGAACCTATTATAAACATATAATGTAATCTTTAAAAAGCCACCAGAGAGAGCTTCTCTTGCTCTGCTCCATGCTCTAAACTCTCTTTCTCTCTGTGCACTTTTCCTTCTGGTCCCTGGCTGCTCTCTGCAGTTCCTCCACCTCTGTCATCATTTCTACACACAATGGCAACAGCAAACTGCATTCCTCGAAGCCATAGCTCATAGCTTGTTGGCATCACAGACAATGCTGTTTTCAGAGGAGGCTGAGAGGAAAAGCTTGGTGATGTCGTCCGGTTGTTGTTTGTGAGTACGGAGGAAGAGGAAGCTGGTGCTGGTGAGGGAATCAGGGTGGGGATTTTGGCTGGACGGGAGGGGGGCGAGACGGGAAAAGGCAGAGCTGGTACTGATGGGTTGTGTTTGAACAGCTGTCCCTGCAGTGAGGTTGAAGGATGACAGGAAGAGGCTGGCACCAGGAAGGCCAGGCCAACAGGAAACAGACAAATAGGCAGAGGTGGAAGAGTGCAGATCTTTTTCTTTTACTCTCTCCTCTCTCCTCTCCCTCACTCCTCTGCTCCCCTCCTGCTTTGTGCGATAACACCAATAAACATGCTTTGTCTTCTTCTTTAGAGGCATTTCCCCACTGTTGTATTTTTAGTAACAAAGCAAAGGGACAAAGGAGGGGGTACGCTAGGTCAAATCCAGGAAAAGAAAAAGTTCGAGAAAATCAGCCGAGGTCAATGAAAACAGAGCTCTAAATCTTGCAGCACATCCAGAAAAACACCCAGACAATAAAAGGCAATCAGGCGTGATTCTGATCCCACATCTGCTTGTGATAATCCATGCAGCTAGCCAAGCGTGCACCCGAACCCTCCACCACCACCCCCATCTCATCTACACCCAATCATCCCCCTTTTGTCCACTGCACCCAAAACATTCCTTCACTTCTCAATTTAGTCAGCTCAGTGACTTTAACTCTTCTTATAGAGGATATACATGTATTCCAGAAGAGAGATGCGACATATACAGCTTCCTGTCCAGTAGTAAATACCACTGACACACCTCAGTATCTTATTATTCTCTGTCCTCACATAAATAAGTCATAACCCCTTATAAACAGATTTAAATACCACTTTAAACTCTATTATCCACCTCTGGACATTCTGGACTGCCAGTTGAGAGGCTGTCATACATCCCCCTGCTCCATTCATAACCACAACACACCTTAAAGCTGATTTATAGTTGTGCGTAAAGTCTACACAGAGCCGATGCCATTGCCGATCAGTGTATAATTTTTGTTTTGTACAATTTAAGAGTGAAAAAAAAGGAGCACCATGCAGAAGTTTGGACGACCCAAGACATTTGAGCTCTCTGACAACTTTTACCAGGGTCTCAGACCTTAATGAGCTTGTTAGGGCTCTGGCTTGTTCGCAGTCATTGTTAGGAAAGGCCAGGTGATGCTAATTTCAACTGACTCCTGAAATCTTGTTCCAACAATCAGCAGCCATGGGCTCCTCTAAACAGCTGCCTAGCACTTTGAAACTAAAATAACTGATGCCCACAAAGCAGGAGAAGACTATAAGAAGATAGCAAAGTGTTTTCAGGGAGCTGTTTCCTCAGTTTGTCATGTGATTAAGAAATGGCAGATCACATGAACTGTGGAGGTCAAGTTGAGGTCTGGAAGACCAAGAAAACTTTCAGAGAGAGCTGCTCGTACGATTGTTAGAAAGGTAAATCAAAATTTGAAGTTTGACTTCAAAAGACCTGCAGGAAGATTGATCAGACTCTGGAGTGGTGGTGCACTGTTCTACTGTGCAGCCACACCTGTACAAATATGACCTTCATGGAAGAGTCATCAGAAGAAATTTTTTCCTGTGTCCTCACCACAAAATTCAGCCTCACAAGTTTGCAAAGGAACACCTGAACAAGCCTGATGCTTTTTGGAAACAAGCCCTGTGGACTGATGAAGTTAAAATAGAATTTTTTTGCACACAATGAGCAAAGGGACACCTGTCCAAGTGTTAAACACGGGGGTGGATGGATGATGCTTTGGGCTTGTGTTGCAGCCAGTGGCACAGGGAACATTTCACAGGTAGAGGAAAGAATGGATTAATTCTGGGAGCAAATATCACAGCATCTGTAAAAAAGCTGAAGATGAAGAGAGGATGGCTTCTACAACAGGACAATGATCCTGAACACACCTTCAAATTCACAATGGACGACCTCAAGAGGAGCCAGCTGAAGGGTTTGCCATGGCCCTCACAGTCCCCCGACCTAAACATCATTTAAAATCTGTGGATAGACCTCAAAGCGCAGTGCATGAAGACGGCTGAAGACTCTCACAGAGCTAGAAGCCTATTGCAGGAAGAACGGGTGAAAATCCTCCAGACAAGAACTGAAAGACTCTGAGCTGGATACAGAAAGTGTTTAGAAGCTGTGATACCTGCCAAAGGGGGGGCTACTTAGCAACTGCACCCATGTCCACACACACACGCTGCCATTTAAGCCTATATCAAAAAAATAGGCTCTACTATTAAATCTTCAAGACACATCAGACTATGATACTCGCATAACAATAAATAAATAAATAAAACAGACTGATGGATTCTGGTATCTCATTCCATTAGCTGGATGTTTTAGGGTATGGAGTGCTGACTACTGCATCTGAAATGATTTGCTACAGCCTCCAGACTGTTTTTCAGAAGCACAGGGGAGACTCCATTACAGCTCCAGGGCAAAGTTGTTAACTCCAGGCCTTACCACTGTCGCTATACACAGCTGCTGGTAAACAAATCTCTTCAACTTGTTCCTGAGGAGCATTTATTTTCCGTCAAACTGTAGCTCTCACTGAATGTTCACTGTTACAGTCATAGTTTGACTTCACTCCGACAGTCAGCACACCTGCCTCTGAGGGCTCCGGCTCTCTGCCGCACACTCACCAAACACACTGACTGATTGCTTCAGAAGCAGCTGCGCCGCTCTGCTATTTTTGACAGTATTGTCATTTATCTTTTATCCACACCACCAACTTGGCATTGTTTCCTCTTTATCGGTTTTCTTATCTTCAATTGCCCACAGCTGCGTTTCAAATCAAATCAATTTATTTGTCACATGAAATCATAAGATACGATTCCAGTGAAATGTAATGCTGTTCAGTCCTGACCCCATTTTGGATCCTTATGGCCTGGGGGTAGTAGGTCTTCCTGAGACTGTCAGTGCTGACCTGGTGTATCCGGTACCTTCTTCCCGACCTCATCAGGGGGGAAAGGCCGTTATCTGTGCGTGGCCGGAATCTTAATGATTCCTGGCCTTCCTGCCTGACTCTCCTTTATGCAGGGTAGAGCAGCGTCTATAGTGTGTTCAGCTGAATGAACCACTCTTTGCAGTGTCCTTGGTCCTGTTCAGTGCTGTTTCCGCTCCAGGTAGTGATGTTCTCAGTCAGGATGCTCTCGATGGAGCAGTAGTAGAGTACCTATCTATCTATCTATCTATCTATCTATCTAGTAGAAATTCCTTAGTATTTTAGATCAGTGGTTCCCAACTGGTGCAGCCACGGGGTCCAGATTTCTAGTCATCAGTTCAAGGTTCGTGTCGTTTGATGCATTCAGCGCTAAACTTTTGTTTGGCCATGTCATTGAGCTAGTAGTTTGCTGTCTCTGTCAAGCATCTGTCCGTTAGTCACTCACTCTACAGCAGGAAACAGCACTTCAAAATGAAAGCTCTACGCTGTTCTGTGTGATTTTTGGCGTCCTAGACGAACCATGACCACTGTGAAAGAAACATGGCGATATCTTTGGTCGTGACTCTAAAATGATGGTCACTGAACCCAAACAAACAGACGAATAGCAGCTCACCATGGCGGCAAAACACACTAAAAGAAATGTGTGGAATTCCAGTAAAGAGGAAAACCTTGTAAAGTTGTGGCAGCAGGAGCCTTGCCTGTATGATGTGTCCTCCAGCCCTGACCATGATCACGCATACAAGGATGAAGCATGGAAGGAAAAGGCGGCTGAGTTGCAGCTGCCAGGTGAGCAACCTAGCAGCTAGCAAACACACACACACCACAGTATATAGTGCCCACAAAACTTAGGCATATTTAATAATGTGCCCCTCTATGTTGTGAATCACAGTTGGAGAAGTAGTAACCCGTGCAGCATCTTTGCACACTGAGTATGGGAAGGTATTGTTTCGTATGTCGTAGCCTGTGATTCACTAAGCGCTGTCATCGTACAGTCTGCATACATCAAACTTGATGTCCTACTCAAGTTTATCAGATCCGTGTTGCACAAACTTATAAGACTGCTAAAATCTCACAGTCTGTAGGAGGCTTTGGAGGATACTCGGAATTTCCTCAAGCATCTCAGGTAAAACTGCGCCTTGCCTTTCTCTCCACTGAGTCAGTATGCAGCACCCAGGTCAGGCCCACAGTGAGGTGGACACCAGGTACCTGAAGCTGTCCACCCTCTCCACAAGGACCTGCTGACATTAAGACGGGCGTAGTTTCTTCCCTGCGTCTTCCTAAATACCACTATCATCTGCTTAGTTTTGCTGACCTTTATGAGCAGGTTGCTGACCTGACATTTTGGAAATATCGGAGTCACTTCATCTGAGCTTGATTGGACACACATAATTAATTACACTGCTTAAAACAGCTTGCTGACTCGTCTTATTAAATGAACACTCAGAAAAAAATTTTTACTGGTTGTGAAAAATATCAAAATGACTGAAATTGGGTCAATTAGTCAGTTACAGTGTAGGTTTCAGTTACTTTGATTTATTGCCCAGCCCTAGTTTGGAGTCCTAGGCTGCTTCCTTAATTGTAGTGTGGTTCATTTTTCATCCCACTGTTGCTTTTTACTGCTGTTTAATGTGTGTGTGTTCACAATTGAGACCGACAGGTAACTCATTCTTTGGACTGTTTTGATGATGTCATCCTGCGTCATCGGTACCACACGGAGCCACACAGGGAAATCAAATGCTGAAATGACAGCAGGTCATGTTTTTATTTTTATTATCTGATGTCACAAAGAAATAACTGATGATGATAATTATTAGCTGAGACCACCACTGGACCTGTATGTCATAAATAATAACAAACAGGCAGCAACAGGATGAAAAACAGCAGCTTGTCCTGTGATAATAGAGGGCGTAGTTACTGTGTGACTGCTGAAGTACACAGACACAAGCTTGATACACCTCTAGTTTTACTCATTCTCACTTCTCTGCACTCACATACTGACATGTTTACATGTAACCATGATTGCCAAATCAGCATCAGAGAAACGCTTTTTTTTTTTTTTTTACGTTATACAACTTTATTCAGTGTTTTTACCGATTTAAAACATCTGATCTATTTGTTTTGGAGCGATGAGACATCTGCAGATAGTTCAGCTCATGGAAAAAACCTTCTGAATGTCTGGATCACAAGTAAGGTGAGCACAAATTATGAAAACACTGATTTGTGACGTTAAACTGCTTTATTCAGTGTTTTTACCAGTTTTAATGATCTGGTTCGTTTTGAAGGGGACAAAGAGACCTCTGCATATAATCAGGCTCCTGGTGAAAACCTCCTGAGCAATGACCACTGAAGGAATTCTAACCTGGAGAAGTTTCAGCTGGTTGGAATCTGAATTCGTCACCACTAGATGGCACTAAATCCCCCCAAATTCTACACACTGGACCCTCAAGGGATGATGAAGACAGTGCCAACACAATATTTACATTCAAAGGAAAATGTCTTACTTTGGTGATACCCACTGTCACTAACAAAAAAAGACACTGCAGCTGATAACAATAGCCACCAATGCCATCCGCCCCTCCTCCCATGGATCTGACTGGGACAATGACATAAATGGGATGTCGAGTTTTTGCCACAACAGTCGACTTTTTCTACGAGCAAAGATCCACATCATCAGAATCATTTAAAAAATGATGTGATCACATAAAATATTTTTCACGTGAGCAGACTGACTCCAAAATTGAGAAGCAAAACCATGTTCTGCACTGTGGATGAAATTCCAATGACTGCATGTCATTTACTGCCTCTTTATTAGGAACCCAGCATCTGTGGACCTCATAGATCAGTCAAAGTTTACTCTTCACAACACTGCAGCTGTGCACTCAGATACTGTCAGCAGCAGGGTTTACGCCGTCATGTGACCACACACTGTGAAACCTTTTTATAGGGCTTTGGAGACTCGAGCGTGTCAGTGTTTGTTAAGTCATTCACAATTTAAATGAGACAAAGACGCAGATGGTGCAGGAGCTGCGAAGTTATAATCAGCAGGGCTGGAGACACAGTCAGCAAGAGGACAAGTTAATTGGGATAAGTGCTGACACAGTCATCAGGCAGAAATGATCCTACATGAATATTCTCTCTTTCCATTGTCTCTATCAATTGAGTTTGTAAATTCAGCCTCTCAAGACATGATTCAAGATTCAAGGATTTTGTTTTTACGCACTAATATTTCTCTGTTTGTGTAGTGAAATTCTGGGGTGGCATACACTACAAGCTTTGTTAAAAGGTTTGTGTGTATTAATAATAATAGTAATATTTAGAATTGACTCTGCTCAGCGACTTTGACCGCACATCTCAGCCTGTAGGACACCGTCTTGTCTTCTTCCATATCTCCAACAGCAACTCCTGAGCCACAATCAGGAGCACAGTCACCAGAGTAGAATGGAGGGATCCATCAACCCACGGTTTCCGCCTCGGAAATGACTGTGCGGTCACCTTAGGGACTATATCATCTGCTGGAGTTGTCATGAAGCTTTTCACTACTTCCATAGTTTGACTCATCGGATGTCGGCTGTGGCTGTAAGCCAGCATTCTCCCCCTCTTCAGCTGTCTGTGTCTTACTGTTCTCAAAATCCCCTTTGCTGTGGGAAACAACAACCTCCAAGTTAACAACATACACACTGATACTGTCAAGTTTTGATGAAGATTTGGATCGTGCAATAAGGAAGGTCTGCTTTGTTCTTTCAATGAATTGTTGTAAAGATCTACAACAAATAAAACAACTTGTGAATGCACCTCAGGACAGCCCAGACTCTGTCTCACAGGACTCTCATGTCCAATGTTGATCCATTTTCTGACACAGCCAGATGGACTCGATTTGCCATGTTTTTTTACCTAGGACCAGCATGCGCCAGTGACACTGACATCACCAATGTACCAATCAGTTACACTTCATGAGCTTCTGTGACATCATTATGATGTTCCGCAAGTGTCACATACAGCTGGAAAATCGACTACTGTATCATCACACAGGGCCAAGTGTTGATTTTTTCATTATATAAATTATTAATATTACAAATACAAATTAAACTTTAGGCAGCCTACTAGAATAATATAATCAATTGCATTTCAGTTCACTGGATACATTTTGGTGCTGAAAAAAAAATGGCTGGATTGATGCACATCCTGGTCTACATAACTCAGATAGGGCAGTCCAATGCCTGACCTGGTCCATTACCACAGACTCCCATTTTCCACATTTGTTTATACCCTGGCTTGATAAAGATGGCGGCATTAATCTGACTTGCCAAATGGTGGGAGAGAATTAGCCTTGTAACCCTCACTGAATGGAGAACACAAAATTGTCCAGAGTCCCACCAGTCTGGTTGGACATTTTTATGGTCTGTCTTGCCAAAATCCCCAGTCACGACAAGGGCAGTGTCCGGGTAGCTGGTCCAGTGCCAGAGCAGAATACCACGCAGCTCTGTCCATGCTGTGTCGGCATCTGTCTGTGGCGGTATGCACACAGCGGGGATGACGACCAAAGTGAACTCCCGAGGAAGGCAGAATGGACAGAATGAAATCATCTGATGCTCAAAGCCAGGCATGCAGGAGCCCGAGAGTGGAGATAACACCAACTGTTGTTTGTCATGAGACACACTCCTCCACTCCTTGCCCTAAGATCTTCCTGCTATCCAAGGACTGGATGCCTGTAGGTAGAACACTGGGCTGGGTGGGGGTGGACTGTGGGCCTGGGCTTTTTCTCGCTTATGCAGAGACATGCCAGTACAAAAAGTCTGCCCTATCTTATCACATTGTTGTTGTTGTTGTTGCCATGGTGGGCGTCTTACAGAGTCTCTGCCGGCTGTGTCCGACCTACAAAAACACTGAAAAACTGGTGAGTTGAGTCAAATCCAATGTTTAGAAGTGTGCTGCAATCTTATCCAATTATTGCTAAAAGAATAAAGAAACAAAAACACTCACTCCTCTGAACACAGCCGCACAATCGTTTCTTTTATCATGTCAAATTGTGTAAAGCGAACTGTGCTTCATCCTGGACAAGTCCAACAAACACACACAGATATGGATTTTAGGGGCTAATGCACACCTGCTACACACACACATATAAACACACAACACACAGTGCACAAGTCATACTTTTTTTCCTCAGATGTGGACTTGTCCCCAGGTGTGTGATAAGGTTTGGCAGGTAGCAGAGAGTCAGGTCAGAGGCCCATGTGTGGGTAGTGTGTGTGACTAATTGGAAAGCCTCGGTGGAAACACCTGTTGGTCCCCTTTCACTCTGCTGTGCTTTCATTCTGATAACTTCTATCCCTTCATATCCCCCTGAAGGGTCGGACATGTACAGCTCACATGGACATGGATCACGTAGGGGAGTTGGTTTAAAAATGAACCAGCTGGTGAAGGTTAAAATATAGAACACGAGGACAGAGTAGGACCTGCAGTTTCATCTAATATATGCAAACTAGCTTAGCAACAAGAAGAGTTCATCACAGCAGTAACAGCTTCTTACATGGGGCAGATAGAGAAAAGTGGCACCCATCAGTTGAACAAAAGAGGGGTGTCATTTTTATGTGGTACAGGGCAGCAATACCATAATCAGCAGTGGTTTATGCTCAGGCTGGGCGATATATCAATATATTTTCAAGCAAGATAAAGATTTAGACAATATTGTTTATATCAATATAGGATCAAGTTGCTTAGCGCCGTTCTTCCAAAAAGCCATGCCAATGTCCATCTCTCCTCTCTCACACCCTTCGGCCCACTCACTCACTCACAAGCCCTTTTTAGACAGGAATTGTGCAAATTTGCAGGAAAGCCCAATCAGTCTTTTTTCAGCATTGGCAGTATAAAAACAAAATCGGGGAGTGCAGCAAAATGCCGCCTACCTACTTTTGTTTATACAGAATGCGCCTTTTTCGGGGCAATGGGGGGCGTGAGCAAGTAACAAAACGTGTAGCTCAGCGTGTGACGTAAACAGTGACGTGGGAGGGAAGCCGCGGCTGGTCAGGCGGTGATTTTCTCGTAAGTCGGCCCGTCCTTCACCGTCCCCGTCATCTGACGGTTAATGGCCTCTTCGTTTGCGAGGACAAGGAGGGCGCACAATTCCTTGTCTCCCCAGTTGCTCATCTTTACAGTGTCTGTCAGGTTTGTGTTTCCCTCTTGCTACTAGCTGCTCGCTAATTCCTGCTATCAGCTGTTTCCTGTTCATCCATCGGCAGTTGCTCGCACGTGTGGCGTCATCAACAGCTCCTCCCACAAGTCATCAACAGCCCCTCCCGTGGCGGAAGGCCACCTCGGTCTGTTTAAACTAAAAAGGTTCCGCCAATATGTCTACCCTACGAGGCGGAAAATTGTGCGCCTCGGATCAACTCACCAATCCAGCTCTGTGTGTCTAAACGCTCACAGCTTGCCGGCAAAACGGCCCAACATTCACGGAAAATCTGGCAGTGTAAATGGGGCTACAGTTTTTCCATCAACACTTAGAGAGACACAGAGCTGCTCCTCTGTTTAATCTGTCTGTTCATTAGTCTACAGTGCGACATCGGTCTATATGCTGCATGTGCTACGCTAAATCAGTCTGTGAGGTGAATGAAATGACCACTGTAGCACACGTGCTGCACAGTGCTGCGCTGCATGTGTGGGAGACAGAGCTGCTTGATTGTTTCAGGTGAGTGCTTGTTTGCTAGTTTGTGTGTGAGGTGGATCATAGCTTGTCGCTGTTCTTCTTGGTAGTTGCAGTCTATTGTGTGACACTGAGACAGCGCCTGGATGCAGGCGACAGATGTGATTAAAAAATGCAGCAATAACACAGACGTTTCATGTACAAGACGTATATAGCGGAGAAAAAATGTCTCTCGCTCCATCTGTCCCTCCCTCGGCCTCTCTGTTGATGCTCTGTGCAGAAATAAGATTAAAATATTTGAATCATTTTCCAGCACTAGATTCATTTGAAAGGATGTGGAAAACAACTTTTTAACTCCGCCCACAGAGATTTTTTATTGTGTCAAACTACAATGGATTTAGGACTGCTTGATACTTTTATAGTCGTGTTATAGTTTAGTGTCCTGTGCTGCAACACTTTCAACCTCTGTAGCTCCAGTGCTGTGTGCAAACACGTAACATTCAGCCTTGCTTTTTTTATATATATAATTTTTTATGTACATGTTGTGCAGCTGTTTATTTTCAAACAGGGGAAAAATCCCCGTCTTTGCATTTTATTTTGATCACAGTCTGTTTTTATAGAAGTGCTCGTGACATCTCAGATATGTCTTAGACTTGCAGCTGAACATGTAGCCCATAAATAGCCCCTGTAAATACCGAGAAATGAATTTTTTTCCATATCGCCCAGCCCTAGTTTATGCCAGTATGCCGGTGCACTTTCTGCCCGACGAACTTGAGTCACATGTCGTTTATGCCATATGCCTGGAATGAAGCAAGTAACAAGTCGAATGATACACCTCAGAATAGGCATATGAGACTAAAAGCATTGCACTCTGTGTGTTGTCTGCTGGAGTATTCTGTTTCTACTCAATATTAATTACTAACAAATACGACTCACAATAAATCTGGCAGGTGGACAACAGTAGGCTGCACATTTAAATTTGTCAATTATTAAAACATGTACTTGGAACAAGGTTCCCGAGTGCATACAACAACATCAAAAAAATCTCCAGCTGTTAACTTTAAACATTTATTGTCCAGAGCTGAAAAACAGCTAAATGTATTGATGTTAACATTAAAACATCAAAAGGGTTTTCTTTCTATCACACACACACACACACACTCAAGTTTAGATACAGTTAATGCAGTGTACCGCATGCATTGTTCACCTCTCCATCATCTGCTGCTGTCTCTGTCTGTCTGTCTGTCTAGCTGTCTCATCTACAGTAAATTATGAGTTGTTTACAGTAACGTTATGTTATACAACATGAAATCTGCTTTATCCACAAGACAACCACTGCAATATTGAAATTAAATTTACTTGTAATGCCTACTGTGCTGAAATTTGGGGAAATGCATATAAAACAAATATAGACCCTGTAATTAAATTTCAGAAAAGAGCTCTTAACATGATACATAAAGCTGGTTATCGTATCGAGTTGTTAACAAAAGCCGCCTTGTCTGTATTTTGAAAAAATAAATAAATAAGAGAAGGAAATTATAATTTAAAAGAGTCGTTTATTTATGAAACAAGTCAGAACTAATGTAAAATACAGATGTGTTTCAGTTTCGGAAGTCAAATTATGGAGTGGACTCAGCGCTGAGTTGAAACTGTGTCGCTCTCTGTTGAGTTTCAAAAAAGCCTTAAAATGTAAAATGATTATGGATTCTAATTTAGAGTATAATGTATTTAATTATTAATTATTAATTGGTATAGGATAGGCAAAAATAACCTGGGGCTTCAGCCTTTCTTGGGGGTTGCTGACTGTGGGAAAATTGGTGTGAAATAATCTTTGTTTCTCCAGATGTATGTAACAGAAATAAAAATAGTCATTCATTTATTCATTTATTCAACAGTATGCTGTGGGATCAGACAATTACAGCCTGCCTACCTACAATCACAATAAAGAGAAATGTATTTAATAAGATGACTTTTTACTCCTCTTTCTTTTGGTAAAATCCAAAAACATTGAGTTGTTTTTTTTCCACCTGGATCTGTGAGCTGTGTCATTTCTCCTCTGCTCTTCTAGCTGTAACCTGAGTCACTCAGCACTGACCATCAGACCCCACCCACCATCCCAACCCCTGCACACACAGTTAGAGACCTGCATTTATTTTGAAAGGCTGTTAGGTTACAAAGACTAACACACATTCTCTCATAACCAGTTTTTTGGGTCTACACTCACAACATTTGGCATTTAAGTCCCAACAGAATAACCTGGCAACACCTGTGGTCACAGATTCTGAAATTGTACAAATGGCAGCTCTCATACATATTTTAGGTATTACAGTAATGATGAATATACAACGGTTTAAAAACTAGAAAAGCACAATGCAGCAGTAATAAAGCAGTAAGTTATGTGATGTAAAGCTGTGCTCACAGAACTCTCTGATCCTGCTGATCTGCATTTTAAATATTAATGTTAATCTCAGATTTGACCTACTAATTAGTGACTGCTTTATGTTTTCATTTTCATGTATTGACTCTTAACTGTTCTTGTATTTGTGTGTTACTGCAGCTGGTACAGAGCACTGTGAATAAGGGTTTGATCAATATGGACTTCTGCAGGCCAATATTTGGTGTTTCAGCACTCTAAATGTATGGCTTTACCCCATTAATTCTCTCAGGCGGTGAATCGCCTTAAAAACAAACTTTACTCGACATTTGGATTCCGTGTGGCTCTGTAGACACTTTATGAGGAGTCAACAACCTGTCCAAATCTTCAAATTTAAATTCCCAGTTCACCACAATAGCAAGCGATCAATAGTAAACACTGCAATGCTTCAGGTCCCAGCCCCCCTGAAAATAGATGGAAGAAATATTCCTGCTTCTCTAAAGGCTTCAGTGGCTTTATAAACAGACGGGGTCCAAATAAAGATCTCTTTGCTGAGTTGATCACGGAGAACACCAGGTCCACAGCAGCCTGTTGTCAGGGATTAAGTAGCTGCTATATTTGCCAGAGAACATCCTGCGCTCAGTATTGCTTCATATAAAGAGGTGACATTCACCACAGTTCATACACGTATACCCAGACTCCGGCAGGATCTCCACGCTGCCCTGCGGCCTTCTGACCTGTGTAAACAATTTGATTCGGACGGGTCAGATCAAATTAGGCAAACGGAGCCGACAGCGGCCGCACTGAGAAGTCAGAGGCTGAGTGTGCAGTTTGTGAACCCTGACATTGTTTCTCTAATTGGTTCGTGCTCGTTGTATTCACCGGTGAATGTGATGATCCACCATGACTGAGGCAGGTGGTGAAAGCAAAAATCTACACTGACTGTACAGAAACATAAAGGCGCTTCTGTTTGAAGTTCACTGTGAGGCTACAATTGCACATCAGGAAGGTGTTCCCAATGTGTCATTCAGGCAGTAATACAAAAGACAAACATCCAGCTCCTGGATTCATATATCCAATTATTTTCCATTCATCCATCCATCCATTTTCAGTACCTGGACGCAGGGAAGCATGAGGAAGATGAGAACAGCCCTCCAGAAGATAAATGACTCCATCTTCGTCCGGATATTTCCCCAGGTCTGGGTCCCTCTACAGCTAGGTGAGCCCCGACCTGTGGAGAGGAAGTGGACAAGTCAAATCATTTCTGCAGTTGTTAACTGTGACGCCACACTAGATCAAACTCTTATATCACGTCTGGTTAGCCATGCTGAAACATGTAGTTAACAGGGCCAGATTAAGCCACGAGTGGGCCCCAGGGCAAAACTGAGCTGCCCCAATCCCCCACTCTGTACACTGTGTATGTATTAATAGCAATAACTGTATTTATATATTCATTCTC
The DNA here is from genome assembly GCF_006386435.1 of Epinephelus moara. NCBI lineage: Eukaryota > Metazoa > Chordata > Actinopteri > Perciformes > Serranidae > Epinephelus > Epinephelus moara. The sequence continues at coordinate 46,205,500 of NC_065506.1, read as the reverse complement.
TCATTTTACATAACTGCTTATCCTGTTAGGGGTCGTGGGGGGCTGGACCCTATCCCAGCTGACATTGGGTGAGAGGCGGGGTTCACCCAGGACAGGTTACCAGACTATCACAGGGCTGACACCTGGAGGAAACCCACACTGACACAGGTAGAACATGCAAACTCCACACAGAAGGCCCGTTTCCACCGCAGGAACTTCGGGGTAATTTTACGGGGCTGGGGCCGTTGGTGCGTGTCTCCACCGCAGGAACCACCCCCGAAGGACAGAGTTCCGGAACTTTTACAGGGGCTAAACAAGTCCCTGCCTCGGAGTAGGTACTCAGAACGGCCCCGAGAAACTCCTGGCTGGGGCTTGGGGATTACTTGGTGCTGATTGGATATACTCAAGACGGGATATGACATCAACAGAAAGTGGCAAAATAGCCGGCATTTTTAAAACTCAGTAGACGAGGGTTAGCACGTTCATAGCTTCAGTAACTCATTAAACGGTCCGTGAAAAAAATATTTTTTCCAGCGGATATCTTAGTTACAACATGATTGAGCTAGCAAAGCAGTTTTGTGTTGCTGTGTGTGGTATTTATTCAGTTTTGGGAAATCACGATGTCTAGAAAGCATCAGTGGCTGCAGCTGACAGGGACAGCTCACAGCAGCAGCAAAGCTAACATCAGGACGTCATCTGTTAAAAGCCTCCCGTTGTTGGATACATGAAACTACTCCAGTTAGCTCAATCATGTTGTAACTAAGATAGCCGCTGGAAAAAAAAAAAATTCACGGACCATTTGTTGAGTTACTGAGTATTACAGACACCGCTAAGGGCTAACAGCTAACGGCGTCCCTACGCCCCTACGTCGCCCCGGTCAAAATGGTCGCACAACGATTACGTCACATCCAGAGCCTGGTAACTTTACAGGAACCTTCCTCCTACTCCGCCCTCTCAGTGGAGACACGGCGGTTGAGAGGGCCGAGCAAGAGGACGTTCCTGTAGTAGTTCCTGCCCCCCAAATAGTACCAGGAACTTCTTCAGTGGAAACGGGCCTAGAGGGGCTCCCCCATCCTGGGATTCGAACCCCCCACCATAGGTTCCAACCATGAGCCCTCTTGCTGTGAGGCGACAATGCTAACCACTGCACCACTGCAGTTAGCACCTTTCAAAATAAAGTTTTTTACAGTGTTTTACAGTAAAGTCAGAAAAAAAGACAATGCCAATCATGTACAATATAAACAGTTGCTCAAACTACATGCTGTGCTTTCTTTTCATATTGCCCACCACACATACTGCCGCCTTGGACACAAAGAGTATAGAAGCAGATCAAGAGACACCGATGTACAGATGTCACAGATGTAGGTAGGAGCCAGACCATTCAAGGCTTTACAAACAAGCAGTAATATCTTAAAATCAATTCTAAACCTCACAGGTAACCAGTGAAGGGCAGCAAGGATTGCTGTTCTGTGTTTGCTTTTTTAAGTGTGTGTTAGAAGCCTGGCAGCAGCATTTTGTATCAGCTGCTGTCTTTGGATGTTTCACCTGCTGATACCAGAATAAAGTGTGTTGCAATAGTCAAGCAAAAACACTGATAACCTGATCTGAGTTAAATGTCTTAGTTGGAAAAAGCAGGACTCCACCACTTTACCCAGACTAGACACAAGTGTAAATGCTACTCATGCTGGGGCCAGATGGGGTCACTGAAATTATTTCTGCTGCAGGAACATTTTGGACCTCCAATTCTTCACTTCCGCAAGCAGAGCCCAGTAAAGTATACATTGGTGGTACGAAGGTTTATTGGCTTTATAGCTGTGTATCGTCCAGGTAGCAATGAAAATCAACATTATGTCTACATGTTTTGCCCAGGAGTAGCATATAGTAATTAAAAGGGGACCCAGAGTAGACCCCTGGGGGACGCCAAAACAGGCAGGAGCATGAGAGGAGGAACATCTTCAAACATAACAGAAAAATACAGCAGACAGATAAGACATTAGCCGATCCAGAGCCCATCACTGATGCCAGCATATTAGTCAGCAATTAGTTTGATTGATAGATAATTTTTTTTTTCTGAAGTCAGTCAATCTTACGGAAGTGCAACACTGAATGACCTCTTTAACCCCCCTTAAAAACAGGTTTTAACTCGGGGTCCTCTAGCTACATGACGTGGCTTTGATTTTATATAATTATAAAAATGCTACTTCAGTTCACCCTTATCATCTCATACAGCATTCATTCATTCATTCATTTTCTGTGACTGCTTATTCTGTTGGGGGTTGTAGGGGGGCCGAGAGGCGGGGTACATTCTCCTGGACAGGTCACCAGACTATCACAGAGCTGACACATAGAGACAGACGACTACTCGACTCAACCACTACAGCCAATCAAGAGTCACCAATTAACCAGCATGTCTTTGGACTGTGGGAGGAAGCTGGAGAACATGCAAACTCTGCATAGTTGGAGTCCCCCACCCTTGAGTTTGGACCGAACCCTCTTGCTATGAGGTATTAATGCTAACCACTTCACCATTGTGCCGCCCTACAGCATTGCTGGGCAAATTCACTTATTAAAATGACCACAAACTCATTACCACACAGTGAACCAGGGGTGTCTGGAGCACATTTGTAATTCTGCCTTTCTATATCTTTATGATTTTTTTATTGCAAGACAAAGACAGAAAACTGATACTCAAACTATGGAAAAATACCACATATTGGGTGGCTACAGCCACATAGAAATAAGCTTCTTTTCTGTTTCAAATGACTGTAAACTGAATCTTTTTTTAAGGTTTGGGACTATTTAAAAACATCCAACATCCTTTTGGAAAATCTGTGATGGACACTTTTTTTATTACTTTTCGACTTTTTCATAGATTAAATTATTAGTGACTCATTGATGGGATTAATCAAATTGCTGGTAACAACCCCACTGGCGGAGTCAAACTCTCTGTAGGCTCCAGTGTTATACAGCAGGAATATTGTCAGAGTATTGTGAGGAGTTATTGTAGGGAAATTCACCTGCATGACAAAAACACTGTGGTGCCACAGCTGCTGCAGGGAGCGATCCTCCTGCTCCCATGTAGCTTTCCTTTCCTCCAACTATGCCATGCAGCGTGTGCAGAAATCACAGCCACTTTCTAAGTTTCTACCCGTGAAGCGTCGCTTCCACTCAGAGGTTCAGCTCATGTGAATCAGCAGCACCGAGACCTCACGGGCTCAATGTGTCAGCAACCGGACCGGTGTGACTGAAGGTCTGGAGCCGGTACCGGCGGCGCCTCCAGCCTGATGTGTGTTTGTTTGGGGGAATAAACACCTTACCTTGTGGGGGGGCGGGGGGAGGTCCTGCGCTCCCTATGCGCTCATATGGAGATGCAACATCAGTTATTATCCAAAAACAGTGCGGTTATCCAACGAGCCCCGGTCCCCGGTGTCCACGCCCCGAGTCCAACACACACACGTCCAAAAAGTGACGGAGAGAGTCCGGTGAGGTGTCACAGGGACCGACGCGCCGGTACTTTCTGTCTCCGGTAAAGTGTCTCCAGGCTCCGGGCGGCGCACAGCCCGTCTGCCTGCCTGACACACAACTTGGGGCCAGAGTCAAGCTAGACGCGGTTATAACACTTTTTCCGGTCAGCACTTTCAAAGTAAAACACATACAGAAAAATGTCCTCTGATCAACTTTAGTCAGCTTTAGTAGCCTAATATTTTTCATTTAATTTTATTTGAATATTTATATATATATTTTTAATTTAAAGGGGACACATATGAAACCGGGGGCTTGGGGGCCCTGCGGCAGAAAAGTTTGAGCATCAAACACTTAATTTCCTGCATTCTGCATTTAAGCACCAATTTGTGCCTTTACTGAATCAGTTTGTATTTTGAATGTCTTTTATTTGGTTAAAATAAAAGTCCTTTGCTACTTTCATGTTTTTATTGCTAGATACTGAGCGGGACATGTCCCCTGCGTCCCCCCAAAATCTGCACCTTTGTTCATAAATCATGACGCAAACTCATAAATCATGACGCAAACTTTTTCTCTTTGTTCCCCTGAGTCACAGTAAAGTCAATGTAAAGTCAACATGTCCCTGTGTGTCCCCATATGGATTAAATATGGGTTAAATACAGGCCTACACAATGTGTGACTTTTATGTAGATCTCAAATTATCAGCCCAGTAAAATTATAGACACCAATTTGTGCCTTATCTGCATCAGTTTCATCGTTTAAATGTATTTAATTTGGTCAAAATAAAAGTCCTCTGCTTACTTTGTGTTTTTATGGGTGGGGACAAATGCACAGATTCTACATACTGAGCCAGATGTGTCCCCTGCATCATCCCAAAATCTACACCTATGTTCTTCAGTCATCAAGTTAATTGTTTTCTTTTATTCTTCTCTTTGTTCCCCGAATCAAAGTGAAGGTATGGTAAACGACCACAGTCAACATGTCCCTGTGTATCCCCAGATGGGTTAAATATAGGTTTACGCTATGTGTGACCTTTATGCAGATCTCAAATAATAAACAAAGGTCAAAATTTTGTTGAAAAATCCACCACAGCCTCTTCTAATATAAATCTTATAGAACGAGGGGGAGTTTATCGATGTGTTACTGTGTTTGATTGTGAGCCAGCTAACATATATCAACAGGCTTAATGTTTGTCTGTATTGTTAGGCTGTCATTTGTAATGTCAAACTGTAATTATATTAATATGCTTTCACCTCGGCATCAGAAAACCACTTAATTTCCTGCATTCTGGTGAATTTTATGCACCAATTTGTGCTTTTTTGCATCATTTAATCTATAATCTATATAATCTATAATCTTTAATTTCATCAAAATAAGTCTTCTGCTACCTTCATGTTGTTATTGAAAGGGGGGGGGGGTACATGCTCTACATTATGAGTGGGCAGTGTCCCCTGCATCTCCCACAAAATCTACACCTCCAGATTGTACGTCTCGATTTAATTTTCCTCCCCAGGGTTTATCACATTATGCTTTTATTCTGAAGGGTGAATCAGCTCATTTCCTGCAGAGCCCTGGTCATCTCCAGCAGCTTCACAACATGCTGCGTAGGCGATCCTGATGACCAACCCCTCTGTCCCATGTGGTGTGCAGGGAACAGTCATCTCCATCAGTTTACTATTCCTGTAGTCAGTGTCTGTGCTGACTGCATGTCTCTCTGCACCATCAGTACAGTGTCCACAGCCTCACTGCATGGCTTCATGTGTCACTGGGGTCCTACTGAGAAATGACACAGTACTGGCATACATGCTTCATGGTTTTTCTTTTATATATCTGCAGTGAAATACTGAACACTGTGTTGATCACTGTTCACTAGTGAAGTCATGGTGACCAGGGCCAAACTTTCAACTGGGTAAGGTGGGCATCTCTCAGGCCCCGGGCCCCCAAGGACCTTAAAAGTTCAATGTGTGGCAACTGGTTCGTGGTCATTTGAATTACTGTAACTGTTTGGAATTACTAAAGCAGATTTGTCGGCTGCACATCCATGATGAGAATCTCCCATTCGGACTGAGATGTGGTGACTGTGGAGGCCATTGGAGTACAGTGAACTCATTGTCATGTTTGAGATGATGTGAGCTTTGTGACATGGTGCGTTATCCTGCTGGAAGTAG
>NC_065506.1:46196908-46199659 GCF_006386435.1 Epinephelus moara | reverse complement strand
CAGCCCGTCTGGCACCAACAACCATGCCACGTTCAAAGTCACTTCAATCACCTTTCTTCATCATTCTGATGCTCCATTTGAACTTCAGCAGCTCGTCTTCACCATGTCTACATGACTAAATGCATTGAGCTGCTGCCACGTGATTGGCTGATTAGTTATTTGTGTGATGAGCATTTTTATAATAATAATTATGCGCTCATCATGAACACACACACACACACACACACACACACACACACACACAGTCCCAGATGCAGTTCACCGTCCTGTTGCTGGACAGAATCATTAAAACACTGAATCAAACACTGACAACAGTCCAACAAATGCAGTATTTCCTCCTGTTTGTTTGCTAAAAACTAAGTGACCATCTGGTTTTTTTTTAATGAATAACACTGTTTACAAAGACTGGTGTTTTAGAGAGGAACAGGTGTGCTTGGGGCTGAAGTCAGAAAGCACTGAGACAGACAGACTTACACACTGTTGGTTTTGATTTTGTTGATACTAACATGACTATAACGCCAGTCTCATTTTTTACGAAGTCTACGGTCAAAAGGTTTCTGTGGGAGTTGTAAAATAAAATGCGGAGACAGCTGAGGCTTGAAATGGAAGCAAAAGTTTCAGTGAGATGATCCCAATCAGACCAGTCTCACATCCAGTGGCCTGGTTCCTGTCAGCGTCCATCATTCACCTGAGTGTAATACACACACCCTGATTATTCCTGTAGTTCAGCCAAACAGAGCTCCCCCCCATCCAGAGGGGGGATCAAAGGGTGTGTGTGTGTGTAAGAGTGTGTGTGTGTGTGTACAGGTGTGTGTGTGTGTAAGAGTGTGTGTGTGTGTGTACAGACTTTTATTATGAGGTGAAGAATAGAAGCTGGCAGCGTATGAAGGAGCTGGTTTTGACTTTGACTAATGGGAACATCAAAAAGCTTCAGTCAGCAAATGACCTCAAGTTCCTCAACTGTGCCAAACTGTGCGCTCTATGGAAACATGCTGGATATATACGTACAGGGCTGGATGGATGGTGGACTATAAATAGACTGAAGGATGGTTTGTATGTGGTGGAGTTAAACTGACTGCATTAGGTCATACAGTCATCTGTAAACTGTCGTCAGTTACACAGTGAGTCAATATGACAGTTAACAATCATTCAGAGGCAGCCAGTACATAAATCATATTGTATATAAATAGATGGATGTCACATTGTGCAAACTGAATTATTCTATTAACGAAACTGTGTGTGATCAGTGTGTGATGGAGCTGTGGCGCCCCCTTTCATCCAAACATGTGCAACAACATTAAAGAGAAATACACTCTCTCTTAATCACTGATGAAAATTACTTCACACATTTATATAAACACTTTATTCCTGCCAACCTGAACTGAATATGTTCACGTTTAAATCAGAATCAGCTTCATTGGCAAAATGTGTGTTTAAGTGTGTGTTCACATACAAGGAATATGACTTTTTCTTGCATTGCCTTCAGTGTATAGCTATAAATAGATATAACAGCCTGGAACAAAGACAACAAAGCTGGACAAACAAAGTTAAAACACAGACAGTGTACACAGGTGTGTGAAAAATGAGTGTAGGCCTGTATATAAATATTGTGTAAATATATAAAGCATCAATGACCAGCCACTAAAAAATAAATAACTGTGTTCTGCAAGTTGTAAACTATGTAAATATTGCAAAGAAATAAAGGCTGAATTGATGTACATACATACTTTTCATGGTTTTATATATTTTTTATTTCTATGTATTTATTTATTTATTAAATTATTTGCATTTTGCATTTCATAAGACTAGAAAACATATCGGCCAATATCAGTATCTCAAATAATAATTACTATTGTTAGACTGGTTTATATTGATCTACATACCTAACAGGGTGGAAATTATGAGCTGAATACACTTTTTTATTTTTTTTTTCATTTTTTTTTTTAATCCACGCAGCTGTCTTTATAATAAATAATTCAGTGTGATGAATGGATTAACATTAGGAGAAATGGGGGAGGAAGACATGAGTGAAAGTTTATGCTCATCATACTTTACTTCTTTGAGACCCCCCCCCCCCCACACACACACACACACACAAAAAATGATGTCACTTTCTAAAAATGGTCTCTGGAATTTCAGGGTTTTTTGTAGGTAAGAAAATACAAACTAACAGGATGGAAAACGACACAGTAAATTATGAAAATGGTAATAAAAAATATTTTAAAAAATATTTTAAAAAAAAATAAAAAAGTTGCTCCTCCTTTAAACAAACAAAGAGAGGTTTTTTGGCCTGTAAAAAAATATTGGTGATAGTTTTGTATAAGTTGATAACTTTGTCTTGGGGACATTATAAAACATCGCACCTGTACCAAAAAAGAGCTCAGTAAAATAAAAATTAAAAAAAAAAAAAAGTTATTTATATGATAAAGACCTTAATCTATAATTTGAGCCATTTGTTATAAATATTTACCACATCTTAAAGAAAATATCTGGTAGTAATTCATGGAGATACAAAGTTTACCTCATCGTGTATTCATATTGACGGCGACATGTTATTAAAAAAATGGCGCTTTATGAATTGTAAAATTATAATCTATGATGGGAGCAATGGATGTTTTAATATTTAGCATATGAGGTCAAAAATGTTTCATTTCAGAAGTTGAGAAAGCAAAAGTAGTCTTGTGATAAGTGACATCAGCTCCCGGCGTTTGTCCAGTCACGTCTATCAGCTGATGTCCTGCAGGAATCTCA
>NC_065506.1:46165681-46196408 GCF_006386435.1 Epinephelus moara | reverse complement strand
TGAGCTTCGCCTCTTGGTATCCATGCTCTTTGGTAACCTTCTTCCACAAGTTCGCCATGTTGTTTCTACAGTAGCCCAGGAAGGACAAATCATACAGTAGTACTAGTTTCCATCTTTCTCTTTCCTTATAAAAATCTTATTTCTTCTACTGCCTTTTATGTTATTGATTACATCATCTGTTCCATCTTTCATTGTTTTGTTATTTACTTACTTAACAGCAGTACTGGTTTATAGCATAGAATAATGTACCAAACTAAATGGCTCATAAAACATGGAATTTACAGGGTTTAACTCGCTGAGATTATGGTTTTCATTTGTGAAATATAATCTGTCTTTTATACGCAGCAAAATGCAGAAAAAATTGTCTAATCTAGCGTAAAAAAGTAAATATAGTTCTTCTGGTTTGTATCGTTATTTATGTGTAATGATCTCCCACCAGTCCCAGCTGATTTAATACTGTATTTTATATGCTTCTGCATCATGGTAACTGGGCAATTTTATCTTTTTGAATGTACAAAACTTAATGTGTTTTATGGTCTGTAGATTTCAAGCCAACAAATTAATATCTGATTGGACGTAGAAAATAATGTACCATAACAGTTATATGTCTGTTATTGTAACATGGTAGACATCCTCAAGGTATACATGAAGCCCATGGTGACAATAATATGCTATATGTTACTATGAGGTTACTTTGCAAACTAAATATAATTCCATTCTCTAAGGGACTGTTCTTTACTTATCAAAGGAGGGGGTGGCTGGAGTGTGACTTAGTTTTTTGTTTATTTGGTTGATTTTGTTTTTTATAACTTCCCCGAGTGACTGGTGGAAAATGCATGACTCTCCCACCACCATAAATGAGTCATTAGATTTTTAAAACTTACCTTTTGATGTTTGAAAGTGAAAAGTTAAAAGTTGTAGACAAAATCCTGGACTTTACAAAAAGCCTTGTTGTGCATGCTGGTTAGTTTGTCCCAGTGCCGTAGAATATAACATCTATTCAAGGGCTCTGGTTTGTCCGACAGTTTATTTTTGGCCAAATTTTAAATGAGATGTAAAATAAAGCGATTTTGATGAAATCTCACTATTTTAAGCTCAGAGTTGGTTTTGTTTGTTTTCTGACAGAAGTGTTTGTTGCACACAGTCAGAAATGTGAAAATTACAACAATATTTTTTTACAGTTTCTGGTGACAGTGTGATTTTGGAAAGTTCATATTTCTCAAATTCGGGTTTGTAAGGCATTGTTGTATTTATTTAAAGATCAGCTGTAAAATAAATAAAACAACGACTATTTAAATGTGTATGCCCCTACCCTGAGCCAAAATAAAAAACGTAAGTCCCTCCCTAGTGCTTAAAAAAATATTGCACCACCCCCTCTCCCCTTATAAGTAACAAACAGTCCCTTTGGTATATTGATTTTCTCATTGGTAGTTTCCGTCTGTCAAACTGTTTTATTTTGAAAATCCCACCCGGAAACGTATTGCTGTATTTAGGGTCACTTGTCGCGTGGTGCTCTTCACTTGTTCTCAGTGCGTCAACTCGTCAAATGTGATTAATTTCAGCTGTGGACATTTTATTACAGGACAAAGGCAACTTATCGCGAGCGGAGGATCAGATCCGTGTTTTACCTGCGCTGTGGTGAACGGATGAACGGATGAACTGATGAACTTTACAGGAGAGATTTAATGAGACTGTAATTCATTAACATCACGTTGGATCGGATGGGTGTACCGTCACCTCACTGCGGCCCACAGTTGTATATGTGTGTTTAGGACTCGAGTAAAGTATCTGGACCAGCTGTGGACCCGGACTACAGAAGTGCCTAGCCCACCACCATCATGGCCTCTGCCACCTCCACCCCCGCTGCCGCCTCCAGCGGCCGCTCCAGCCGCTCAGCCAGCCGCCGCAGCGCAGACCCCGGCCTGCCCACCTCCAGCACCAGCCCCCGGCTGTCCCGGGTCCAGGAGAAGGATGAGCTCCGACACCTCAACGACCGGCTCGCTAACTACATCCAGCGGGTGCAGGAGCTGGAGAGTGAGCGGTCTTCTATATTGTTTCAGCTGGAGGAGAAAGATGAGTCGAAGAGCCGGGAGATGGGCAACGTGCGGCGGCTGTACGAGGAGGAGTTGGCCGATGTGAGAAAGTCCCTGGATGTCCTGGCCGGAGAGAGGGCCCGGCTGCAGATCGACTATGGGAACCTCTGCGAGGAGTACAGGAAACTGCAGACCAGGTAGCTGCGTTAGGATGTAGCCAGGTCCCACCATGCAGGTGCTGGGGAAGCTGCTACACCAGACTCCGTTCAGAAATTGTTTTTTTTAAGGCAGTATTGCACAGCGTGAGACTCCCGCACCTGCTGGACACAGATAAAATATTTTCACAGCACATTCAGGTGCTGCTTTATAATTCGGGGTGAATTTAAACACCGAGCTGCAGGTATCTCCTTAATATTCCTGCTTGTTCACACAGCTCCTGCAGCACTGACACTTGCTTTCACACTTCACTGAAGCCTTTAATTAAACACATGCAGAACTGAGCATTGGTCTGTAATAAGACTTTGGTTTGACATTTACACCTGCCCACCCACAGCAGGTGTATGTGTTGAAATTTGTTACTTACCTGTTGGTGATATTTTTATCATGTGGAAAACAAATGGATTTGCAAAATAGACAACACCGATGGAAAGTATATTTGGGGATATAGTTTTGGTAATCCAAAGTACACTGAGACGAGACCTAACAGTTGCAAAGTGACCAATGCAGCCTTAAATCTGCAGAAATTTGAATGAAGTTTGGCATGATATGAGAGAACGAGCTAAGTTATCTTCTGATAATGATGTTGTCCCACTTCAGGAACCAGAAGAAGGAGGGTGATCTGGCGAATGCGTTGGCCCAGTGGAGGAAACTCGAGGTGTCTCTGAGCTCCAAGGATGCTGAGTACACTAAGCTGCTGTCTGAGAACAGGAGACTCAACGATGACTTCACTGATCTGCAGGGCCAGCTGGAAAATGTATGAAGTCAAGCTTGATTTACACATGTTAGGTTACACAGGGGGATGTAATGGTGTCCATGTTTGAGGGCCTTTAAAGCCCCAAAATGTAGGATGAGAAAATGACTTAACTTTCTAGTAGCATAACCAAAATACCTGCTTGTCAGCGTTTCAGTTATGTTATAGATTCAGTGTTTGATGAGCTGATATTTTAAAATGTGTTAACTGTGTGTATGTGCTGGGGGTGGGGGTGGGGGTGTCACCAGGTAGAGGGTGCACTGGCAGACACAAAGAACCAGCTGAGCTCTGAGATCCTGAGGAGGGTGGAGATGGAGAACCAGGTGCAAACACTCAAAGAACAGCTGGAGCTTCAGAGGAACATCAGCGAGCAAGTAAGACACACAAACTTTCACCTCAGCCCAGTTTTGAATCCCACCAGCTCCCGTCGTCCTCTGAGATTAATCTGTTAATTGTCTGCATCGCCTCAGGGTAGTTCTTGCACAGCTCACAGTCGTTTCTGTTTTGTAGGAGATGTTGGAGATCCGAAGCCGACACGAGAGCCGTCTGGTGGAGGTGGACTCAGGACGACGGACGGAGTTTGAGAGTAAACTGGCCGAGACGATGCAGCAGCTGCGGCAGGACCACGAGTCTCAGCTGCAGCAGTACAAGGAAGAGATCGAAAGGAATTACAGCTCAAAGGTACAAACATGGAACTTAAAAGAAGCGGTGTGTAAGATTTACAGGGATGCAGTGGTGTCTCGTGGTGAGGATTGCAACCAGCTGGAACTTCTCTTGGAATTGCTCCAGTTTTCATTGTTCAGTAGGTTTTTACCAGGAGCTGAATTATCCACAGACGTCTCTTTGTCTCCAAAACAAACAGACCAGCTGATTTAAAACTGGCAAAAACACTGAATAAAGCAGTTCCAGGTTACAAATCTACGCTGTTTGGCACATCGCAGATGGGCCGCTCGCCCNACCAGGAGCTGAATTATCCACAGACGTCTCTTTGTCTCCAAAACAAACAGACCAGCTGATTAAAACTGGCAAAAACACTGAATAAAGCAGTTCCAGGTTACAAATCTACGCTGTTCGGCACGTCGCAGATGGGCCGCTCGCCCAGTGCCTGCCGTGTGTGCTCACCTTATTTCTGGTCCAGGCGTTCAGGGAGGTTTTTACTGGGAGCCGAATTATCCTCCAGAGGTCTCCTCCTCTACAAAACAAACAGATCTGGTGATTTAAACATGGAGTAAAGCAGTTTCATTTTATAAATCGATGTTTCTTAAAAGCTGTTTTGCACATTGGAGACGAGCTGTTAGCCCAGCACCTGCAAGTGTATGCTCACCTTATTTCTGATCCAGACATCCAGAGAAGCTTTGACGGGAGCCACATTATCTGTAGAGGTCTCCTCCTCTCCACAACAAACGGACCTGCTGATTTAAACCAGTAAATTCACGGGAAAAAAAAATGTTTTTGCGATATTGCTTGTTGCAGAAGGGCTGCTAACTACGGTGGTTGATGTGAAAACATGAATGGTCCTATCTAGAGTCAGTGTTTGGTTTGTCTGTTCTGAGCTACTGTAGAAACGTGATGGTGCAACATGGTGATCTCTGCAGACGAGGACCCGCGCCGTATGTAGATATAGACATGTCATTCTGAGGCAGCGACAACACAGTGACTCTTATTATTCTATATTCCATCTTAGCCAATACTTCCCCCTAAATCCTACACGCTGGACCTTTTTAAGATAATGTGTTTGAAAGCGTACAGATTTCTTGCTTTTTTTTTTTTTAATTACTTGAAGTTTCTGATATCTGATTGAATCCTTTCTGCACTACAGTTACAGAACGCTCAGCAGGCTGTACTGGACAAAAACAACGCTGCGTCATCCACCAGAGATGAACTGGAAACCACCAAGCTCAGAGTGGAGAGCCTCAGCTCACAGCTCCAGCAGTACCAGAAGGATGTGAGTGCAGTCTGTAAGGAAACACGAACAGTTCTGTTGACAAAATAAGAAAACCACAGGCCACAGTATTCCTGACTCCCATGATACTTAGAGGTGTAGAGGGGCTGAGCTAGTTCTTGTTCTTCTTCTGCAACCTGAAAATACTTGTTTTCTGTGGTAATCTTTGTAGTGCAGGTATCTGTGCAGGTTGGGTCTAGCAGTAAACGGTTGTCTTCATATTATTCTCCTTTCTTGGGTAGAAAATGGTGCTGGAGAGCCGCTTCCAGGAGCTGGAGAGGACTCTCGACAGGGAGCGTGAGGTTTGGCAGCAGAGACTCGGTCAGAAGGAGCAGGAGCTGCTGAACATGAGGAGCCAGATGTACGCCCAGCTGGAGGACTACGAGAACCTGCTGGATGTCAAGCTCGCTCTGGACATGGAGATCAACGCCTACAGGAAGATGCTGGAGGTGGAGGAGCAGAGGTACGGCCGTCATCTGTGTACACTGTGTGACAGTTAAGCAAGGCATCAAGATCTCTGGGTCCTGGCTCACTGTCTGGTGCTTTTGCTCCAAGTTTTTAAAATCTAAATAAATGTCATTTTCTTGTCAGACTGCAGCTGTCACCGAGCCCCTCCCAGCACACAGCTATACCTCGTATGTCACATGAGCACAGCAGCCGCAGGGTCCGAGGGAAGAAGCGGAAACACGAGGGAGCCTCTGGCAGCTCGCCGGCCTATAAAATGTCCAGTCGTTCAACAGAGCACGGCACTGTGAGCATAGCAGAGGTCGACATAGAAGGAAAATATGTTAGACTGAAGAACAACTCTGAAGCGGTGAGGCTGAATCGAGAATCAGCTCTGAATTATGACACCAGAAACTTATTTTTAATTTTCTTGTTTAAAGCTTGGACACTTCTTTCTACAGAACTGTATTATATTCTGCATTAAACTGCTTCTCGCCCTCTTGTGCGTTTCCAGGAGCAGCCACTAGGTGGCTGGGTGGTACGTAGGACGTACCCAGACTCTGGAGACCTCTCCTTCCACATCCCCTCCTCCTGCATCCTCACTGCTGGACAGACACTCACAGTGAGTACTTATTGTTACCTATGTTTACCTGTATTTCCCTGAGTTCTCCTGCAGAGAGGGAAAACTGTCATGACAATATTAGTGGTGGGACAGTATGATTTGTTGAGCAGTTTTATGGGGGCACTCCCAAGCAAGTCAGATGTGTGAATTACGTGTGTGTATGTGTGTTGTTAGATCTGGGCAGCAGGTGCAGAGGCAGAGGCTGATTCAGGGGACCTGATCCTGCAGGGCCACAGGAGCTGGGGCCCCGTCACTGATGTACGGGTGATTCTACTGAACCCCAACCATGAGGTGGGTGGAGCAGTGTTTACAAGTGCTGTCTGCTTCAATCACCACAATCAAAGTTTATAGTTTTTGATTTTATTTTCTTGAATAAAATCCCAAAAAGTGGTGTCCTTAACGTTTAAGAGTATCTCAGCTAAAGCCACATTATGAGCCAGTGTTTTAGATCCTAATCAAAGTCATAAGACAGCATTTGTAAAGGTGAAGGTGTTTGTTCAGGGTACCTGAAGTACAAATCCTCTCTGTCTCGGCTATCTTACAATGCTGTATCTAACCACAGACTGTATGGTTGGTTGTTTTGATGTCTTGAGTTTGGCATTTTGGCCGTCGCCATCTTGGATTTTTGGAGCTAGAAGTGACCACATTTAGACGAAAGGTTGGAACGGTTGAGGAGCGAGGTGCAGACACCTACACGGGTCTGATTTTCAAGAGCTGCGGTCCAACCAGCACAGTAATGGCAAATACCGCACCCGCCCCACATCCAGGACTTATGACCAGTTAGTTCTGCAACCTGACCCTGTAAGGAAATTGCTCAACTTCAGCAAACACTGAAATGAAGAGACTCGGAGAACCACGGAGAAAAGTTACAGCCAACGGGATTACTTTAATCGCATAATACAACCCAACACACAGGTTGTAGAATACAGCAGAGAATAGTAAACACAGCGAAGACAGCCCCGTTCATCCAACTTTCAAATGCTTTTATACTATTTGAGTGAGTGGGCGTCTGTTCATCTNTTTGAGTGTGTGTGCGTCTGTGTATGTGTGTGTGTGTGTGTGTGTGTGTGTGTGTGTGTGTGTGCATCTATGTGCAGACAGGTCTGGGTGTATGACCTAAGTGTCCCACCAGTCAGATCATCCTAACCTAAACGTTCTGTTCTCTTGTTTGATTTCCAAAGTTCACCAACTCAAAAACAACTCCTTATACTGAGTTCTTCCTATTGCAGAAACTGACATCTGATCAACTGTTACTACGACCTTTTGCAACTGACATCATTTTCACCTTTTGATATAGAATGATACATTATCTGCTTCTACAACCCAACCTGTCGACACAAGATCTGCGACCTGACCTGAAACTGCAGTTTCTATAATAACCCTGCACTGCTCAAATAATTTGGTCAGGCAGCACATTTAAAGTGTTCATTTTGGGACGTTACATACATTTGGTCACCTGAAAAAGTTTTGTTCAGCAGTCTACTAAAAGATCCTCTAAGGAGTCGGATATTCAGTTTTGTTTTAATGGTTTAAGTCTGTTTTTTTAGCATTAGTATCATCACAGTTAACTATCCCTGTATATGCACCATGCTAACAAAGCTAACAGCTAGCATAAGGATTATCTCCACTCTCTCATCCAAATTTGGTCACCTCTGTCTCCACAAATCCAACATGGTGACGACCAAAATGCCAAACTTGAGGAGAATGGGAAAACAGGAGTCCAAACCAACGGGTGATGTCACAGTGGTTACGTCCATTATTTTATGTGGTCTTTTTTATGTAACTCAACATAATCATGTGATCCCTCTTCAGGAAATGGCGGAGCGCAGGGTGTGTATGCAGCACAGAGGTGACGAGGAAACTGAGCTGGATTTTGATGAAGAACTTGTCGCAGGCAGTGAAATCCAGCACTTTCGCAGACAGGTAAACACACCGACTCATAAAACCAGCCAGAAACAAAATGTTCAATGTCCTCTGTGTGAAGTGTTCTCACAGATACAAGCTCAAACACTTGAGTTTATGAAACTTGACATCACTTTTCTTTCTGCCAACACTGAAGCCAAAGAGGAAGAAGAAGAAGTGTTGTTCTGTCTCTTGAGTGCAGAGCAGACAGCGAGCTGTACAGTAGGTGAGGAGGGAGGTGCTTCCACCTTCTGCCTGTCTGCTCGTACCCAGTGTGTGCTGCGCTGTGTGCTTGTCACAGGATGCATGGCTTGTTTCATGCATGTTGGATTTGCTGCTGCCTCTGTGCTTTATTCAGCAACATGCCAAATGTGATGGGTAAAAATGAACAGTGTGCATCACGAAGCAGGTTCACATGTCTGAATGAATCAAGTGTTTTAAGTTGATGGCGTCTGGTGGAATTGACGATAGTGATTTTGGGGCTGTATCTGGTTAAACATAAAGGACTATCCCTACTGAGATGCATCACTATTTCTGTAGGGATAGTCTCCAAAATGTTGTCAGACAATTAGAATAACAATCTGAGCCTATCAGTGGCAAAAACAAACACTTTTAGTGGACGTACATTGACAGTGCGAACATACCCGAAGTGGTTACATTGCAGCCTGTCGCTCAATACTGGACCAATTTCAAAAACCTTTGTTCCTATGAGTCACTTAGACACAAAAACATGGGAACATAGGATTCAGGTAATAAAAAAATACCATAATTACTCTTTAATCCAGTCTTAAGGCAGTTTGCTTTGACTTTAAATCTCTACAACCCACAGGCTTCCACTCGATCATACGTGCTGCCGTTTTTTGCTTTTGGATGAAGATCCATAGATATTTTGGGTTTTCCAGCTAAACGTCTGACATGTCATTAATATTGTTTAAAGTTCCAGTAATTTGTGCACAAAAATGAATAATTGAAGACCATGATTTATAAATGGATTTGCACAGATTAGTTTTCTAGTCCTGAGACCTTCTCCACTGCTCACCATTATTCCTCAGTGTGTATAATATGGAGCTCAGCCCTGTAATATACATGTTTTGTTTTTAAGAACAAGTACAAAGGATGCAGCAGAGCCAATGATGCAAGGAAGTACCAAACTAATCAAACTAAATATGAATTACCTTGCATTTTTAACATGTGGTAACCTGCAGAATACCAAGTTCTTAAAGCTACCGCCCTGTTTAGACCTGGTGTTAACATGCACTCTAGGTGATCCAATCACAAGTGGACAGCGCTAAATACAAGTGTAAACGACCACCAAGACGCATTGTCCAATCACTCAGCCATGCATTTGACCACATATCTTTTGTAGCGTAAACACTGATGCGTCCAGAGAAGGACTACGTCATCAGTGCAGGACGTGGTGGTTGTTCTGGCGACAGCACGCTAATCTATCATTTATATTTTATGTTGAGTTGGACAAAGTGTTGCATGATTATCCATCGTTTCTCCCTTTGGAAGGAGACGTGTTAAATTCTGCTGACAGCAATATCTCCAGCTGTACTGACATAACTGCTAACGTGACAAACAAGCGTGCTCCAAAGGTGTGGATGTAAAAATTGTGCACGGGGCAGTAACATAATCTGAGCCACATGGTCAGCTGGAGACGTATGATCGACACGAGTGTGAACGGCGATGTGTCGCGTCTGTCTACTTGTGATCAGATCATGCAAAACGCATATTAATACCACGTCTAAACAGGGCCTAAGATGCACTTATTTGAGTTTGAGGCTCAGAGAATTTACCCAGACAGCAATCCTGTAAGTGAAAGGAAAATATCCAGATCCACTGATCTGGGTTTCCTGCTTGCCACACAGTGACAGCTGTTTGTTGCTCAGTAGTAACACCCTGCTGCAGACTCATTCCCCACACCGTCCCCTAACTGCATGTTCAGTGCTACCCAGCCTGCCTGTAAGAAACCAGCGTGTGTCCCGTGATGGTAATTGGGGACATTTGATAACGCTGCTGTGTTTTTTTCCAGGATCTATCTAAGGGTGAGAGCTGTGCCGTCATGTGATCACTGCTGTCCGTCTGAAGAACCCGGACCAGCTCTGACCTTGAATACAAACATCTGCTCCTATCTGGCCCCGGTGTTGTCCCGTACAACAAACTCCAGTAGAGACATTTAAACGTCAGTCTGAGTATGACGACCTCAGACTTCGCCTTAGAGCAACAGTATCGACCTCAGTATTCCTCACTTTGTCTCATCTCTAACTGCACAAGACAAGATACAAGCTTTGCCTTGATTTGATCTCATTTAAATGAATGTGTGTGTGCGTGTGAATTTAGAAATGTTAGCTTAATAAAGTTATAAATACAGTTGGATCTACGTATTAAAGACTGTTTATTACAACAAATGCAGTTATAGTTGAGTTTGGCGGGAAACGTGTGCTTGAAGGAACTCCCAAGTCAAAATGGCTCACACACGTAATAAACTAAATTAATAGCAGGACAGAGTTTTCAGCAGCACGGGCTGAAGGGTCGATCCACCTGTATACCCAACAGAAAAATCTCATTTTCAAACTAGCCATGCAGATGGTGTAGGTTTCATTTGTCCTGCTCACAGCACTGGGAAAAACATAAAATGCAAAACACAACAGGTGTGATTCCTCCACGTCTTTATGTGGTCGCTAATTTGTGCATATAGTTGTTGAGGGTAAAAAAGAAATTGAAATAAAATCTTAAATATTGCAGCATGATTTTGCGTCTGGCTGCAGTGGCAAGGTATGATAAAGGCTGATGTGAACAAACTGGAATATAATAGGAATCATGGTCCTGCATTTCTGGTTCTAGAAGACATTTTCATCACTGGGCAGCTCATGCCAAAAAGTGAGAGGCAATGGTATGGACGCCTGTTTCTGCCAGTAGGGTGAGAAAAATTAAGATTTAGTAATTCTTCATATTGAGGAACTTTATCAAAAACTTTATTTCAATACTGTGGCACTATTGTAGGGTTAGTATTGGTACTTTAACTAAACATTTACTCAATGATATGTTTGATAAACAGATAACACTTTCTATATTACAATATCCGAAATCTAAGAGGATCTCTAGTCTCATATCATGATATTGATATCAAGTAGATATATTGCCTAGCCCAAATAATCAATTTTGTATCTCAAAATGAGAAACAATTTCAAAATAATGACGTAGTATTTCAACATGAGAAATGGTACCAAGTCATTTTAAGAAAGTTCCTCATTATTTTGAGATGCAAAGTAATTTTGTTAAGAAATCTTCTCATTTTGAGGGATTCTTATTCTCTACACTAAGTCATAATGTTGGGAAAGTTTCTCAAAAAAAAAATAAAATAAAATGATTAAACATTAAACTGGCAGACATGGGCCTCCATAGAGAACAGGTTTGATCACACTTCTTTGGTTTATGGCCAAATCCCTGCAGAACTAACAACATACTGATCAGCCTCAGCTCTGCTTTGTGACTAGTGCTCATTAGCTTATGTTAGCATGCTAATGTGCTAAACTAAGATGGTGAACATGGTCAGCATAACTTGCATTCTAGCGTTAGCATTTCGCTAAAAGCTCTGCTGTGGCTGTGTACAGCACCACAGAGCTGTGAGCATGGCTGTAGACTGATACAGTACAGCTCAGTGTGAGTGTTCATGTCCTGCTGCTACTCAACATGACTCAAGTTCACCAGGAACACCAAAAGAAGTGGAGCTGTTGTGTTTAATCACAGCTTCTTGGTTTGATCCCAGGTGGGGAGTCCTTGTAACATGTCTCATAATGTCTCTGTCATTGTGATGATGATTGAACACGACAGGGATGAAGAGATACTAACAGGTTGGAAGCAGCAATTAAACTTCATGATGTGTCAGTGGCTGGTGCTCAAATAATGTCATCTTGTCCCACTGCCCTGAGTTTTATTTTGACAAAATTAAAATAAAAAATGTTTAAATGAGAACGTAACTATGAACACTTTTCATGGAGATTATTTCTTCAGACAGTAGATCCAATGATTTGTAATGAGCTTTGTGGAATATCCAGAAAGACTTTATTGCTCTATGATTTTTTATTTTTTTTATTTAATATGTCATGTCATTTTTTTTTTCAATTTTGAGCATCACAAATAAAATTCCAGTCACCTCCCACTGTATCAAGGTGGAGGCAGAAATCTCAGATATGGCAAAACCCAGACAACTAAAACCCCAAACTATCTGCATGGACAGATCCCACTGAACCCTTTAACATCAGCTGTGGTGTGTGAGTTATGAGCAGAGCTTCATAAAATGTTTGTCCATGAAAGAATGACTCGACAGCTGATGAGTTGTCACATGGATGACGTGTCGAAATGAAAGCATGGCTGAGTTCAGTTCTTCTCATCGTTATAAGTCAAACACACTTGCATTGCAAAGTCACAACAGATTGTCATGAATTGGAAATCTTGAGCTTATTCCATGAGGAGGGAAAATAACTGACTCGTAGGATTAGTCCAGAACGCTTCATTGTCTTCAGGAGGTGATGACACTGATTGTCACTGTGGATCCTGAACAATCCACAGGTGCCAGAATGATCCTTCTGATTTCGTCGCTGCAAGACTAAAGGTTGTGAGAAGTCTTAGATTTGCTCCTTGGATGCAATAGTTCCCAGCATAAGGTTACAGAGGCTGGTCAAATACTCCTCCAGCTCTCGAAGGAGTCCTCCCTTACCCTGGCTTCAGCTCTGCAGTTACATCAGGATTGGAACGCGTCCTGATCTTCGTTCCCTTCTTTCCTTATCTCTGAGGTATGTTCATTCTCGTAGACTGCAGTCTCTACACCATAGTCTCTTTGTTGGTGGCTTTGCCGAAGGTGTTTATGCACAGGACGTGTTGGTTGGATGTGGCGTGAGGGGGCGAAGGAATCTGCAGTCGCACTCTCTGGTCCGTCTTCTTCCACGTCCTGAACAGATGCATGTGGTAGCGCACAGATACCTGAGAAACAAATAAGACATATCTCAGTGCAGCTGGGAAAGGTCAAAGGTCAAATACACCACGGTGGATAAGTCAACTTAATTTTTTTTTGGGAAACAGCTTACACTCCAAAAAGTTTGATTTCATCAAACACATTATAGATGTGTGACATGATGTCTGACAGGAATTTTATGTCAATTTAACATAACTTTTTTGTTCTTTCAGCATTTAATACAAAAGTACAAAAAATATACTGTAGCAAGCTCAGGTTTCTCAAGTGCTAGAATAAGACAGAGATGAACCAGGAAGTGCTCTTTATTTTGCTTCAGTACAACTTCCTGGTGGACACTAATGTTCACACAGGTGGAAGGTCCCTAACTGTGTGTACGACTTCACTCATGGTGCAAAATGCCAGTGCATTTTATCATCTTGAAACTCATGGTGGTGGTTTAACTCATGACAGGATGGCACTATTGTAAAGGATCGTAAAATAAGCATGACATGTCTGAATGAGAAGAACAGACCCTGAACGTACCACGGTCCAGAAGACGTATATGGTGAAGAGGGCCAGTGTGAGGACCAGGAGCCCCAGGGCCTCCATGCCGTTAGTGTAGTGGAGGTCCATGGCTCCCTGAACACACAGCCACCCTGACAGGCTGGCCAGTGGCGTGATGAACAGGAAACACACTGCGTCACCACACAGCGTCCTCCTCTGCTGCTGCATGGATGGAGAGCACAACCACTAGGGGGGAAAGGAAGAGGGAGAAGGCAGGTTAAAATATGGACACACACAGATCAAACACCTGGAAAATATTGTATTTGTCCAGCAGGTGGTGCTAAAGAGCGACTCCTGTGAGCTGCTGCATGCAGTAAGTAGTATTAGTAAAGGCACAGTGGTCATAAAAACCCTAAAATACCTGGTACAGGAAAATTACTATCAGCATATTATGCATTAATATATAGCAATACATATGACAGTATTTTACTGTTATATCAAGCAAATATAAAACTATAACACACAGTGTCCAGTGTCACACACTGTCAGAGGTAAATCACAGACATTAGTGGTCACTGCTGGTTGAGATAAGCAATATCAGACGGGACAAAGGACGAGCTGTAACGCTTAGTGCTGCATTTACTGATGCAAAACCTCGGCCCTGATGGAAGCACCTGAAACTCAACATGGAGGCAACAGACTGAGCTTTGGAGGTGACCTTCTCTTCTTACAGATGCTGTAGGTTATTACAGCACAACTGGACACAACTTGTTTTTAAGGCTCAGATTGTTAAATGTTAAAAGAAAGAACGGACTCAATAAAAGCAGAACATTTTCATGATAGTCCTCTCTACATCAAAACTCTTCTCTGCACAGCCAACAACAGGTGTTCAATCATTCTCATGATTGTGCTCATGTTGAACGTGTGTGGGAGTGAGTTCACCAGACCCCTTATTCATGAGGATGATAAAGTCCCACAAAAACAGGTGCAACAAAGCTAACAGGGCAGAGATATAAGAAGACCTCTAATCCGTGATGTATCAGCCATGTTTATGCACCGTGTGTGTGCAGGGCCTGCTGCTTAGACAGACTTGGACAGAGCTGACCTCCACAACAGACACACTTAATTGTACGACATCACTAACGTGTTGTACCTGTGTTTCTGTGCATGTGTGCGCATGTGTCCAGCGTTGCCTGACAGCAGGCTTATGCTGCTCACTGTGTAGCTTAACCTGGTGGAGAACGTGGTGCTTAATCAGCAGATTACTGGCTGTGACTGCAGGAAGAGCAGGAAGACGAGGAGGAGGAGGAGGAGGAGGAGGGCTCTAATACACTCTGCTGCTCTGTGCTCTGCAGAGCAGCATGGGGAAGGAAACACCATCTAATCTGGCTCTCAGGCTAAGTGGCTTTAGGGGTACAAGCGGTCCAGCTAACAGCAGCAGGTCCTCCAACGTGAAGGCAGCAACTCGCCAAGAGGCTCCTCCCACAAACACTGACTTCTGCTGTCTCATTGAAAAAACAGAGCAGACCTGCTGGATATCAGGTGACAGTGTGTTTGTCACATGTTTGGTTGATGGTTGGAAGGTAAATCTGTGTTTCAGTTGGGCTTATTAAAGAGTTAAAGAAAAGTTTTGAAAGTTATTATTTAATTTATTTTACATTTCAGAGTCAGATGAGAAAATTTCTGTTAGAGGGTGTAATTTTGCAGCCAAGCCACCAGAAAAAAAAGTTGATATTGTGCATCCTGCAAAACAGAAATATGCTTCATTTGCCATGTTCATACACATTATATTAACATTTCTAAAGTGACAGTATCAGAGCTGATGCTGGATGGATGTTGGATGGCTTGCCAGGCTGCAGACCACTAGTCAGGACCAACAAACAATAAAAGCAGTTGTTTTTTAGCGACTTGTCACTGTTTTTCCAGCAGGGACAGATTCACACCGAGACATTACTGCCTCACGCTGGGATAGCACCACAAAAAGCAGTTGTTCCTAACCAAAACTTCAATGTATTTCCCACTGATATATTGACATGAAAAGCAATTGTTTTTTACTGAGAGACAGAGAGCTTCTCCGGCCATAATTGTGCCACTAAAACTGTTTTTGAAGCCCAAACAGGATGTTTCTCTAACCATAACCAAATGTCTTTGTGCCTAAATCTGACCACAGTGTTGCTGAAACACTGAAACCTAACTTTCTATACATCTGCTAAAAACACACAAATGTAATGTATCCACAGTTTGTAGAAATGTACAATGGATTGGTTGTTGAACTTTGGACAGAGGCTAGCTCTTTCCAATTCTTTGCTACTGTTTCCTCTCTCAGTGACAGCTCTGAACTGTAGCTGGGAAAACGCTGGCTTATTAACATTAATTTTAGCTTGGCTCATTATTAGCTGGAAACTATCTTCAAGCAGTCCGCACCACTCTGAAGAAGGACGGATGGCGAGGCGTTCACAACAATGGCTTTATCACAGTCTTCACCACAAAACAATAAACATGGCCTTCTCATGAGGTTAAGACGCAGCCCTGAGCTCATCTAGACACCTAATTCTGCTGGCTGTCATCACTCTTTGCCGCCTGCCGTCTTCACCATGATACCAAGAGAGAGCTGCCTCTCTCCACACGCACTATGAAGTATACATCACACCCTCACAGGTTACCCACGAGGCCACCGCCATTCCAGGGGAAAAGGGTGAGCCGGTAACACTAACTTCATCCTGTCTCTAGCTCTGATCTTAACTCACAGACATGATACTGACAATAAAGAGGGAGACTTAGGTGCATATTTAAATAAATATTTAAAAAAAATAGTAGTAATATCACACACAGCAACCAAACTCGACCAAAGGGACAAAGGTTACATGCAGGTAAGAGAAAATGGGACATGTAAGGCTCAGATTTCCTGTAAAATAAAGTCTAAAAAGCCTTCAAGTCTTAAAACATGGCGGACTCTTCAGAATTCTGGCCTTGAATAAATGTTTGCACCAAGAACACAGCAGGCAGAACAATTTACAGACAGCGTGCTACAGCTCCTGAACAATGAGGTGGTGGAGGCACTCCTCAAAACTTCAGACAAGGAATTTAAACATGACAGAGAGAAACAGTATTTTGGGATTTAACTATCAAACCTGTCTGTGATGTCTGTGCACTTTAGTTACCATCAACTCTCTGAGGACACTAATAACTTCACTGTAAGTGTGTATGGCTGATCTTTGTGAACTGGACTGTTTCTGCAGTGAAGCTCATTTGCATGTAAAGGGGCCAATATCAGAACTCAATGCTGAGAAGCAGTGTCTTAATGAGCTGTGTAGTCATGAAATAATAATGCTGTGTGTTAAAAAAAAAACCTACCTCAGTGAGAGGTTTTGGCAGGCGCTCCAGTGCAAACTGGTGGTGGCAGAGTTCACAGTGGCTGCTGTTGGAGGCGGTGAGCCAGTGCTCCAGGCAGGCCCGGTGCACCATGGCCAGGCTACCAGAGCACTCGCAGGGCGACAGCAGCTCCCCTGACGCCCTGTCTTCATGGCAGATCCTACAAAATGGCTCCTCGCTGCACAGACTGGCACACAGAGAGAGAGACATGTCAGAGGATGGTGGAGTGTTTGTGAGGATGTAAACATTCACCTCACTGGTGTGGTGATGGTAGTTTTATGGGACCCTTCTTAGACATTTCCCTGTTTCTGTGTGATCCCACGCTGTTGTTTAACGTGGACCCTCTAGCTTCAATAGTCAAGAATTTTCTCTGTATTTAAATTCTTTGATCACCATGGAGGCACGTGAGAACGCCAAAGTTTCCATCCAGAATTTCAACCTAACACCGAGTGAATAACTGATATACAAATTTTGGAGCTGAACTCTTCCTTTAGGACAGAAATCCTTCCCCAGAGGTATTTGTACATGGATGCAGTGAATCTTCCCATGAAACAGCTCGACAGAAGCGATAAGACTATTGTGTTACCTGTCAGTGTTTGGTGCACATCCCTCAGCGGGCATGTCTGTGTTATAGTGTGTTGCTTCTTGGTTGCAGTTGTTGAGTTCCTCCTCCAGCCTGCGTTCAGGCGTTAACTTGACCTCCCCCACAGGGCTGACCACCCACGGGCCCAGGGGCTCCTCTGCTGTCATGTCTGCTATATGAGGGGCCATTCACTCATGTCAGGAGCGTCACATCTGTCAGCAGACACAGACCAGGACGAACACGTCAGAATTGATTCAACATGATACTGATAATAAGCAAAGATGAAGACTAAGGTGCACAAACAGTAAGTTTTCATTGACAGGTCAAACTCTGTGGTGTAGTATATGAATATACCATTACAGAAATTTTATTGTGAAATATGTGGTACATTTAATTAAATACAAACTTTAATACAAACTGGCTCAGTGAATGTGACAAGTACAGAGTCCACACAAAAGATTTAGTTAAAAAAAAAGCACGGTTTATTTAACTAAAATGAACTTAAATAACCAATGGAGTGTGTAGGTCTGAGTGAGTGAAAACACGAGGTAGGTGAGGTCATTCAAGGCAACGACTCTCCCATGTCAGCCAACTGCCTGATGAGGCTGGAACATCCTCCAAAACAGTGGGCGGGACGTCACGAATTATATAACAAATATTACAGTTTGGCCCTTTAATTCAGTTTATAACGTTAGATGTGCAGAAGTCATAATAATGTCTGTGAATATCACCTGTTCAAAAATGTTAATGTGAATTTAGGAAACATCATTCATCATTAATTAAGACTGAAAAACACTGTTAAAAAGATCACTCTGTCTTAAAGGGACAGTTCACAGCAAAATCCAAAATGCACATTTGTCCTCTTACCTGCCGTGCTATTTATCAGTCTAGATAGTTCTGGTGTAAGTTGCTGAATATTGGAAATATTGTCCATAGAGATGTCTGCCTTCTCTCCAATAAAATGGAACTAGATGACACTCAGCTTGTGGTGCTCAAAGTGCCAAAAATATACATTTGAAAAACTCAACAGCAATGTCTCTTTCCAGAAATCATGACCTGGTTACTGAAGATAACCCGCAGACCTTGTTGTGAGCAGTTTCATGTAGGAACTATTTCATTTACAGCCCATAATTTTACTGTTTGTTTCACTTTCATCGCTTCACGTCGCTCACATCTTGCACGTCAAGCTCATCTCCAGCAGCTGTCGGTGGACAAGCTAATATAAATCCACTGTAAAAAGGTCCAACAATGTGACACAACAAACTGTCATGTACCACAGATTAAAGGAATAAAAAAATCAGCCAGTGCAGCCAGAAATATTTAACTGTTTCTAATAACAAATAAACTTTCTAAGGTTTTAATTGCTCTAATTCTAGTGCAGCACCCTGTATTATCCTTGCTTGTTTCATACAGAAATTCATATAAGAAAATTAGATTTTTAGGAGTAGATTTGAGCTGTAAGTGCACCTACCTGTGTCTCCTGCATCTCATTCAACAGACAGATGACTCCCACTTATAACATTTGTACTTCAGCTTGTTCAGGTCAACAAACAGCTCACTTTGTTTGACATAATATGCACATATCAGACCCTGACGAGCTGACGAGCCCAGGCAGTGACACGTGAAACACTGAGCCAATCGCACATACAGTAGAGACAATGACAGCTAAAACAGCAGGCTGCAAACAACACCTTGTGTAAAGCAACAAGTCATTTTGTGAATCGGTCTTACCAGCAGCTTGATATCCACAAACACTGTGTGACGGTGTGTGTGCTCCCGTACAGTGACCAGCAACCTCTGTTTATAAGAGTCTGTGTGGGGAAGCTTCTCCTCCTAAAGCCTGCCAGCAGATTAGCATGGCTGACGGACGGGGGTGAGAATAGTGAGGGATTAGCCAGAGGGGAAAGTAAGGGCCAGGCCAGACAAATGGAAATCACATCAGAGTGAGTTACACCAAGTGGGAGCAGCACCTCACCATACCCCCCCTTAATCCTGTTAGGGGGCTACCAGGCAGCAGAGCGAGCCTTTCACCGGCCTCCCAGCTCCTATGGTAATGTGGGCTGAAGTCGGCAGCACAGATGAGGAAGGGCATGAGACTGTGTTGTTGTTGTTGTGTTTGGTTTCTGACAGGTATGTGTGTGGAGGAGAGAGCGCCTCGCTCTTTGATTTATGCTCCAATCAGAGGTCTTGAGATGGAAATCAGATTGCAAGTGCGGACAAACAGAAAAACAAATGGTGCAAGAAATAACTGTCTTCTTTTTAGAATTGATTTGAATGTCCTTCTGCTTGTTTGTAAAGCTTTTAGATTTATCAGATGAGCAGAACTGCAGTCATGAGAAAATTGGAGATGTATCTTTTTTTGTAATGCCCAGTGGAAATTGACAGTATAACCAGGCAGTAAAGAGACAAGCAACAAAATCATTGCAGACTCTCAACATCTTTTCTTCTCTGAATGCAACCCTCTGCTGTCAGGAAGCCAAAGTACAAATCAAAAGCTTGAAGTGATCGTTTGTTTCAGCCTCCATCAAGCTGCTGAACTCTAATGCTAAATCTTACTGCAATGCATGATAGAAAAACAAGCACTTTAGCATTTAGCACTGTAATTCTTACAGGTTCTTTTTTAAGATGTCCTGCTGTCAGTTTCGAATGTATCTCCACAGTGATGACAGTGTTGGCAGCCGAAAACAGGCTGTTTATTTGGCCCAATATTGGGGTGTCTTTCCTCCTTAATCTCAGTTGAGTTGGGCAACTAGATGTAGCCCAACTTATTTCTTCAGGCATGTCAGGTTTGGGCCAGTGCTGGGCCAGCTGTTTTTTTTTTATAACAACCCAGTACTGACAGTGTCTGAAACCAGAATTGGAAAATGTCAAAAGAGCTCCAGCAACACTTGTGGTATGGAAAACATCTTTATTGACTGACGCGTTTCGGCTTGTGGTCTTCATCAGGGTCCACAAGCCGAAACGTTCGGTCAGTAAAGTTGTTTTCCATACCACAAGTGTTGCTGGAGCTCTTTTGACATTTTCCAGTGTTTCCTCGTTCTCCATGCAACGTGTGAATCGGTTGTGCCAGAAACCACTTTCTACCTCATGAAACCAGAATCGGGCCAGTTTATTTGGCATCCGGGGCATCATTCATTGCAAATCCCAGAGTTTGGTCTGGTGTTGGGCCACATCATTTTTTGGTAACGGCCCAGTGATGACAGTGTCAGCAGCCAGTATTGGGCCAGGTTATTTGGCTCTGGAGCACCATTTATTCCGAATGTCAGCCATGTTGGGCAACTGGACGTAGCCTAACTTATTTCTTCCTCCGTGCTTGGTTTGGGTCAATGATTGGCGAGGTCCTTTTTTCTTTTTTTTGCTAATGGCCCAGTGATGGCCATGTTGGCAGCCAGAAATGGGTTCCGTTTATTTGGCCCGATTCTGAGGTATCAATCACTCCGAATCTTAGCCTAGTTGGGCAAACTTATTTTTTCTGGTGTACGGTGCCAGTGGTGGGCCAGGTCATATTTTGGTGAAAGCCAAGTGATGATGGTGTTGGCAGACAGAATTGGGCCAGTTTGTTTGGAATCTGAGGCTTCATTCATTCCGAATCTCAGCCAAGAAACCGCACACAGCCCAACATATTTCTTCAGGCGGGCTGAGTTTGGGCCGATACTGGGCCAGGTCTTTTTTCGCTAACAGCGCAGTGATGGCAGTGTCGGCAGCCAGAATTGGGCCAGTTTATTTGGCTTGGGCCAGTTTATGTGGCCCAATATCTGGGGCATCATTCTTTCCAAATGTCAGCTTATTTTTTCTTGTGTACCGAGTTTGGGCCGATGCTGGGCCTGGTCACTTTGGCTACCTTGGTTTTGTTTGAAGACATTTTCATAATTGTTTTCGTGATGTTTTTTTAAAGTGAAACAAGGGACTGTAGCACTGTGCCCAAGACACATTTGCCCTCAGGGAAAATAAAGTTTACTCCACTCTGCTCGTAGTTTTCAATCCCACAGCTGAAAACGCAGCCACACATTTAGTGTTAACAGTCTGCCTAATGTCATGCTTCCGTCAGCCCTGCTCCATATCTATACGTACTTTAACTCTTCCTCCTTAAAATAACTTTGTTTTAGGATTAAAATATGAATCATTTTAGTAACATCTGTAGTTGTTCAGTAGGATGTGGTTGTTCCGTCTTAAAATGTTTCACTAACACAAGTTTGAAACACAAGTTGTTTTCAAACAACAGGACTTAGACTGAGGCTCAGAGAGAGCAGTGAATCACGCTTCACTGCCTGCTAATGACACATTGTCGAGGAACTTATTGAAGTCTTGGTCTGATGATGAAGACAGCCTGAAGCAGAGACACATTCAATACACCTCCAACAGAGCAGTACCTCAGAAACTCCCCAAACCCTCAGGACAACTTCTGAATCCTCAGCCAGTGTCTCACTTCTTTCATGATGCTGAATCCAATACAAGCCCGACAAAAATAACAATGCAGAATCATTTGGGGTAGTCGTTTTTGCAGTGAAAATATTTTTAAAAATATGTCTCTGTTATGTCTGATGATAAGGAACTTTAAAATGAAAATGGTAATATATTTTTACCCTGCAGCAGTCGTAACCAGGAAGTCAAGAGATTTTGAGTTACACTGACTGAACAGAGTGAAACATGTCTGTGTGCAGCAGGTTCGGAGCCGAGTCTGTGCTCTCAAAGAAGCTTTTCCATTCATATTTATAGTCTGGTCTCTCTGTAGCTCAGATAAAAGTCCTGCTGAAAAATAACTCCTGAACACAGAGGAGAAAGAGAGGGTCTTTCTGTGACTGGCAGAGCACCAGTCCCTCACTTTCTTCCTCTTCGCCTCTAATCCTGTCTGTTATTCATTCCCAGGCTGCTCTTGACAAAGCCCAGAGGGAACGCACATCAGTGGGAATTCCATCATGAACAGACTGAGAGGGTGGATAATTCCTTTGACATCGGCAGGACGGCGGCACACAGAGCCCCAGACGTGCTGGATAAAAACATATATACACAGGGCCCCGTCACGCTGCTCTGGAGAAAAGCCACTTCCTGTCCTCTCAGTGGCCGGCGCTGGGTGCAGGCTCGTCGGACGCTGCCTCTGGCTGCAGGTCTGGGTCGGCTGATGTTGTGTCTGAGCTTTAGTCAAGGTCTATTTGCAATCGGCGGACCCTTTAACCCCCCTCCTCCATTTGCATTGTGCTAGATGGGACTGGGGCCCTCTAATCCTGCCAGGAGCGAGGGGCCACTCTCCAGTCTATCGATCCCTCGCTTCATCAGGTCTCATAGCAGCCATTAAAAGATGTTAATCCAGCGTGTGCCTCAGTCTGGGTCGATAGGAGACAAAAGCACCGTCGGAGGCTGTCTGGACTTTAACCCACACATGTGCCTCGCGTGTTACCTGTACGCCATCATCATCATGATAAACACCTGCTCCTGAGCAGTACAAATATCACTTAGTAGAAGTAAAAATAAGATGTAAAGGGTTCAGTGTGCTTCAGATAATGTAGTTCGTACAGTGAAAGCAACATATGAAGGAGACATGACCTGATGATGTGGCAACCTTTAGTCCTGGTCCGCATGTTCACAGGTGTTTTTGAAAACAAGGTTTTTCCTACTTCAATCTCAAAAAAGTCCTGTCCACACATGAACTGTTAAAAAAAATCTGTTAAAATGAAAACTCAAAAACACAATTAAAGCGCTGACAAGAAGAATGCCAAACCAACAGGCTGTGATATCCTCCTGAGACCCCAACTCTTGTTTGGTATGCATTTTTAATTCCCTCTAGCTATCTGGGATCAGTAGGACCTGATAAGTATAAAGAAAACTAAACATTATCAGCGATGATTAGTGAAGAGTTCTTTCTAATTAATAGTGTCTTATCTTATTACTGTTTCTAAAATTGGTCAAATGTGTTGCCATATCAATCTACAAACATTATTTATCATTAATAAACAAGTTTCAACCATAACATGTGATCAGGTTTTGGACCTTGTCCACGTTTGTGTCAGAATTGGCTACAGACTGACTTGAGAGAGATGGCAGCCATCTTGTTTTTCCATGGATTAGTGTATTGTGCTCCTGCTACCACTAGATGGCGCAAAAAAAAAGGACAACAGACTTTAGTTCAGTAGAATGAAGCCTAAGGTCAAGTAAACCTTGAAAACATTTTGGCCCAATCAGGCAAAGAAGAAGGAGATATTGGTCAATGAGAAGCTTGAAAAAAAAGCAGAGGCTACCTGGAGCAACAGCATTTGGTCAAGGACTTTTTTTTAGTCCGGATACGACATGCAAGGTACCCTGGGTGTGTTGGTTGTTGACGTTCTGGGACGCCGTGTCAACTTCTGGCTGTTACATTCATAGTCTCTTTTCAAAATAAACTTCTGTTTTCACAGGAAATTTAACATCTACATACAGTCTCTTTAAAAATAAAAGCACTACGTCGGTACACCATAAATTGGCGTTTTATTTCCTTTAACAACAAACACACGTGGTTGGGTTTAGGAAAAAAAGAACAGGGTTTGGCTTTAGAATCTTACGGGATGTGAATACCGCTCTGTCGGGTAAAAGTTAGTGTTTGTTGGACCCATCCAGCACAACTTCCACCCACCCAAGTAGAACTTTCACTGTCTAAACAATCGTTCTAATCACACCACGTTTCCCCCTGACGCCACTGGGCGCATGTCAAGCACCAGATTTCGATGACTTCAAAGTGAGACCGGGCTCACTTATTTATTTATTTGTGGCATCCCGCCATAATTAAAAAACATCTGCTGCCAAGTTACGATTCTTGTTTTTGGAGCTGCATCATTTCAGAAACATGGCATGAAATGATACTATAAAATGAAAAAATATGAAACGCATATTTGTGGTTTTCCGAAATATACAATGCCAACATTTTCCTCTTCTGACTGGGCTGAAAATAAAACAAAACTTGCTTTTGTGTGTCCTCACGAAGAAAGAAGACGATATACTTTATTAATCCTTGAGGGGGAGGCCTGAAATACACACACATGCAATAACAGGACCTATACATGCATTAAAAGGAGAGATGTCAGAGTCAGGAACAGGCGCCCCAAGCAGTTGGGAGTTTGGTGCCTTGCTCAGGGGGACCTCGGTTGCTGCAACTAGTTCTGAAATTGGGGTTAACAAGGCTTTCCGACAGTCTGCTCTTAGAGGTGTCACTTGTTTGTACATAAGAACAGAGATGGATATAGTTGTGTGTAGATTAAAAAAAGAGTGCCTGAGAGAGACGTTAAAATCTACGTTAGTTAATCACTGCAGATTGTCTGTTTCAGAAAGTCCCAAAAATTGTCTAACGTAGCCCGTCTGTTCGACACACTGTTAGATGATCCACAAAATATTTATTTTGATGCACACGTAGGCCTTCAGAAATAAAGTATAGTGTGTTTAAAAGGCATTTCTATCTAATTCTACACCAAATGTTTGTGTTGGAGACAGAAATAGCAGGTGGGCAGAGCTCTGAGACAGAGACTCAGACGAGGCTTGGCAGCACTGTTTGAAGTAAAGAAAGGGGTCACTGAGTGTTTTATCTGGGGACGTAATGATTTGATGCTCGCAGACCTTTCAAGGGTCTTTTTTTAAAACACAGATAAGAGGATTGGCAAGTGGCTGGAGAGGAGCAGTCAAAACAAGCCCTGCAACACAAAACCTCAGCAGACAGCAGACTGAAGTCTGGAAAAGCCTGCTCAGTCGTCCTGACACAAACTTCCTGACGTGGTTTTGTATATGACAGTGTGTGTTATCCAGTGAGCATGCTCTAATGTACAGGTCATCATTTAAAATACGCCTCTCCATTAAAGGAAGAGCCCATTTGCTTTCAGAGGACTAATCTGTGAAGAATGCTCTATCAGTCGGCACTATCAGCAGGTCCTCCAGCAGAGGAAGGGTGATGTCTCTGGGTTTTAAAATGGATCCGAAAGACGAGAGAGAAGCGAGTGCACCAAGTGACTCATGTCAAGTGGACATCCTTATCTGTGAAAGATGGGGTGGCTCACTCTTGCAATGGCTCCACTGCTCTCAAGGGAGCCGGGCAGTGCTGGAGAACATTCAAGCAGAGAGGAAGTCTACAGCAGGCTGCAGCCAGGGAGGGAAGGTGCTCGGATTTTAAAATAGAAATCAGAAGTTTTAAGAACTGAATAAAAGACACAAGCGCAGAGGGGAGTGTAGATTAGGCAGGACAGTGAAGATTGGGTCTTCTGCGAGGTTTAAGATGTCAGCGAGTCCAACAGGGTAGAAGCTCAGGAGGAGGAGAGGTGGATCGGTCCAGAGCAGACTGCTCCTCTCCAGGCAGCTCGTCCCTCCTTGAGGCAGCCGGCAGCCACAGGCCACCATGACGGAGTGGACCCTGCTCAAACGTCTCCTGGATGCTGTCCACCAGCACTCCACCATGATCGGACGCTTGTGGCTCACCGTCATGGTCATCTTCCGGCTGCTCATTGTCGCCGTGGCGACTGAGGATGTGTACACCGACGAGCAGGAGATGTTCGTGTGCAACACATTGCAGCCAGGATGCTCCACCGTCTGCTACGACGCGTTCGCACCCATCTCGCAACCTCGTTTCTGGGTCTTCCACATCATCAGCGTCTCCACGCCGTCGCTCTGCTTCATCATCTACACCTGGCACAACCTGTCCAAGCTGCCCCACAACACCACCCAGAGGCAAGGGCAAGGACTGGGGGACATCCCAGGGCAGGGAGGCCCAGATGTGGGGCAAGGTGGAGGGCGGGAGGTGTACGATCGGAGCTGCGACTCAGACAGCTGCTCCATCCGCTCACATAAGCATCTCGGTCACAGCCTGGCGGACGTGCTGGAGGGCATCAACATCCAGAGCCTCCAGAGGGCAGACCCCAACAACATGGTGTCCTTGAGCCATGCCCGAGATTGCACCCTCAAGGAGGGGACCGCAGAGGGTCATGTGGTCTCTGGAGGCGTTCTGTCAAAATGTTACGTCTTCCATGTGTGTTTACGGGCTGTCCTGGAGGTGGGCTTCGTCCTGGCCCAGTGGAAGCTGTTTGGCTTCCAGGTGCCCGTCCATTTCCTCTGTACCTCGGCTCCCTGCAGCCAGCCGGTGGACTGCTACATCTCCAGGCCCACAGAGAAGACCATCTTCTTGCTCTTCATGTTTTGCGTCGGGGTCTTCTGTATCCTCCTCAACCTGCTGGAGCTCAACCACCTGGGCTGGAAGAAGATCCGTCAGGTGGTGAGGCTCAGGGAGAGGGCGTCCTGGAGAGGTTGTCCAGGAATGAGGGGGGGATATGAAACCTTCCCTCCAGACAGCCCCTCTCTCACATCCTCTTTAGGCTTCAGAGATGTGACCAGCACCACCTCCCTGCCCACTCTGGACCTGGTGGTGGGTCACCAGCCTGACTGGACCTGTGCTGTCAACTGTGGCAGGATGAGGGGGCCTGAGGAGGTCAGAGGGACCAGAACAGAGCAACCAAAGAGACAGGACTCATATAAAGGAGAGAGGCAGCCTCTGAAGAGTAAGAAGGCCATCAGAGAGTCCAAACAGAGGAGTGCTGAGGTCTGGATATAGTCAACGAGCACGGGGAAGCATGTCGCATGTCTATTTGTTTGACCTGTGGATCTCATGTTGGAATATAAAGACTCAGTGTGTCATATTTTGGAGGATATATTGTCAGAAATGGAATATAATAAAATACGTATGTTTTCTATAGTTTATAATCACCTGAAAATAAGAATCATTGTGTTTGTGTTACCTCAGAATGAGCTGGCTTTGGATGGGTCCATTCGCGTTTCCATGTCGGTCACCATAGTTGGCAGACCCTCCGCAATGACAGTTTTTTTTTTTTACGTGAAACTGTTTTATCCAGTGTTTTTACCAGTTTTAATCACCAGGGTCTCATTTATAAACATTGCATATGCACAAAACTAGGCCTGAAAGAGGCGTACGCCACTTCCCACGCAGAAGCTGTGATCTATAAAAACAGACTTGATGGGAGAAACTTTGACCCATGCTCACAAACATTTTGGAGATGGGAAATTGGCGACACAGATGGTGAGGTAGAAGCCTGAGTGTAGAAACTGTCAAACATTTTTCAGCCATGCCATTTTTGGCTTTTGTCTTTACATACATTGTAAGTATGGACCCAATGCATTGTTTTATAAATGAGACCTCTGGTCCGTTTGTTTTGAGGAGGACGAGACCTCTTCAGATGATTCAGCTCCTGATTAAAACCTCCTGAACATCTGGATCTTAAGTTATCAGAGAAAAAAGGTGAACACATAGCAGGTGCAGGGCTGGCAACTCGTCTCCGACCATAGACTGTGTC
Organism: Epinephelus moara; assembly: GCF_006386435.1. Classification (NCBI taxonomy): domain Eukaryota; kingdom Metazoa; phylum Chordata; class Actinopteri; order Perciformes; family Serranidae; genus Epinephelus; species Epinephelus moara. The sequence continues at coordinate 46,168,769 of NC_065506.1, read as the reverse complement.
TGAAGATGGACGACTTAACAGCTCCTCAAAAGTGAAGCTGAAACATCTTGGTTGCCCCCTGGTGGCTGGCTGCAGTATAGGTCATAAAGCCTGTGCTCTCCATATAAGTAGATGGGACACGGGCCAAACTAAAAACTCAAAGTAGATCTATACATCATATACATTTCTCCCAAACATGGTTTCTGACATTTATGGTAGTTTTAGTATGCTGCTGTTTGTTCAAGTGTTTGTTTTTCTGATAAATCTGGTTTTAATTAGTTATTTAATTCTATAAAACAAGGATTTTACCACACGAGGTGGGAAACTTACTGCCACAGACATCAGCACATTCTCACTCTGACCTTGTCACGTCATCAAGCCGATGTGAAAGGACGGCTTTTTTTTTGTCTGTGTGTGACTCCAGAAGTCACAGCCCAAGCACCGGTATTCAACCACTTCAGACTGAGTTGCAGAGATCACCTCAGCTTCACTTCTGTACAGTCAGGGTAAGTGGAGACGCATTGTCCATCTTTATATACAGTCTCTTACAGGCATGTCTCTGACATGCCAAACAGCATTGGAGAAACACTGGTTTGTAACATAAAACAGCTCATTTGAAGTTTAAATCACCTGGTCCGTTTGTATTGGAGAGGAGGAGACCTCTGTGGAGAATTCAGCTTCCAGTAAAAAACTCCAGAACAATGAAAATCAAAGTAATTCTAACCGGGAGAAGCTTCAGCTGGTTGCAGTCTGTGATCCTCACTGCTAGATGCCACTAAACCACCCTAAATTTTACACACTGATCCTTTAAAGGGTCCCCAGCAAAATGCAGAAGGAAGGACTAACTTACCCAAATTATAAAATGCATATTTTTTTTAATCACCTTTAGTTGAATGTAGCCACGCAGACAGTTTGTTTGGAGATTTCTACCTCCATCAAAATGCAACATATTATTTATAGAAACATATCTTTAATCAGGATAAGCCACAGAATATGCTTTTCAGTGTTATATTCAGGTCAGTATGTTAGTCTGTTGTTGCTTGTTGATGCTTGATGGTCTGCTTTCAGCATAGTTTTTGAGCAGTTAGAACCTTTGGGTGATTCTGGAGAATATTCTGGACAGTGTTTGTCATTGATTTGGATTGTTGCAATAAAAATAAACATACATTTGAATAAAACAAACATATTTGCCACTCCCATGTTGATGAGTATTAAAAATTTGAAAAATATCCCATTTAAGGTACATTTAGTTTGAGTCGTTTGTTTGCAAGTTAACTATGACAAATCATGCATTTACTTGGGATTTTAATCGATTGACAGCCCTAAAATAAATATGATCACTTATAAGAATGTTGATCATTTCAGGCTGTGACTTCCAACCTTTTTCATTTATGTTCTCTTCATACAAAACAGCGTCCGTCTACTTGTTCCCCTTTATCACAGGCTGACTGAGCTGTGAGCAGTCATGGGTGTAGATTTTGGGGGGAGATGAGTGCACACCCCCTTTGTGGTGGTACTGATTCCCAAGATTTCAGCTGGTCAGGAAGAAACCTGTGAACCAGTTCACACCCACGTCATATAGAAAATATTCACCAGGAGGAAAAAATCTCACAAGAGAGGTCACAATGAGAAAAATGTTTGTCTTGTTTTTTCTTTATTTAGTGTCTTTTTATTTATTTTTATTTGTTTGTGCTGTGTTGTATTTTCGGTAGCCTTGTGTAACATCTTGGTCGAGGGACTAAAGATGAAAGAGAGCCTTCTGGCCTTTTTTATACCATGGGTATTTATTAATTTGCACCATTCCTTCTTAAATAAAATAAACTAAACTAAGAGCTGTCCTGATGAAAGTGACCTGGTGGTAAGGTGCTCTCTAATATTCCCCATCAGATTTCAAAACACTTACAACCACCCTCAACCAGAACAGCAGCAAAGATGTCAAAAAAGGCCTCGACACCAGGGTTTCTGACTAACATATGCTGACATGAGGTCTGCATCAGGCTGACGAAGGATCATAATGACCTGTGCGTGCATTTTTCCACCTCTCTTAAGCCCTTTGAGAGGGTGTCGTCACATCCTGATTGGACCAGAGGAGAAATGAACCAAGCTGCTCTCAATTCCTAATCAGGAGTCAGTACTAACAGCCTGCGACACAGGTGATCTGAATTACTCTGCAATCGACTCAGGGGAACTGTGACAGTCCGCTGAAACGAATTGGGAAATGAGAAATGACTGCAGGTTCCAGAGAATGAGGAACTGATACATCTTTAATAGTGAGAGCAAACCCAACCCCCAAAACCATGAATGTAGCCGAGGATTTTCACTTTGACAAACTGCTAGTATGTGCCTTATAGCTGTAACAATGTCTTTGGTAAAGTAGGTGATGAGTCAGAAGTTGGATACTGTGACAACCTGCCATAAAACACAAAGAAGATGAAGTGACTGTTCACAGTTGGATGAGATTGTCACCACAAGTTGGTGCAGAAAAGACACAAATTGGTGCATAAACTTTGACCAGAATTCAGGACATTAAGTGTTTGATGCTTAAAATTTCTTAGGCGAGGACCCCCGGACTCCCTGCTGATTATGTGTCCCCCTGTGTTGAAACAAACCTGCGCCCCTGTGAGCAGTTGAGTTACAAGTCTGTCAGTCAGCACTCTACAGCAGTACATTGCTTAGCTTCAGTGTCAGACTCCTGTGTGCTTCTCCAAACTGGGGGTGTGCGGTCTGACATCTGCTGTAGGTAATACAAGGACAACTCCACTTCAAAAATTCTGAACTCTTCTTCTGGTTTCAGTCTTTCGACCGTGTGTTGAACCTGCTGCAGGGATTTTCTCTCATTCAGACACAAGAGCTTAACTGAGGTCAGACGCTGATGTTGGGTAATTACACTGAACAAGAATATAACCGCAACACTTTTGTTTTTGCTCCCATTTTTCATGAGCTGAACTCAAAGATCTAAAACATTTTCCATAGACACAAAAGACCATTTCCCTCAAATATTGTTCACAAATCTGTCTAAAATCTGTGTTAGTGAGCACTTCTCCTTTGCCGAGATAATCCATCCCACCTCACAGGTGTGGCATATCAAGATGCTGATTAGACAGCATGA
>NC_065506.1:45978433-46164902 GCF_006386435.1 Epinephelus moara | reverse complement strand
TGTGGCCAGCCTAAGGCACACCTGTGCAATAATCATGCTGTCTAATCAGCATCTTGATATGCCACACCTGTGAGGTGGGATGGATTATCTCGGCAAAGGAGAAGTGCTCACTAACACAGATTTAGACAGATTTGTGAACAATATTTGTGAGAAATGGTCTTTTGTGTGTACAGAAAATGTTTTAGATCTTTGAGTTCAGCTCATGAAAAATGGGAGCAAAAACAAAAGTGTTGCGGTTATATTTTTGTTCAGTGTAGGTTTTGCACAGTCGGTGTTCAGGTCATCCTAAAGGTGTTGGATGGGGTTTGAGGTCAGGGCTCTGTCAAGCTCTTTCACACCAGACTGGGAAAACACTTTCTCTCTGGAGCTGTTGACTCAAAGTTATAACACACTGCTGTCTGTGTGCTGTGACGTTAGTTTCCCTTCATTGGAACTACTACTAAACTTCAGGGATATCAATGTGTCCATTCAGGAAGCACAAGTGATTGTGAATCAGTTTCAGCTGCTTTGGTGCAAATCAAAGTGACAACAGGTGCAATGGAGAGGCAAAAGCAAGACAACCCCCAAAAGGGAATGGTCTCTCCTTATCCTTCCTGACTGATTCTTCTCTAGTTTGGTCTTCTGCTAGTGTACTTGTCACTACTGGTAGCATGAGGTGGTACCTGCAGCCCAATCAGGTTGCACAGGTAGTCCAGCTCCTCCAGGATGACACATCCATACGTGTATTTCTGCTGTAAAGTTTGATATTTTAACATGGGAGTCTATGGGGATTGACTCACTTTTGGAGCCAGCCTCTAGTGGCCATTATAGGAACTGCAGTTTTGGACACTTCCACGCTGGCTTCATTTTTCAGCTGCTGAGGTTTCCACTTGATCAAGACGCACACAAACAAAACACACATGCAAGTGGTGGCTCAATATTTGCTTGTCATTTATTTACGCAATATATTTATTAATATATTCATTTACAACATCTATAAAACACCTTTTGCATAAATTATGCTACTGAAAAAATAAAACACGACTGCGCAGCCAGTTTCCTTTGCCTAGTAGTTGGTTGTAAAATGAATACTGAGGAGAGACTTTTGTGAACTGCAAAGGCAAACAGAGGTACAGTGTTGACAGAGATCTTGTTTTAGTGTATCAAAAGTCAGTCATTCGTGCTGTGGGGCTACCTGCAAAAAATACATTTGAATTAGGCTAATCTTTGATCTGTAAACAAAGTCAAAACCTTTGGACATGCATGGTTAGTATGAATGGTTCCACTTGATTAATGATTATGTTAAACCAGATTGCAGTCTTCCTTTCAGTTTGTCTTCTGGAGACTGAATTCAGGATTAAACCTTGTGATGGACGTTTCTTTCTGTGATGTGTTGTACTGTGTTGCAGACGAGCTCCCCAGTATCCAAAATCCATAATAACAATCTTTAGAAAAAAGAAAATCATCATGCAACATCTTGAACATCTAGGCAAGTGCAAGCTAATAGTAAGTATCCAATACATTTTCTTTATTTTCTCTCTATTGTATATAAAGTCGAGTTGGTCCACATACGATAAAAGACACAACGTAATAATGAAGATTAAGAATGAAGTCCATCGAGCACGTGTTGGGACAAGTACCCAAACCTGAGTTTAGGTCTGGGGTTGTGTCTGCTCACATTCTTAGTTAAGACTTTGTGGAGAAAACGAAACAAGGAAATACACAGACGTCTGGAGGGAACTGCCATGACAACAACTTTGGGTTCTGTAACTTCTGAAATGAAAGCCGGTGTTCAAATAGTGGTCGGATAAATAAAGGCTTGTCGCAAAGAAAGAAGCCAAACATTGAGTTGTGGTGGAATTTCAATACGGTCTCACTCCGAAGTCGTCAAATACCGGCGCTTGGGCAGAGACTTGCGCATCAGATACCAAGATAAAAGCCGTCCTTTTACATTGCCATGAGTGTGTAACGGCACCTAATGGCGTCAGGGGGAAAGTTAAGGGGTGTAAAAGTCAGAGTAGGGTGGGCGGGTCCAACAATCACAGACTTTCACCCTTGAGCCACTGTTTGCTTCCCGTATGACAACCCAGTCTTACTCCCAAGTCGTCGAAAGCTAGCCCTTGGGCAGTGACTTGTAGCGTCAGACAGTGATGAAAAAAGTCGGCATGATACACAACCGGTTACTGTTACAGTTTAACGGTGCTCGGTGGCATCAGAGGGAAACGCGATGGGACAAGAACGAAAGTTAAGGCGACGAAAGTGCAAAGATCGGTTGGGAAGGGTGGCGGATGGGTCCAATAAACACTGACTTTCACCCAGGAGAGTGGAGCTCGCTTCCCGTAAGATTATAAAAGCCAAACCTTGTTCTTTTTTCCTAAACCAAACCACGTGTTTGTTGTAGGAGGAAAAAAAAACGTCAGTTGCATGTAAACGATAAATTTCCTGTGAAAAAGGAAGTGTGTTTGAAAGAAGACAATGCATGTAACAGTCCCAGACGGTCAACAGACGCACCCAGGTTACTTTGCACGTCATATGTAGATGCGGAACGTCCATGACCAAATGTTAATATGTGACGAGGTCGGAGTGAGAACGTGTTTGGATAGCTCACTTAATATATTCAGTATGATGTACATTTCCACAACACTGACCTCATCACTATGAGTCATGTCATTCTCACCACTCTGCTCTTCTTAACACAAACGCTGTTTTTATTCACTAAATCATCGCTTGTGCTTTGCCTTTTTTTGACACGTATAAGTTGCTGTTAATTTCTTGCAAATGTTTCAAAATAACAGCTTACAGAAAACAGCAGATAATATCCTTTGACTCTTTAAATAATATCCTCAAGGTTACTAAACACAGAAACACTGGACTCTTCTGGATAATGCAACGTTCCTTTACCTTTATGTTATGACCATCACTTTTAAATTTCAACCTTGTTTCTGGGAAATTATGTTTTGTCCATCAATTTAGCAGCCAGAGGTGCGGAGAATTCAAAGTGCTTCCTGTAGCAGTTGTGAACAAATCACGCTGCTGTAGCCGGACTGACCCAGAATCTAAAAGTGATATTGATTTAAGCTGCAGATTGTAAAATCATTTTCCCCAAAAGCGTAACTGTTCACTTCTGTCCTCCGTTAGCGGAACATGTACCAGATTTTTGGAATAAATCAGTGAAAGAAAACAGCATTTCTGACACTGAGAGCAGCAGTGTGGTGAGTAAGACGTGACTGTTGCTGTACAGATGGAATCAGTGCTGCGGAAAGAACCAGACGACTGGTAAACACGGAGCTGTCTGCATCAACAGGGGGATGTGTCTGACTACAATAGGATCAAATAAACTTTAAAAATGAAACATTAGAAATTCAGATTCAAATAAATAAATCTGCAGTTGAGGTAAACAAAGGCCTCGGCCTCTCTTTGACTAATCATGATAAATCATCTCTTGAACCGTCCTGTCTGTTGGCAGGATACTCTAAATCTTCTAGTTACCAGGCTAATGTATGGAGAGCTTAGAGTGCCATTAAACGTCTCTGCTTTCTCCCCCCATTTTAAAAGCCGTTTTTCATGTTGTTTTATTAGGGGGAAAAAATGTGCTTTTTACTGTGCTCTAGTGAGATATTATAAAATGCTGCACTGTATGGCGCTCTCTATTTTAAAATGCTGCTTTTTTACTGCATAAAATAAATGCCGTAAAAGAAAAAAAAATTGTACAGCGTTCATGAAAAATAAAATAAAAAAATGCTACTTTTTACAGCATTTTAGTGAGATAGTCAGGAAAAAAAGCCGGAAAAAAAAGGACACTTTTTAACGGTTTCAAAGAAAATAAGCTGTAAAAAAAAAAAGAAAGAAAAATGGAAAATTGCTGTAAAATGCAGCATTTTTCCATTTTTCTTTATAGCTTATTTTCTGAGTCATTTAAAAAAGCTGCTTTTTACGAAGTGACAAAAAAAAGTACAAAAAATTGAGGTGTTATTTTAAAACCCTGCTTTTAATGGTGCTTTTACATTTTTACAACTTAAAAAAAGCCTTCCAACACCAAAAAAAAATAAAAAAAATTGAGTGGTGAGTTATTTTAAAAGTGGATTATTATAAACGCTGGTTTTTAAAGAGTTAAAAAAAAGGTGAATAATATCACTCTTTATGGTGTAGAAAAAGCTGTTAAAAAAAACGCTGCTTTTTACAGCGCTTTGGTGAAATATATTAAAATAAAGTTTTTATGCTAAAAAACAAACAAAAAAAAAAACAGCAAACTGTTTTAAAATTATTTACCAGAGCATCCTAAAAAGTGGCGTTTTTGTTGAATAAAACGGAGAAAAACGCCTTTGTAAAATAAATTGGGTGAAACCGAAGGGTTTAATGGCACTCTGGGCTTTCCATACTTCCAAGGTGTTTCACAAATGACGCCGTGATGGGACTTCCTAAACAAACACGTTTATCAGCACAGCCACACAGTAACTGCAGGCCTTCACTTATCCTACGGCTTATCACGAGCTACTAGAAGAGCTGGAATGAGTTTCACGAGGTTTACAGGATCTCCTACTTCCACAGACGTCTGATTTAAGATGTGATACAACCATGTTTTTCTCCAATCTACATTACAATAGCTGAGATTCATTATAGTACAGTCAAATAACATCTGTGGTTATATAAGTCTAAGTTTCTACCACTCTGACTTCACGGACATTTCTGATATGGTAGTGATTCTAACCCTGTTGTGAAGAACACAAAGTGCAACGCTGAAGAAAAGGAAATATCAACAAACAAAAAGGTGCATGTCCATAAACGTATGTGGTAGGTAGATTCTAAAGCTTCAGTGCAATACAGACGACATTTTAAAAAAGCACTTTCTCATGGTTTCAGTGCCTCAAGGCTTTCATCCCTATCTGACAGAGAGCGGGCGGCACAGTCCTTACATCATGTCACAAAGAGTCAGAGCATGTAAACAGAGACAGAGAGAGGGACATTCAGAGAAATGGAGTTCACTTCAGTTCCTCACAGTCGTAAGAACGTGTTCTGGGCCACACTTAAGAGCACAGCAGGCAAACAGGCAGAGTCAGTTTGGGGAGGAAAAAGGACAAGAACATTAAGGTACAGAGTTACAACACGAGACAGGCCCACCTGAACACAGGCAGAGTCGAACGGAGTGGTAATATACATCACGTACTGTCTGCCATGATCCCAGTGGAATGTGGAGCTTTCAAACACTGGTGGCTTCAAACTCTGTGAGTTCGGTGTGATCGCTGTCCAAGAGCTGTGGCTTGAAATGTTCACAAAATCATATAAGAACGTCTAAAATAAATAGCAAAGGAATGTTTGTGTGGAGAGGAGGAGCATCATCCAGCTAACGCCTACGTAAAGCACAAGTTTAACTTCACATTTTAAACTCTGGTTTATATCAACTTGGAAGTTGTTTTTATAATTTCGGCCATCATTTCTATCAGTTATCAAACAGGGTGAGAAACACCAGCAGTCCGACGGTAAGGCAGGTTGTAAATAAGCAGACAGTTTATCCACATTACGTAAACAACTTTTCATTTTTCTGGAGTTAAAACTAAAAGTGAGCCCGTCTGAAACACTGCTTATAATCCTTGAATGCAAAGGAAAACTGTGTGCGCATAACTACGCCAAGTAAGATGGGTCAAAGTTAAATCAGATCAGAAGTCTGTCTGTAAACTGATCAGTTAAACTTCCGCCTTTAATTTCTCCCCCAAATATGGTTGGTTAACCTGAGGGTTTGTGAGGGAGCATCACTCTGACTGTCAATGCGCAAATAGTCGGGCGCATTGAAAAGAATGCCAAGAAAGGCAGGTGCATTTAAAGTGAAACTTAAGCGTTCATTTTGCGGGGTCTAAAAGTTTGCATTCACTTGCAGCAGCTGCTCCTCTCTGATCAAACAGCTCTGAATGGCTTGGGCTGATCGATTATCCACCCTGTGAGTCACAATCTGCTGCTGAGTATTAAAAACAAGACAAAAGAATTCATGGAGAGCTCTGCCTGCGCTGCGATCACCAACTGCAAAAAACTCAGAATGTTGTAGAATTTCGCTTATAATTAATTTCGTTTTTGAACAGTATTCGGAAAAACACAGGGATAGACATTGTTTCTCAATTTCAACTCCATTCTCAGATCTCGAGTTGCTAATAGGACTGTAAACATTACCTGACATATATATGGAGGTCTTGGGCTGCTTATCTGTTATCTGGATACTAGCTGGCTACACCAGAACCATTGACTGTATAAAATAATGGGCCTACTTGATGTCACCTGTTGGTTTGCAGACTATCGTTCTGAAGTCTCGAGTTCTGCATTTCAGCCGTCGCTATCTTGTACTATCTTTTTTAGCCAAAAGTAACCATATTCAGACCAGAGGGGGGCGCTGTAGAGTAGTTATATAAATGTTGACCATTTACAGTTTTCATGAATGTTGTAATTAGCTATGGTTACCAAAACTGGTTTTTGTACCAGGTTGTAAACATGTTTACTTCTGCTCTAAAGTTGGGCATTTCAACATGGTCGGTCTGTGGGGATTGAGCTGCTTCTGGAACCAGCCCCAAGTGGCCATTTGAGGAACTGCAGTTTTTGGCACTTCCTTGATGGTGTCATTTTTCAGCCTTGGAGGTTGCTGCTCAACCTGTATCCCCCAAATATTGTCCGTTGCCCCCCTGCAGGCACACTGTGGTCAGTCTGATAGGCGATGGGTTCTGAAATTGACATACAAGTAGTCATTTGACCCACTGTGGAGTGACCCATATTGGTTAGCACAGCTTTACAAACTAATTGTCTCACTGCTGGTGTTTCTTGACATGTCTGACTTCTTTTCAGCTATGTCACTTTGTTCTCGTGTACAATGTAATTACTGCTGATAGAAATGATGGGCAAAATTACAACAACATTGAGGGAGCTGAAATTATCCTCGAACTTTGGCAAGACTTCACTGGAAGGCCTCACAAGGAGTCATAAAAACAGAAAAATGAGGCCTGTGTTCAGACAACACATATATAAAATGCTTTTAAAATACAAAACACAAAATCAGCGGTATTCAGCACCGAGGCGGCCATATTGGAAGCAGTGGCTGAGAAAATGTGGGCTTTTTTGGGTCAGTTCACCCAAATTTAAACAGATCCAATTTTCTTAGTTTTTCTTTTGTCTTTGTTCAATCTATAAGCACCACAAATTAAATTCCATTCACCTGTGTTAAATTGGAATGGAGTCATTAACTTTGGAGACAATATCTCAAAGCTTGATAAAATAAAACCAAACCCATCTGCATGGCGTGACACCTGGGGTTGCTTGTCATTAACTCCTGCCTACATTTGTACTTGGATTATTTTAGTTTCTTGTAGCTAGCATGTGGTCAGCACGATGAGAGATGTCCACGACAGTTCAAGCCATAGCTATGTGGGATTTGTGGAGCAAACACAAAGCCTCTATATGACGATGTAATGGGACTGAAAACATCCTGAAATGTATATCACGTTTCTAATGTGACTGTAATGCAAATGAAAGCATATCATTTTTTGAAATGACGAACTCTTCAGTCGTGATGTCCAACGGTGAACTTGAACAAAGATAAGAAGCCTCAGTCTGTGGTGAGGGGGCAAAGACAGGCAGACAGCTCAACGAAATAAACTTCGATCAGTGTAAACGGGGAGCAGAGTCATCTGAGGGACTGACAGGATGGACTACAGAGTTTGACGACTGCTGGACATTTTCACCTCGGTCAGACCCAAAGGACACGAAGGGTCCGACCAGGCAGAGTGTCCCGCTTAATGGCTTGGGTTTCAGTTGGCTTCAGGTTCATAAATATCAACAGAGAAAACAATGTAATCAGCGAAATTTGATCCTAAGTCAGCTCGGGACAAAACTACTACCTCTCTGGCTCGGCTTGGAAATCAGATTCTTTTTCAGCTTCACCCCCCCTTCGCATTTTCAGGCCCGAGTCAGGACAGAGGCAGGACGGAGTCTGCAGAGGACTCGATGTGCCGGTCTTCACTGAGGCAGGGGGACGATGACCTCCACGTAGTTGATGGGGAAAAAGCCGGACTCGCCGTTGATCATGCCCTCGTACCAGTTCTCGTCTATCTGGTTGGTGAGGATGATGATGTCACCTTCTTTGAAGCCCAGCTCGCCTTCGTTCTCTGGCTCGAAGTCATAGAGAGAGCGGCAACACGGCTGGTCCAACACCTCCGACTCTGCACCGACAGAAAACAATATTACATGACTGTATAACTATATCACTCCAATGGTTTCTTTCCTACCTTGTATGTTACTAAATGGTATGTACTAAATACTAATGCCAAAATGCATCAAGCAGTGGCGATGCAAAGGTTTCTGCGGCTGGGAGGAGTGTTCATGTTTTTCAGGAAGGTAGGAATTGTTTGTAACATACGTCAACATGTCATTGGAGTCACAGGACTCTGTTTATTGACTGACTATGCTAAAAGTTAGAGACTATCTCCAACTTCTGGTTTGGCCACAGAATCAAACGGCCGCAGCTCAGAGCAACCGCCACAGCTTTCCATAGCAACTGCATGGCAGCTCGCCTCAGGCCGTACTTCACTGTTGCTTGGTGTGTTTTTTTTGACACAAGGCTGCAACTTTGAATTACTTTCGGGGGTTTTTTTAATCACAGTTTTTTCAAAGAAAACAATAAGACAAGTCAATAAAGACAAGAAGACGAGGCAATAAAATGTCTGAAGACAATCTTTTGACGTCTTTTCATTGCTTTGACAAAAACTCCAGCTGCTGACAAAACCATTTAAATGTGTCTGAAAGCCCAGAAATCCCAGTAAGAGGACCTTGAGTGGATGGAGTTTGCTCAGTTGTCAATACTCAGTACCGATACTGAACCATCTCCATGACAACCAAAGCAAACTCCATTTACTGATGAAGGTCATGAGATGTGGTTAAAAACACATTAAAAAGTTAGTAAGTCGACCTTGAGTTAAGATTTTTTAAAAGATTTTTTTGTCATCTCAATGACAACTGAACAATTCACTGATGAAGAGTGTGAAACACAGTTTGAAAGTGCAAAATAAAGCAAGTAAGGGGACCTTGAGGGTTTGCTCATTTGTCAGTATGACTCCATGACAACTGAGCAAACTCCATCCACTGTAGAGGTATAGTATGTTTTTCTACAGGGTTCACACACATTTTTACTTATTAATTTTGTAAAACTTTTTTCATAACGCTTCCATAATATTTTACCCCACATTCATGATAAGTAGTTTAAAAAAGGAGAGGCTATATAGATATCATAGGGCACAATATCTATTACACCAGTATGCTGTGCCTTCAGACAGGCACTGCAGCAAAAATGGAGAATATGGAAAGGAATGCCTTTGTGTGTGCACATACAGTAGACACAAAGTGGTAACATTATGTGGCATGAAATGTGTGCTGACGCTGGTGGTCTGTTTAGCAACCTCTTGGCTGTCTTAATGTTTTTTCCCTTCATCATGGCTGACCAGAGCTGCCTCCCCCATGTTGCGTAGCCAACCTGGCCAGGGTCTGCCTCTCTCTTGAGCAGTGTATTATATTTGTCTTTGAAAGTCATGCTGATACGCCACTGGTAGTGCTTGCTAACTTTACTAGCATGTAAACTATCTGCATACTAGAGCTGCACAATATATTTTTTATCGTCATTCTGATGTCGAATTCAGCAATAACGGAAGCGACTGTAGTTTACAAGATCATGAATTAACTTCGCACTCATTTTAAAGTGTTGTTTGACCCTCACATCTGCGTTAAAAGCAGCTGTATCATGGCTTGATAACGCAGGATTCATTGATCAGCACAGATGTGAGTGCAGAGTCAGTGTGTGTTACTCACGGTGAACATTGCCATTGGTAGTGGGGCTGTCAGGCCATGACAGTGGAACAGAGGTTATATGATCAGCTGGGTGAGATGTGAAGACAAGTGAAGATGGTGGTGAGCACAGGACAACACAAAACAATGCACACACTCAGATTATGATGGAAAAATCATCCTAAATGTGCCGTTAAATCTGCAGTGTGCCACTCCACACTGCATGAACACTAGTTGTATCTGACATACACCAGCAGAGGGCAGCAATGTTTTCTCAGATACTGCCAAAGAAGAGATGAGGAGGTAAATCTCTTTTCACCTGGTATCAACATGTGTGCTAACCACAGTGACTCCACTTTAAAATAAGGAGCTTAAAGAGACAAACTACATGCCCTCAGTTTGTCAGCACACAGGTTGAATTATGTTTCTAGATCTGAGTGAGCGATCAAGTTTCCTTCACAGTTACAGCTTGAGTTTTAACAACAAACACAAAGGGTTTGTCAGGATACCAGTGGATCAAGTGAGACGTTCACTGTCAGTAAATATTCTATAACAGTGTGCATGATGATCTGCATTTGGTGAGGGAAGAGAAATACACTGAGTGCATTACATGTGATCCAGCCACAGTGTGTGTGAGACGTCAATAGCAGGTGGGGGGGAGCACACATGAGCAGAGCCTTAACACTATAAAGGAATACCTACTTTTCCCATTGACTGTGTGGTTGATCTGGATATCTGTAAGGGATAACAGAAATAAAATGTACACTCGAACTTAAAGCAAACATGAAGATGGGGCTGACAGAGAAAATCACAGAAAAGAAAGAAAAAGCAGGGGTGAGATAAAGACGGGTGTGTGGCAGCTGTACCGGTGGATTTGAGAGAGGAGCTGTAGGTCAGGCCGTTGTGCTGACTGTTGTCCAGGGTCTCCATGCTGCTCCTGACGGACTTTGGTTTGAACTCTCTCTTGGGCCGGCTGCTAGCTGTGGATATCCTGAGGTGAGAGGATAACAGGGTGATAAAAACTTGTTCCATTCAGCAAAACAAATCAGTTTTCTCATACATCACAGGATGAGAGAAAAGTATCATTTGGGTTTTGGTAGTGAAACACAGATATTTCATTGGCTGTGGTATTAAGACAGTTAGTACGATGCGGAGCACTAATCATGGCCGCTCTCGGATTGATCCCACGTGTTGACAAAAACAACACACAGTCAGTGTGGCTGTTAGTGTGCCTCCATTATGACAAAGAACATTGAGTGAAATGACTTTCTGAACAGCAGGACCAGAGCGAAGCTGTGACTCTCCCACAGGGCATGAACACTGCAGAGTAATTACTAACAGCAAAGTGAAGTGTGGCCTTCAGTACCTCTTCTGCAGCTTTCCGCTGAGCTCCTCCAGGATCTCACACGACTGCCTGTGGTACTCTACGGCCGCCTCGATCAGTGCTGCCAGCTGGCTCACCTGCTCCACCTGTTGGCCACAGGAAAACACAAAAACACGTGCGTTAAATTCCCCTCTAGCAAAGTGACATAACTCCTTAAAAACACTCTGGCACACACAAATAAAAAAACTCACAGTGTTAAGTGGTGATGTGACTTTCTGTATACTGAACGTCAGCGCACTGGAAAATAATAACTAGGCCTGTCTCTTCACAACGTAGTGTGACTCACACTGAAGTCTGAGGCTAAATTCTAAAATCTTCATCTTTATTTCAACAACTGCAGTAAAAATATAACCTGCCTGTTTGTTATTTATTTATTTAGATGTCTACAAATGAGCACATATGTACAATTTTTCATGAAAACTTTGTCATAGTTGCACCTGACAAACTTGATGAGCGTATCTTGTTTGGGATGAGGTCAGATGAGGACTCGAGATGTATCACGCATCTCCAACTTGCTCCTGGGACTCACGCTGAGTGGAGCATTCACATATCACTGAACACAATCCCACCTCAGAACAGGGTTTGACTGCTTACTCATGCAGCACTAACTTTCAGAAAAAGGTAAACTCCTAGGAGAGAGTGTGACGTCTGTGTTTTACAGCACTGACAGATGAAATGATTTGCAGTTTTCTGACAGCTGCAGTCAGACATACTGAGCTGAGAAAAACAGAATGAACATAGCTCAGCGCATCAAGTGCACTGCAGCTCGTCAACAGATGACCACACAAAATTATTACCATTTTTATTGAAAGCTCTGTACCTCCTCCACCTCTGCGTTAGCTTAAAACTCATGTGTGGACACGGACTAATTAAAGTTGATTTCCCATCTGAAAAGCCGATCTCCAGAGCTATGACTCACCAGCCAATATCTTTTTGGCCATTGTCTTTATATTAACGGGACTGTGGGTCGTTTAGCTCGGGATATTTCACGACTTCAACAACAAGTCTCTCCTCATCCATTGTTCATCACACAAGAGAGACACAGCAACAGCTACAGAGGTCTCTTTATGCATCAGAGGTGAGGAGAGGAGTCGAACTGCCATAGGAGCAGAGAAAGAGCTGCTACAGGAGCTGGTCTGTACAAGCAGAGAGCGAGTGGGGGAAAATGAATTTCATACTCGGGGTGATGGCAGCATAAGCGTTCATCTTCTCTTAAACATCAACCTTAAAATGTTAACACACTGGTGTGGGGTTGTACATTTAAAATAACAGGGGCGTTGTTCACTGCTGGTGGGTTTTGGCCTTAACTGTGCAGGAAAGCATCAGTTTTGTTGTTAGTTTACTGACATGTTTTAATTGCCTTATGTTTAATACTCCCCAATTTGTCTATTATTTATTTAGAAGTCCTGTCCTGTCTTACATCATTCTCCAGGAAGTTGAACATGCTCCTCTCGGCCAGCTCTTTGCTCTCGTCAAACTTCTCCACAGCCTGTCGGATCTCCTCGTCTGGAATCTTCCCCTGACGCTTCTTCTTATAGTCAAAGTCTAACCGGCGGCCCTCCAGCTTCTTCAGGTGGTGCTGCAAACACAAACAACACGTGTCAAAACTGTTCTTCTGCAAACTCTCTGACTGACATAACAATATCAGTAACAATACAAACTCACACATCCTGCATTTTCCCTGGATTTTGCGCTCTTGACTTTCATGATATTCTTTGGTACAGACAGCTGCAGATGTGATGCAGCGGCACAGAGGAGGAGAGACTTTCCACCATAAGGCTCCGAGATAACATTATCTTCTCTCTTCTGCTTGGAAGTGGTGATTTTACAGCTCACAGCAACTTAATACAGCACAGTCTCTGGCTTTTGAACTCATACCAAAAAGAGCAGTGTTTCCCCTATATGCAACTAACAGCGGCGTACCGCCGTTTACAATTCTCTTCTGCCCTCTTGGGCCGCATTTTCCTGACCGAAGGCGACCCGAGTCCGAGACAATTATAACCGAGCACGGCACTAATGGAGCGGAGCCTGTGTTGCGTTCAGGCGTCACGTAAATAACAAATTCCAGGACCTGAATAGGCCATAGCAAAACACAGCAGCATGTCAAGTGGGCCGAACCCGAGCAAAATACCGTCAAATACCATGAAACCGATATGATTTTTTTTAAAAATGTGACATGAAAATTTTGTCATACCGCCCAGCCATAAGTTTCATTAAAAAGTGAGTGAAACAAATCAACCACAGACTAACAGTCATAAATAATAAAGTAATAGTGCTTATAATCAGTTGTTCATGAGTTCTTTGTGAAACCAGATAAAATTAATAAACACCCCAGGTTCAGCGCAAGCAGCATGACCTGCTGTCATTAACGGGTGGTTTTATGGTGTGGTATTAATAGCGGTATCAAATGGACCGAAAACCTAAAACACACTGTTTGCATACTGTAAATGAAATGACTGTAACATTAAAGCAGATGCACGATCACACTGATCCGACAGCAGATTACAAACACTTCTTGGCACATCCTGGAAGTGTTGTCACATTTCCCCTGTGGTGCAAACACTCATCAGAACAGAATTATACTATAGCTTGTGTTTCACTTTGTATAAGTTCTGTTACAGGACGCTGTGACGTACCGTGATCTCTTTGAGGTCCTTGTCCTGTAGATTCTGCAGAGGGTCAATAAAGTTCTGTTTGACATTTATGTCCAGGGAGTCCTTCACATCTGCCATCTGCCTCATGGCCTCACCCATGTCCACCAGAGCACAGCCTGCAGGACAGAGAGACAAATACTCATTTTGAAATCCTACATTTAGTGGATTCAAAGTCTAAAATTTTCAGGATAGAAATTTCTTACTTGCCCCTTTAGTCACTTTGCCTTTAAATATTAACTTGTTATAATATTTCAGTGCTTTCCGCCACTATCTAAGAATTTCTGGAACATGAGAAAGAGTACCAAAAACGGAGTCCTCTCCCAGCTCATGGCCGTAGCGCAGCATGCAGTCTCCCAGCAGGCCTTCAGTCTGAGGGTAGCCGGTGGTCTTCACCTGTCCTCGGATCTTTGACACTGTGTTCAGCATGTTCAGTTTGGCTCGAGAGGCTGCGATGGAAAACAATGAATAAATCACATATTGGACTCATTTTGCGTCACAGTGTAAAATGTACTGGCAGATTAAATAACAGCAAAATAAAGTATGAAGCATCTTTTTTTTGTTACCTGGGTTAGGCTGGAGGTATTCTTGTGTTTTGGCCAAGAGGTCAAACACGGACTTGTTGGTCACGTCAATTTTCTGATGAGAGCGAGACAACAACTTTAAAAATTAGAGATATTGTAGTTGTGTGTAAATATTTTCTTGTTCTATAGAGTATTTGAAACTTTACATTCAGTTCATGATTCATTTTAAAGTGGGCTCATTGTCAAAAATTACAAGTAATTGTTTTAATATCAGCATAGTTACTTCTGCTTGTTTGTTTTAGACATTGAAATTCAGAAAATCAGTGACCATCACCGAAGCTGAAGATGAGTAGAAAAGGACTTTCAGTTGGACACTCTTATCTCCTGCCTGTACTAAATGAAATCAACCCAGTGCCACCATGTGTAACGCTATACATTATGTTACCTGCTGAGCAGACAGTACTGAACTCACCCTCTCCATCTCCATGAAGTCTTCATTGAGCTTCGTCCCCTCTGCCCCGCTGATCTTTTCACTGAGTAGCTGCACAAAGAGAGCAGAGAAAGAATTAAAGAGGACTCAGAGACACAAAGGGACAGGACGAGGGTTAATCTTTTAACATTTTTGTTTGTCTCATTTTACAATTTCAACAGTACAGTGCTTGACTTGATATTTATTAGTTAAATTTAGGACATTTGTGTCCAAAAATAAAAGTAATCATATCTCAGTAAAGCCACGACCCAGCAGTTGTTCCATTATTCACTGTCTAGCATCATCAGACTTTGTCTCATCCTCACAATCTGTCTCTCTGCTGTTCAGGATAAATAAAGTTAAGCTGTACAATATCAGGAAAAGAACATGCTGTATAGAGCCTGTAACAATAACCACATCACCGCAGCCTTGAAGTCACCACCGTCATCAATGCGTTTTTTTTCTCAGCCGATAAATGTAATTCATTGAATACTGTGCTACTTTGGCTCTGACGCAGCTGACTGTCTCTGCCTGCAGTCACCTCCATTACAAACAAACCCAGCTGCACCTGTTGGTCACAAACATTGTGTGTGTTTCCTGCTTGTTGCATCAAATCAATGACTGGTTGAAGGGATAGTGCACCAAAAAATAAAAATTCAGCCATTATCTACTCACCCATATGCCGAGGGAGGCTCAAGTGAAGTTTTAGAGTCCTCACATCCCTTGCGGAGATCCAAGGGGAGAGGAGGTAGCAACACAACTCCACCTAATGGAGGCTGACGGCGCCCCAGATTCAAACGTCCAAAAACACATAATTGAAACCACAAAATATCTCCATACGAGACCAGCCTGTGAAGCACACATGAAGGCGGTGCCCATGTCTCACGGCCTCGCGCAAGCGCGCACACATGAGCGCGGTGTACAGAGAGGCAGTCAGAGCTACAGGCTACAATGAGGCTAAAAACAGAGTTTAAATGATGTTTTTCCAAACAACTTTTTATGTCGGGGCTTCAGGACACTTGGATCACTACGGACGAGCAGTATGGAGATATTTTGTGGTTTCAATTATGTGTTTTTGGACGTTTGAATCTGGGGCGCCGTCAGCCTCCATGAGGTGGAGTTGTGTTGCTACCTCCCCTCCCCTTAGATCTCCGCAAGTGTTGTGAGGACTCTAAAACTTCACCTGAGCCTCCCTCGGCATATGGGTGAGTAGATAATGGCTCAATTTTCATTTTTGGGTGCACTATCCCTTTACGTCAGATGCAACCTTTCCTTGAGCTATGTCGAGGTACAATAAAGTCTAACCCAAACCAAAACCAACTGTTCACAAACTGCTAGACCGGTTTACATTTAGAACATGTGACTTGACTGTGAGTGAGTATCAGCTCTCTGTAGCTCTGCAGCAGCTTCTTCTCTGCTGCACCACGTCTTATGTTTCACTTTGACACAGTTTATCAGGACTTTTCATGACTTTTGTTATTGCTTTCTAACAGATGTGACTTAAAATGCTGCAAAGTACAAAACTTGAGACAAAAGGGACAAAAAGGTCCGTGACTCTGATGGAGATATGCCTCCTTTCAGCTTGTTAGCATTAGACCTTTTTCCTGTTGACCTATTACGTCCCAGACCAAACAATCGCCACTCTGTGTTTTGCTTCCATTCATGTATTGACTCCTCGTCTGTCCAAAAAATGGTTCTGGAACGATTCTGGATGTAGATTTCACCACGTTGTTACCAGCTTCATCTTTTGTTACACATTTATTGCTATTCGACTTCTCAATCAAAGCCCAGAGCAGTAACTGTGGAGCATGTGCAGAGCACCTCGGCTAGTTTGGGTCTGACTGGAGTAATTTGACTCCCAATAACATTATCTGGGTGTGTCAGTCCAACTTTGAGAAATCTGATTTAGTACGATTTCAGTTGGACTAACATGTTTACATGTACTTTAAAAGTCCAGTTTAAGTCAGACTAACACAACAAATCCATTTTCTCTAATGTCATGTAAACTAGTGGTTCCCAACTGGTGGGTCGCCGTCCAAAAGTGGGTCACAGGTCCATTCTGAAAGGACCGCAAGTGACTCACAAAGTTAGTAAAAAAACACACTTTATTTTTAATTACAGTAAATTTCCAGCACAGATTTAGTTGTTTAGGAAATTGACAGTTTCAGTTACTGGCACTAGACGGTATGAGGACATCCACGATCGACACTTGTGCCTCAGCAGCAGTAACACTTCTGACCCTGCATGGTTTTAAAGGGTGTATCAAACAGAGGAATGGGACTTTGACACAATTCCCTGGTAGATTTAAAGAGGATTAAAATTCTGTGCACACAAATAGTGGACTAATACTGAAAGATTTGGGGCAGTTGGCCAGCTACAGTATTACTGCAGGTCAGTCACTGAGTTCTACAACTGAAACATCAAGCTTTACCTAATTTATGAGTTACTGTAATTATGTGTTGTAGTTTTCTTTCTGAGGAGCTCACTTTCATATCATTCTGCCTCATGCACCTCTACCTCATCAGAGATTTTCTGCATTACCAAGACAACCTTTGAAGAACCCTAATGGGAGCAACCACCTACTTCTGTCTGTTATTTCTTTGGGGGATGTTGCATAATTCTTCTTTTTCTCAAGGCTTTTTCAGTCTTCTACTTATCTCTACAGTTAGGAGACCTTTTATGCTCATTTTCAGGTCCATACTTGTATTTTGGGTTTCTACTAGAACATCTTTACACACCTTAATGTTCAAAAAACACTAATTTCTTCATACTGTCTGTGCTATAACACCTGTATTCACCCTCTGTCTGAAATGCATTTTCTAAACCAAAAACTTCTCAACTGAACATGTTCCACCAGGAGTATGATCAAAATCAGGGAGAAATGAACAACATCAGCAACCAAGATTCCTTGAAGTTAGCATGACGCTACATGTAGCAGTTTAGGCTACATAACGTACACACTTGCAGTAGCGTGTATTCAGAACGGTCTGCTCACAGGGATTACTTTTACAGACGTTCACCTCATTTAATACGAACATCTGACAGTGTATAATCATACACACTGCTCAAAAACATTACTTAATCATCACAGTATAACACCAAGTCAGTTAAACTTCAGGGATATCAATCTGTCCATTTAGAAAGCAAACCTTTCACATAGCCGCTATATTATGGAGCTGTCCCTCCAAACGCGGCAGTCCAAGGGCCAGTCCCAATACCCTCCCTTAGCCCTACCCCTGCATTTGCACGTTCCCATGAGGGGTAGTGGTGTCCCAATTCCTTTTTGCGTGTAGGGGTAGGGGGCATTACAAGGGGTAGTGGGTATGAAACTATCCCTTCGGAGCGAGGGATTTCAGATGCTGACTTGCCAGCGAGGGGTAGACGTCGCCATGGCTACCACCGAGCAAGAGACGGGGGAAAAAGCTCATACATAGCTAACATTACCGTTGTCAGGTTGCTTGTTAGCTAGTTAGCTAGCTCGCATTATCTGGCTTCTGTCATCTGTCCTGTTCTGCAAAATTCTTGCATTTTTCACATTATGATAACACGCCAGCTAGTATAACTATGCTGCTAATGTTAGCTGGTTAGCTAGCTAGCTAGATAGCAGAAGTCCCCTGTCGTCTGTCGGTTACTGTGGGTACTCACTCTCTCAATGGATGACACAACACAACTGCAGGGTCTTCCTTTGGGAGCAGTTTAGTAAAGTGGCTGCAGGTACGTGGCAGACGGTGACAGACACAGCACAGCTAAAAGTAGTCCAATTAGCAGCTCTGCGAACAGCACAACCTTTAACAGGAAGCTCATAAGTGGGAAAACCTGGAGATCGACCCAGAATAGAAACAAGACTTGAGTCACCAGGACTGGTGCTGTGTGGCAGGGTTATCAGTCGTCACATATGGAATATGATGATTAATGTAACTGAAGAACAGATGCTCAAACACTTTAGAAGCAGGGTCTTGATATTGGCAGACAGCACAAGGCTCCACACTCAAAGGGAACATGAACCCAAAGCAACTTTGAACATGATTAAAGCAGTGTGCATCACAACACGCCCCCTCTTCTCAGGGTCAAACCTTAGTCAAATCCAAACACAAACACATTATAAACTATACTGTATGCTGGGATCCGAGTACATACTCTCTCTCATCAAAGTGGTATTCACAAATATTCATAAATCAACTTAGAAATCGTAGAAAAGCGTCATGTATTATGAGGTCTGACCACAGGACATTCTGCTTATCCGATGACGTGTCTAATTACTATGAGAAAAGTCAAACTGTCACCGATCAAACAGTCATACCTGGAAACTACCATGTCATTTACAACTCCAGTTAGTCATCATTTCAAAAGGAAATCCTCGGAGCAGCGCTGTAAATGACACATAAATGACACCGTGATCGGCAGTCAGGCCTCAGTGGCTGAGTATCAGTCATACTGTCGCACCAGATAGCTGGCATGTGATCACAGGCTCCTTATCTTCCACTCACCAAAGTCTGTATTATCTATGATCACTGAGCTTGTAATCTCTTTCAGCGACCAGCTTACTATAGCAATAACATTACAAGAAATCTGAACAGTGATTTCTCTGAACTGCTCAGGCTCATGCCAGCCACCAAGCTAATGTGTACAGTAATGGTATAACATTAAAACAATGTGACTGTGAGACAGTACAAACAAACTCACTAAGCACGGCAGTGGTAGATCAGCAACTCCCATGTCCCCAAAGATAAAACTACTGTTTTTGTCACTAAGGTCTGGTGGCTTTGAAGAGAGCTCAGATAAAGGCTTGTTGTTTTGACCACAGATAACAGCACTGGACAACTTCACAACTGAACTCACCACGTAACATGAGCGTAGCAACAACTCCCACAATCCCACGCTACTTTACGACATCATCAAAGTCCATCTCTCATTACTGTTTAAATTGAGAGACCCTGAGCAGTAGAAACTACATTCTCTGCATTTAACTTACATCCAGGTGATGAAAGCTCACATTGTGCCTTTCTTACCATCAGCTGTCTGGCAGATTTTAACTGTTCTGGAGCACAGAGTATAAAAATGTGTTCATGTTTCTCTCCTGACACTTTAAGAATAAACATTACATTGATCGCCCCCAGGCCAGTCAGTGTAATTATCAAAGTGCCAACGTGGTGAAGAAAGACATTACTTTTATCAAAGGCCGATCCAAGACATCCAAGATATCAGCCATTCAGGTCGGGGCTGATGTTCAGACTAATGACTTACTTGTTAATTCAATTATTTAAATGGCCTGAATCTATTGATTTGACTTGAAGAGAGTTTTGCAGGGTTATTCAGTTATTGTTTAGATTTGTTGTTTAGACATTACCACCATATTTCATATTTCTATCATGGTACCAGTATTTCTGTAACTCTGTTTTGTCTTTATCTTTGACTGTATTTTGCTGTTTTATCTGCTACAGCAATAAGTTATCATTTCATCTCTGCTTATCTAAATCTTATTGTTTTTACTCACTTTATACTGATGTCTAGAGCTGCCCCCTAATAGTCCACCAAACGTCAATCCACCACAATTGCCATTAGTTGGCAAGATTTCATTGGTCGCTTAGTCACAGAAAAAACAAACGTGAAACTGCGCCTTGTCAAAATAAATCCAAACCTATATGACTGGACCATGTGTGACTTTACTTTGAAAGGACAGACACAGAAGTGTCCACGCTCAGCAGTCAGGTTAATTTCCAGGGCTGGTACCTGCAGTTATTCCACAGGCTAGTTAATAACATGTCGGGCAGGAAATCCAAAGTGTGGAGGGCAGCCCTACTGGCGTCCTCATGGAACCCTACACAACATATCTTGTGTTAAATGGTGTCAATTTTGGGACGTAGAATACATTTGAGTCGGCTGGTGTCAAAAAGCTGTTTTGCTTTCACTTGGTGATTAGAGCCTGAGGGGTGTGTCGTTCCAGTGAGTTCCCTCAGCTGTGCTTTAACGCAGTTAACTGAAAATCGGCTCTTTGTGCGCTCCACTTTGGACTGCAGCAGATGTATTGTTGTCTCTGACTTTGTAAGATACTGCAAGACCAAAATGCTGCTGCCAGAGCTCTAACCAGAACCAGAAGACTACAGTTACAGAAGAGATTGTAAAGTGTTACTGCTGGTTTAAAAATCACTTAACCTCCAGCCAAAACATATCTACAACATGCTTGAAATATAAACCTGATAGGTCCCTTAGGTCTTTTAGAAGCAGTCAGAATATTTAGCTACCATCTTGCACACAGGTGGAACCAACGTCCTGATGTCATCTTAAATGACGGCCGACCTACTTTCAAATTCTAAACTCAAAACTCTGCTGTTGTGCTGTGCCTTTAATTGATTAAAATCTCGCCGTGCTTTCATTTCTTTATTGAATTTGGGGAAACTTGTTACTCCACTGTAGTATTTTGATTGATTTTCTTTGTCTTTTTATTGTATTCGTAAATGCATTTTGCTGCATTATACAAAGCACTAAAATCACCCCAATAAGACGGAGTGAGTTTTAGCAGCTTGAGGTGGCTCTCTGTGATGGTTTATAATGAGAATGAAGTATTTTGTGTTGCCTTAGGTTGTGCCTTACATTTCTGAAGACGTGCTCTGAACGCTTCAAGTTAAAAAAAGACTTCAACTCAGAACAGAAAAGGCGCTCTTTTATCCCGTTGTCCAATGAGATGCATTTAGAGGCAGGCCTTCTCATGTGGCGATGACGACAAATAGTAACACACATGGTTTGTGTGAAGCTAACATTAGCAGTCTTTCATTGTCGCCCTCGGAAAGCTGCAAGACATATCTCAACAAATTGTAGCCTCAACTTCTTTCTGACGTATTACCAACTGTAATTAGGCCCTAAGATCTACAACAGATTGTCAACTGTCCCCAACTCATCCTAAAATAAGCCTCAAAGCGCTCATCATCCAGGCGAAGCTCCCAGAGCAGCTGGTGTCACTCCCTGTGATTTTGTCCTCTTTCTCAAAGATCTTATTTACCCACATGGATCTCTGTTTCCCTGTGACTAATGCACTATTAGGGAAAACAGCCTCTCACCCTCAATTCAAGCAAGTGCCTTCTGCCTGTGCATTCTTGACGCAGATTTCATGATACAGATCTGTGAGTCAGCTCTATCAGACTGAGTCAGGCTTCAACAATTATAGGCAGTGTGGTGCAGTTTAGGCCCCAATGCAATTTAGATTGAGGCCCAAACTGCCTTTGTGTTTGAAAGTTGCTTTACAAATAAATTTCCCTTGCCTATTTGCCCAACAAACAATCCAAACAGTATTCATTTAACAATGGTATGAAACAGAAGAGCAGCCAACCCCTCACATTTGAGAGGCTGGAACAATAAAATATTAATGGTTTCCACAATTCAGCTCGACCTAAACAATCTTCACTTGAGAACAAAACGTGCAGCTGCTTCTGATATTTAATGATTTCAGGTGCTTTTACTGCCCATATCGTGGTCCTAAACAGCAGCCCGAGCTGTGTTGACACCTCAGAACATCTTATGTCACATGATTCAGAGTGATATAAATGATAACATGCTCCTTGTTACATCCCAACTGGTGCTGAACAAAGAGGCCGAGCGTGATGGTGAGTGTAAGAGGAGCAGGGTAGGAAGTTGCGGTCATCACCTCCAGCATGCTGCATTGTCTTGTGTCAGTAAGTGACGACATCAGCGCTGGAGTGAGTGTTGCTGCTGCCAGGCCTTATGTAAGCAACAGGACTGGATCAGTAAACAGTTTACAGTATGACTGAGGCTTTGGGAAAGCATGGGCGAGGGGCGGAGAGCTTGAAAACTGCAGCGTTTCTGTGTTGATGTTGTGCGTGTGTTTGTGGAGGTCACACAGTATAATGAGCCATTGCAAGCACTGGTAGAAAAAAAATGGAAATGCGTCCAGTGTCATAAAGAACAAGAGCTCACAGTGACAGCAGTTCCAAGAATCTCATGAATTTTCACAGAGCAGTGTTGCTGGGTTTCATCGCTGTGCTGTTGGCCTCATGTTTACTTCACTGATGTTACATTTCCCTCAGCTGAATCCTAATGATCATCCATACAGGGCAGTCATGATATTTTTGGTGCTTCACACACTTCAATATCACGACATATTGCGACAACATTGTAGGGTTGACTATTGGTGCTTTCACAAAATACTTACACTGTGACATTTTCGATATATAATCATGAGTAACGTGGATATAATGGTGAAGTGTGTAAAGACAAATAAGAGAACAGCTACAACAGTCTGGTACGTTCATGAAATCACATCATTTTACTGTAACACAGCCTTTAAATCGAGGAAAAGACGATATTCAAAATCTGAGATGATATCCAGTCTCATATCATGATATCGATGTTTTGCCCAGCCATAAATGGACAGATCACCAGTGCACCTGCCTTATAAGTAGGGGTGGGAATCGCCAGAGGACCCACAATACGATATTATTGCAATATATTGTGATTTATTACCTTTTTGCAACTGCAAATTATTTCCCCAAAGGAAAACTTTGTCACTATCAGTTTTACATCATAAGATAAAGTTTTCAGTCTGTTCATCGACTTTAAAGTTACAATGTGTAATTTACGTGGTTGTTTATTAGCAAATATCAACTATTGCTTTCATAAATATATATTTACTAAAGTGTAATGCAATTCACATACAAACGGAAGCTTTCTCATAGGCTTAGAATGATTTCTCTATGTATACACAGGCAGGGCGCGGTCTGCTGGAGGCTGCCTTCTTGCGTCGCCTTATTTGAATACAGTGGCCGAAAGGGATATACGTATGTATACACAGGCAGGGCGCGGTCTGCTGGAGGCTGCCTTCTTGCGTCGCCTTATTTGAATACAGTGGCCGAAAGGGATATACGCGCTTCGCCTTTCGCGTTTACCTAGAACTTGGCGTCACTGGAGACGGTTAAGGTGAAGATCAATCCGGGGCGCTTCTGCGTGAACCTGCTTTGTACTTTTATGATTCTGTCGCACTTTCAATGGAGGAGCACACATATGTTTTGCCCCGTAAGAGGGAAGCCACGGCACCAAATAAAAGAAAAATATCAGATAAGCGAGGACGGGACAAAACGCGAGTGAATATCAGCATTGCTTACTCCAGGTGGAAAGAACTCCTGAAGGAGAAGGATTTCACAAGGGATGCGGAGGTTGCCTGCTTTCTGCTAGACAGGTAATTCAATCTGATATTTTAAAATCATTTTGGCTTCATGTTTGCAACTACTTTTCCCTCTCGTCTAAGTTCAAGTGACGGCTACGTTTACATGCTAACGTTATCCTAGTCTTGGCTAACGTTATCCCAGAGCTACAGCTAAATGGTTAGCCTAGCCTACAGCCTAATCTGTTGATTCCTCTCACGATGCTGCAAAGGCTGCCACCCTCTCCTCCTCCTCTTCCCTCTGGGTAGCTGAGACACACCTCTTCGCCTGGCCGTTCCTGCACCACCTCTAACGTTACCCCCTCACCCCCTTTCTCTCCCTGGTCTTCCTCCTCTCCCTCTCCCTCTTCCTCATCTCCCTGTGTCCTGTGGAAGAGCACTCTGGAAACGCATATATTATAATCGTACCAACCTATATTTGCCGCACTGTGCCGTGACTATCACATAAAACGTGTTATTTTAGCATTACTGTGCTAATGTTTGCTCGTGTTACCAAAACAATTAGAAATAAAACACTCCTAAACACTTGTCACACTATATAACACCTATATCTCACAGATAACCTGTATCTCACTGGTAAGCTATAACATATCGTAACATGGTTTAGATTCCTAAATAAATATTCACCTCGTTGCTAGATACTGCTGAAAAAGTCGAAAAACTCTGCTGTCTGCGTAAGGCTTTTTGTCCTACGAGGCCACCCTCACTTACCCAATGGGAAGGGTGAGTGAGTGAGCGTGAGTGAGCGCTGCAATCTAGAATTTGACCGCTGATGTTACTGTTACTCACCATTTTTACACACTGAGGCTTTAATCATTTAATGTAGCACACCTTAAAGGGGCAAAAAGCGAAATCCTTTCACCGCTAGGTTTGCTGTTGTGCACTGCCTGTAGACCAAAACAAAGTGTGTCATGAGCCACTCCTCCCTCTACCTCTGCTCTCCAACACCCCCCATCCCCCCCACTCGCCTCGTCTGTGTCGCCGAGCACCGCAGCATCTCCACGGACTATCACATCCAGACGGTCCCGGTGTTTCTTCCGCAGGCTCCACTTCACTCAGCTTCACTCAGCTGCCCGATATACCCGCTGCTTCTTCCCACATTAACCTGAATAACAAACCAGGGCTCGGTGCTCCGGTTGGATCCAAACGGAGAGCTGCTAGTTGGGAGGCTAGCGGAGGCTAACTGGCTGTGCTGGCAGCTGAGTGAAGTGGAGCATGAGGAGGAAGCACCGGTTAGCCCTGCTTTCACTGCAG
This sequence comes from Epinephelus moara, assembly GCF_006386435.1. Lineage (NCBI taxonomy): Eukaryota > Metazoa > Chordata > Actinopteri > Perciformes > Serranidae > Epinephelus > Epinephelus moara. Next base: position 46,139,662 of record NC_065506.1, on the reverse strand, counting down.
GCAGATTCACTCACCACAGCGGCGAGGAAATAAAACCTAAACAGCCAACTTAGTTTGGCTTAGTTTAGCAGTTAGCGAAGTCTTTCACTCACTCTCGGTCTCTGCTGTGTTTAGCTATTTCCCTGCTTTCCTGTTAGCGTTAGCACTACTCGGCTGCCACGCTAACGCTCCAACTCCAACTGAGCCGGGAGCCCGCCTCAGCACCATGTAGCCGACCGAAAAAGCAACCGATTTTATTATTCTAGTACCAAAAGTTGTGTGTATTTGCAAAAATGAATAATGTATATCATAAAAGATCGATACTTAGCGTTTGTGTATCGATATAATATCACCACGCAAAATATTGCAATACTATGCCGTATGGATTTATTCCCCTCACTCCTACTTTTAAGTAGCCTTTTGGTAAGATGGGGATGATGTAACCCCTAATCAGATGTGCTTTACCAGCACTGTGTTCTGGTGGTGCCATTGTAGCCCACATGGTGGGCCGGTCCATCTGGCATTTACCAGAGTTGCCAAATTGCCAGTGTGAGCCTGCCAGCACAGGTCTTTATTCAGCCAACCTGGCAAATCTAAACAGAGAGCCCTACTGCCCCCATTCCATTACAGGTGGTGTGAATACGTGTGTGTCCACAGCTCCACTGCAAGAGCTGCCAGCAGTAGGAGGGTTGTAGGCACCAAGTGGGTCAGAGCCTGGGTAAAATTAGCAGACTCAGAGTGGAGAAATGAGCCCGATCTGGCTGCCAGAGCCTTTCTAGGACAGTGGAGGGGGCAGCGTGCTCAGTGAAATGAAAAGGAAAGTACCACTGTACATCTTTACAGTCTGATCCATCAAGTCAGTTACTGTTACAAATGTAAGATCATGTTTTCACTGAACAGCTAAATAAGTACTTCAACATATTTGGAAAACACCCATTATCTCTCTGTCTGAGTGTGTTTATTACAGAGCTGGAGTCAAACCATGTCCATAAACAGAGAGTGAACACAAGGCTCAACAGGCAGAAAGTAAAACTGTTAAGACCAACAGGTGCTTTGATTGGAAGGGACTCTACAGCGAGCTGCGATCGTCACTGACAGGATGCTAGTTCTTCCTTTCAAATCAGACATCAAAGAAGCAGCCGGCACTGCTCATTCATTTACAGTCACTTCTTTGATTGTGTGACTGTGTTGTTGGATCTGTGTGTTCCCTCTTCCTGCACTCTGAACACAGACCTTACAGACGGGCCTGCAGGAGCAGAGGGGACGCACACACTCTGCGTGTTCCTTCCTTTGAACAGCGCACACACACACATGCACATACACACTGGGGATGTAGCTGAATGTGAATATGTTATTTGGAAGGGCACTAAAAATGTGATGGAAACAGATGTATTCTAACTGAAATTGTTCGTTATTATTCAGAGGAGAAAAAGCCATGATTCCAGAAACTGATTCGCATAATTGTAGATGGCCACAAGATAAAAACTCCTATTCTGTTTGCAATATAGGACTTGATTTTGCAAGCTAGTTATTTTATTTACTACAAATTACTGAAAAGTGATCGCTATGTTCTGTAGTTGCCCAACCAAGTCGACGCACATCAGGCAGCGTGCTGAAAGCGCACAGATCCCGACTACCAGAGAAACAGAGAGATTAAAGTACAGTATGAAGATGTGGAAATATATTTCATGACTAAATATATGCCACTTTTAAATCAATTTGATACTTTTAAGGCACAACAATGTCATTGCCAAAGAATATTAGGTAGAAAATACAACATAGTCCTGATTTAATGTGACCCCTGGTATAAACAACGTCCACTTCCAGTCTTCTATTCAAACACAGAGACAGGTAATTTTTGGGGCTTAACAGATGTCAGATACAGAAAATTACATCTCTGTTCATTTCTAATAGAGTCTAACAGAGTCACTACAAAGTCCCTTCTTTATGCCTCCTTTGCATTTTTACACCAAACTAAACAACAGCAGCATCGTGCCGCTCCAGTGTGTGACTTAAATAGTATCCTGGCATGCTGGCATGAACCAAAAGAGGCATGACGGGCCTGACGTTCTCTTTATGCATCCATGTGTTTGACACAACATCAGCCGCTAGTGTGACAAATAACATATAACATGGCAATAACAACCATTTACCGTCCCTGTTATATGGCGGCTGATCTGGTCCTCTGTTCGAAGGTTAAAGAGCTCCCGAATCTCAGTGCTTTCCCGGCTGTTGGTCATCTTCTTTGAGTTAGCCACTAACTGCTAGCAGCTACATTTTAAATGTCCCGCAGTGGGTCACATACATAACTCATCATCAAATGTCACACATGTCCTGCCCATGGTCCCATCCTGTCCGATATCCTGTTTATACCTGTTACTGTCCCATTACTACCTCCCCTGGCGGCTTAAAGGCGAGACAACTCTGTCCCCAAATACCAAGATCGTACCTTCTATACCAGTGGTTCCACACTGGTCCAGCCACGGGGTCCAGATTTCTCCTTCATAATTAGTTCAAGGTCCACACAGTTTAATACATTCAGTATCATATTTGTGTTTGGCCATGTCGTCAAGCTAGTTTGCTGCCTCTGTTAAGTAGCTGTCCGTTAGTCACTCACTCTATAGCAGGAAACAGCACTTCAAAATAAAAGCTCTATGCCTGAAATTTACTGTACTGTACAATGAAGTGTGCTTTTTACAAACTTGACATGTTTGCAAGTCACATGCGGGCCATTCAGAATGGACCAGCGACCTACTTTGTGACCGTGACCCACCAGTTGGAAACCACTGTGATGTACTGAATGGCAAGGCGGCAGGTAGTGCACCTTGAACAGGCAGTGTAAAAGGGGCTCATGATGACCCAGCAGCCAAACAATGGAACATAGTAGTATGGAGGATTTCCCTTTGAGTTTCCTTACCTTACTCAGAGCTTTTGTGGCTTCGTCATTTATTACACAAAAAATTGGCTGTCATTTCTGTAAGTAACAATAACACTACAACACTATTAACCATATCCAGACACGGCAGGTTTCACTGAGGTTTACCAAATGATATAAATGAATAAGCACAGTTCCTTATTCACAGAAAATCACAAATCAAAATGGAAGACGAAAACCTGATTTTGACAGCAGTCAGCTGGCACTCCATCAACATCTTATGCCTTCATTGTCACTTTGCTTCAAAACATACCTGACATGCACAGGACAAAATTAACTTGAGCAACTTCAGGATTTTAAACATCCATTTGCGAGCCAGTTTACAGACAATGGAGGCCAAATTTACAGCTCAACAAATGTCCATGGATTCTTCACAACACTGAGCTGATTTCCTGCCTCACAGTAGCATTCTGAGAAACCACAGAGAACACAGCTGAATCTCAAGTTAAGCAGTGCAGTGCATTTTATACTGTAAATACATTCTACATTACACTATATAAAAGATTCGTGTTTATACTGGGTCTTTTGCTACCACACTAAATCATGCTCAACCGGTCGAAACATGGAGCCACCACCACTATCAATTTTCCCGACTGCAGTTTGGAGCGTAATCAGTTCAGTCCAACTCTGCTCCAGCTCCAGGCTCTGCTCCAGCAGAGGTCAGAAACTACCGCCACACCACTGTTAATCACTCTCTCTGCTGGCTGCCTGTTTAATGAATGGTGGTCCTGATCAGCAACATCAACAACCAATCTGAACCGAAGGAAAGTACGAGGGATCAAGTTGAGGAATCACCAAGAATCTTAGCCAAACACTCGGACTAAACTGCCACCACGATGCAACTAGATAACATGTAATACAATCCTCTAATCCCTGACAGATCAAAGTATTTCATCACACTGATGAATAATCATCACCTGGTGAATAATCCGGTAAATACAACATTGCAACAAAGCCGTCCTGCTCACAGATTTGCCTGAGATACCAAAGGGATAGTCACCTTGGTATTAACAGCGTTGCACAATCTCAGACCTGTGACAAATATCATTTTACAACATATCATCAAATCACCCGACCCAGAGTCTATTACCCTTTTAGGAAAAGAAAATCAATGCGTGTTTCATCTCTCAGCTGGCACTAAAGAAAGCTCTGGAGAGAGCAGACAACTATGTTGTGGTCCCAAATTGCCACCTCAGGGTGCACAACAGCTTCTGTAGCTGCAGCACAAGTTAGTTATGCAACCTGTGTAACACTGTGTGAGCCAATTCTAACAGGATGCAGCAGAGAGGGGAGTCCTATCAGGCCAAACACTATTCAAATTACCACTTATTTAACACTCACAGGAGAATCATCAAGCAAACGCTCACATTAAAAGATGAGCTTGAACTTATGAGAATGAATAGAAGACGATCTTCAATTTGGCAATGATTGAATTCATCAAACATTACTAATTAATCCTTATTACTACAGTGTATCCAGGTAGTAAGTTCAATAAAAGATAAAAATGAATTGAAGCTGCTGAAGTAGAATTGCTGCATGCTGAAGGATCAGCAGAGCCTACAGATTCTTGGGTTCATCACCATACCAAGCTTAAGTTTTTACACAGCAGTAAAATGATTTACACAGTGCACCACGGTGACCTAGTTTCCCTCATCACATTGTATATTTTGCAGTGTAGCTATTGCCTGCATTGTAATGTTGATGCTGAAACAATGCAGTATGAAGCATGGGTTTAGTTCAGGAAGAACACATGATGTCAAAGCTTGCATTAGCTGTGCTTTATCAGCTGCTTTAGTCATGCTCCAACACGGCTGTTTTACCTTTGACACTTTCCATATGTCCCAACATTCAGTGAGGAATATTTTCCTTGGATAGGGACACTATTAGATTATCACTGAGTGCTTAACTGAGGTATAGTACGCTGTGTGAGCTTCATTTCAGATGAGAAAAACTTTGCAAGTTTGTATGTTTGTTGTTATTAATATACTGTTCCTATTTGGCAAAATGTTCATCTCAGGCTGGACAGAATGTTTTCTGAGCTTCACCTCAGGTAGGAAGGACTTTGCTAGCAATCAGGGAAAATATTCACTACATAGATTTTCGTGTTGGATGGCAATTGCTCAATTTTCAAGGGTTAATGTGCTCCAGCCCTGTTACTTATTAAGCACAAAGCAATTATCAGCTCCTGCTGAAAAATCTTTGCTGCTGCTGCTCAGATACTTTGAGAAGAGCCTTTCCCACATCAGGGCTCAATAAAAAGGATTGTCTGATAGCCAGTAAAACACCACGCTGAGCTAGTACATCTAGTAACTCACTTGCTGGATTGGGGAAGAGGTAAAAAAAGAAATACACACATTTTTCCAGAGCTGATGACAGAAGTAGCAAAGTAGTGAGCCATATTCCTTTTCGTCTTTGTTTAGAGTTGCACATGTGCAGAACCAGTTGGGTACTCTCACAAGAGTATGGCAGTGGGTAAAGACAAAGTTATGAGCTACAGCACAAGCAAGCCTTTCAATCATCCTGGAAAAAAGAGTTTCGCTGAGTGGCGTTAGAGGATGTGGGCAAAACTGTAATCATGTATCGTGCAAGTATCGTTGAGAGCTAGGCGAATAAAAAGGGGTCGATTTTCAAAGGCATGTCAAGTCGAGAGCCAGAACAAGAACTGATAGCAACTTGTTTGCATGGCAGCTTTTTTTTGTAAGATATTTTTTAGGGCTTTTTTGTCTTTAATTGATAAGACGATAGTTGGTGTGTGTGTGTGTGTGGAGGGGGGACACCATGCAGCAGCGGGCTGCAGGTTGGAACGGATCCTGCGAGTGCTGCGGCAAGGACAGAGACTTTGGGCACCCCTGCATGGCAGCTTTAGTGTCCTCAAATCACTGCTGCAACTGGCCCCCCGTCATTTTGCAGAAGTGGCAAACTGGTAGAAATGATTTCCACACACCTACATCTATGCACTTTCTGTCTAAAAAAAACTTGGAAAATGAATAAGGGAGACAACAAAGCAGTTGATGAGTTCCACAATAGGTGCCTACGAAGAATACTCCATATTCCGCTGAGCCAGGAAGTGAAGCTTTGTAGATGGAAAATGATGGGATACATACTAAGACGGGACAAAAACAACGACTGCAACATAGTAATGACTTGGGCACCAGAAGGAAAAAGAAGAAAAGGAAGACCAAAGACCACATGGAGGCGTACAGTTGAGAAAGAACGTCAAGAAGCGGGATCATGGTCTGAAGTGAGGACTGCAGCAGCTGACCGGGAAAAGTGGAAGCACTCTGTGAAGGACTTATGTGCCACAAAGCACAAAGTGGACAGGTAACAGGTCTCTGTCTAAAAGCTCAATAATAGATCGGACTGCTGCACAGATCTATTTCAAATAAAGGAAAGCAAGAGGAAAATAGAAACTCTCCCATTTTAAATAACCTTCTTGACCATTCCAGTATAGATTACAGAGTTTACAAGGTGCACCTAATTGCACCATAGTCCTTGTCCATGTCCATGCACTTTGCCATACAAAGCAATGTAGTTTTTAGAGGTACAAGGTGCACATGAATGCACCATGAAGCCCCTGTGCTGTGTGAGTGTCATACTGGTCTCTGACATCAACAGACCGCAGAGGACAGAAACAGCGCAACCATAAATACACCAAATGTGGTAAAGACTCATTTTCTTATAATGTGACGATGGTATATTCACCTGCTAGCGTGGCAGAAAGTGTTCTGAGATGTACTTGCCAAAAAAACCCCAAAAAACCCACAATTGGTGCTTGGCAGTGTTGATTTCGGACCCTGCATACATTGATAGAAAACTTCGTATTCAGTTCTGAGTTGGCTGAAGCATGAAAATGAACTATTAATTAAACTAAAAAAGAAATTTAATTCACCATCAATCTAACTTTAATCTCACTAATATTGAGATTAAGTCATTTTTTTAAATGAAAAACTCATTAAAGCTGCACTGAAGAGGTGAAACCGTCTTAACCTCTTGGAAAAGATTTGACTTATGATTACAAGGCTAATAAGAAAGGTTGGATTTATGGACAGCAAAGGTTAATTCAATTATTCCAATTTTGCAGGGTGTTAATATTGGTTCACACTAATTAATGCAACGCAGAGATAATGTTCAGCCCAGACTCCTTCCTGTCAGCCTCTCAGCATGGAGGATCTTGTGGGAAATGAGTCTGGACAAGTTATGAGGCATTCCAGGTTTGCTGGACTGTTTGCCTGCAGGGTACGGACAGGGCGAAAGAATGCAGAAGGTCATAAGAAAGTGAAAAACAAAACTGCGATGCTCTGCGATGCTCTGGGGCTCAGTGACTCACTGTCAGTCTGTCACAGATCACACTTTCCCCTCAGCTGAGATGTGCTATTGATAGGAGGGAAAGTGACATGAAGTCAAACCACACAGCAGCTTCCCTCCTAAACAATGTGGAGTCTCTCGAGGAGGTGAATCACCGGCCTTCACTCACGTACGCAGGAATTGTTGTGGCGGGTTTGTGTGTGTTAACAGAGTCATATTGTTTTGCTGTGCGTCCCAGAGGAGCTGTACTGCAGAGGCAAAGAGGAGGGGACACAGCAGTATTAACTCTACTAATGCAGTCAGAGAGAGGTGTGTGCAGTGGATACGAAAACAGTACACACCCTTTGGAGTCCAGGAAATTGAGTTCTCCATGCACAAAAATATTGACAGACATGTTTGACAACAAGTAGCTTCGACTGGACTGAGCTACGACCTTCCTGCTGTTTGGAGGAGGAGTGTGTTTGTTCAGTGGCGTGTGGAATGAGTTGGAAACAGGAGCCATCCAGCTGAGATCGTGTACAAGCAAATAAATTATGGTATTTTGTAACAGCACCACAGAGGGTTTGTAAAGTAGTTTCTTGAACTGAAATTTTATTCCTCCTCACTTTTTACGTATAGACATATTAACGATAATGATACTGCAGCTATTGTGCATAACTTTCTATGTTTCAACTTTTAACTTTCTGGACACATTTGTAGACCCTGTTCAAGTCTCTGAGTGGGCGTTTCCTTTGGCAGTAGTTGAGAGAAAACTGAGAGCTGGTGTTGTATCTGTGGTGCTCCTCTAACTGGGGAAAGTCATACCTACAAACATGGACACAAAGTTTTGTTTTAATTTGTCAACTAGTCCTCATGGTTGATCTGTTCTGTACGACATCTATTGCAGTTGCTCTTCCTGAGGTTTCTACCATTTTCTTCCTCCGTCCTCACCACAAAATTCAGTGTCGGAAGTTTGCAAAGGAATATCGAAACAAGCCTGATGCTTTTTTGAAACAATACCTGTTGACTGATGAAGTTAAAAAGAACTAGTAGCCTTTTGCAGGAAGAATGGGTGAAAATCCTCCAAACAAGACACTAGGCATTATTTTAGACTTTTGGACATTGGCTGACGTTTGTCAATCTTTGGTTTTTGGGATCTTGCTTTTATTGCACCTAATGTAATGCATTGTCATCAACCCGAGTAACAGTCAACCCCAAGATGACGCCTATTCAGTCCAATGAAAGTTATTTGCCTGGAGCAAAAGCAGGGCCAAATATAGGTAGGTTTTCCATTTGGTGAGTAAATCTTGAAAGGCTATCTGCCACACTGGCGGGTAAATGTCTGTGCCAAAATAGTCATGTACTAAAAAAACTATGCCGTAAGTCTCTGCTGTGAATTGGTATCATCTAGGGGCACGCTACTCTGCTGCTCCTAGACCACTCCTGTGCTGTGGTCGCAGCGCTGTGAAACTGACCATCTAGTTTTGCAGTAGTGTTTCCCGTACGGGACATCAGCTGATCTCCTAAAATATCACTTAAATATCACTCACCAGTCTGCTGCTAGCTGGCGTTGTGCCCATACTTGTGAAGGTAATGAAGTCTGAACCAAGATGGCAAACTCTTTATTGCCTCTCAATCCCTGCGCAAATGCCAAGACTTTCTAGCTTCTGGGTTTAATCCCATGGTATGCATCCACCGAATATCTTCTCCTGCTGGTCCCGCCTGTGAGTTTCTGTTCAACCCATACACTTGTATTGTGATGACATCACAGATTTTAGGTTGCTTTTTGTTGGCTCGAGGGAAATTTTAAAACCTAAATTAACCAAAAATTCATAATACAAAGAGTCATAATTGCTGTTTGCAGTTCCAGCTGTCCTGTCAACAGTTTTACAGACGTCTATTTTATAATGTCTATGGGGAAAATGTTTTATAGACCCCAGGGGATTTTTTTCTCTGCAACTTCACTCCAAAAATTGCAAGCAAGGCTGAGCAATCCTCCCCCTGGGAGGCCTGGGCTGCCCTATCAAGGCAGTGGTGGAGGAAACACTGTTAAGATTACACAAAGCAGGACTACATACCAAAGCTGCTATTAATTCCCTTTAAAGTAATCTTCTGTTACAGAGGTTTCAGCTGTGTGTATGTGTGTGTGTCTAATAAACTCAACAAACCCTCACTAAAGATAGCTGCTCCTCATTGATTTGATAGGGTCAATGAAAGGCCTACAGCTCATTGTACACCAGGCTCAATAACACACAGTGCTGTGTGGTCAAAGCAGGTTTCAGGGATCAGAACCACTCAGGGTTCATCAAAGGGCTTCATGAGTGCCCGAGCTGACAGATGAAAAGTTTGTCATGTTCAGTTTTATGTCAGATAGAGGCTGAAGATTCACACCAATAGTATTTCAGCATATACAGGTATTCAACTATACGATTCAACAATGAACAAACTAAAGCGAGACGTTTCCCTCCCACACGTGTGTGTTGTGGGTACAAAGCCTGTAGTGTCTCATGCGTGTCTATCTTCTGGTCTGTAAGTTGAATAGCTTGAGATGTCCTTGGCTTGATAACACAGTGAAAAGAGCCTTTCATTCTGCCTTGACTGTACACACACAGTTATCTACCCAACAGCATTGTCAGTGTGAGTGTGTGTACTTCGCTGGGTGTATATGGAACCACAGCTTTCAGTCTGTCGCGTGTGTGTGTGTGTGTTGAGGGTTGTTGACCTGTGGGCGGAACTTTCTTCATATGTTCAGGTTTCAGTGCGTGCAGGAAGGAAGAGGCAGCAGGCAGTCTAGCAGACTCTGTATTGTTTGTGTTTCCCTTTAAGCCAGTCAGGCAGATGTATCTAACCCCAGCCTACAAAATCAACACCGCAGCTCTGTTTCAGGGAATCTGAGCTGCCGTCAGTCGCTGTTGCCGGAGAATCATCTCCTGACGCTGAAGCTGGAAGTGAGGTAACGAGGCTGTTTACTGAAAACAATGAGAAGATTTGCAAGAAAATTAATTAATCTTTTCTTAGAGAGAGAAAAAAAACTCCATCTCTCTCGTGCCATGACATTATTGGATTAATCCTCCTTTGTCATGCGTGGGTTAAACCTACCATGCAGGTAATTGCCTCATTAGAGGCCTGTCCAGAGCAGGGACACAGTTGTCTGTTACCATCAGTGGCGTCGTTAGCTAACAAGCCCTGGTCAGACGTAATGTAATTATTATTCCTTCACTCAGGACACATGGTGAGAGTGGAATTATAATGACAGCTGGTAAACAAGCAAGCATGCCACCATACATATTTCATGTTGATATTTTTCATACAAAGTTTCTCTGTTGATATTTTACCTGGAAAAACTGCCACTTTAAAAGAGGAACAGTCGGCTTTTTACACCATTGATATGTTGTTGAGTGTCTCCAGTGACTGATACTTGATTTACAAGGACAACAATATCAGTACTTGAGAGTTTAAAAATCTATTAACAGCATATTGGCTGGTATTGATTTTTTTTAACACATAATCAGGGTTTCCACCACTGTGTTGCAAACCAAGCAGCCAGCCTGGCTTCAGTTGACCCCCCCACTCAACCTGAGCACTGCGTTTTTTTTTGTTTGTTTTAAAAGTATTTTTAAGATGTTTTCTTAACTACAGTAGCCTAGAGAGGACAGAAAAACACCCTGCTAACATAACAAAGAACGGAAATGACAACGTAACTGACTGAACGCACACACGGCGCACTAGGGTTGGGTATCCAAGAAGGTACTTTCAAGGGTACTGACCAAATTACATCAGTACTACAGAGACTACAGAGTATAGATTCGTGTTAAATCCATCTGTGCCTAGTTTCAATACCTGAGAGCACATCTGGGTGAGTACGCTGGGTTTAAGACCCTGACACACCAAGCCGATGGTCAGCGGTCAGTCAATGTTGGGCTGTCTGTGAGCATCCAGGGCCCTCGTCGCCACGGTGTGTCCTGCACTGTTGGCCCTTGTCGGTGCTAGCTGGCCTTTTTTTCTGCCAATACAACATGCTGAATAGGCATCAGAGACAGTGGAGCCCGTCGGTTAATAATATCACTCTGACTGACAGTTCAGCTCAGCGCACAAGAAGAGAATGAGGAAGGTAAACAAACGACTAAAGTCAAGAGGGAGTAAGAGCAAAACAAACTTGTTATATATAAGATAAGATTATTTTTCTTACCAATTACCAGTTTGGCCGTTTGGTTTTAACGATAACGTTACAATTAACACTAGCTAACGAGTCAGCAGCCAACGTTTGCATCTACAGTGAGCTAGCTGACGATACATTACTTTACATTAACTAAGAGGAGTCAAAACTCCCAACAAATCATGTTACTAATGTTAACCACTTCAATGATGGCTGAATGAGATCTCACCATCACATATCGTCCGCAGCAACATGCTACGCCTCTTCCTATGTATCAGGGCTGCTTCTAGCTTTTTGGCTAGCCTATGCCATCTTGTTTTTTTAAGATTTCTATCACTCATGGATACACATCAAATCTGCATCATATTCCATATGCATATGAAACCAAGTGCTTATTTCTACGCATAAAAAAAGCATATCTTAATGTAACTTAGCTGCATTGTTAACATCAAAATCAAGTCTGTCGCTGGCCCCCATCAAAAGATACTTGCCACTGGGCCCAACAATCTATTTGCTGCAGGTCCTGATTCAGAGCTATCAAGTTAATATGCCTTGTAAATTGATATGAAACACTTAAAGCTGAAAGATTCTGACAACTGACACTGACATCATACTGTCATCTAGATTGTTTGATTTAAAACACTTCCTTCTAATGAACTGCAAACTTTTACAAACACTAAATATCCAGTATACAGACATCAGCTTGCCAACAGCCAAAAGTTCTGGTTAATTCTTAATGAACATTGTTGAATCTCATGTCAAGTAAAGCAACAGTTGCAGATTCAACTGGGAGGCCTTTAACCTCAACGTTAGAGCTCTGCTGATAAAAAATGAGCTACAAACTAAAAGATATACCAGGAGATTAGTTCAAGCTGAACAGATTCAGGTATTTTGCCAACTTGGAAGTGGACCCACAATGGAAACTGCTATTGGAACTCATCCCATACCCATAATCCTTTCTGCCCCCGCTCATTTCCCCTGCATGTTTCTAAAGGGCATAAACTTTTCTATCAGGAACCCTCAACCAGAAACAAAAAGGTCTGGGTCTGTTGTCTGAAGATTGTACCCACCTTCTCCCACTGCTTTTTATGCCATTATTCTCTGCCACAATCTGTATTTCATGCCAGCTGCAATCTCATTTCCACAAAAGATTCTGAAACATTTCCCACAAACGCTTTTTCAGTGTAAGGAAGTCATCAGCTGCTATTTCCATAATGTTGTCAAATAGCAATTTGGTGCATAAATAGTAGGATTTTCACCAAACACTACCACAGTGTGACATGACGTATCTTAAGTTATGCTTTCTTGGGTAGTTGTCTATATATTTTCTTAAATATTAAATACAATTATGACAGAAATTTAATATATGTCCTTGAAGAAAAGAAAATATTCTTAAATAAAAGTTTTTAATTAAGTGTTTTTGACGTAAAGGTCAAACTACTAGAAAAACTCTCAGTGGAAAACTTAGTGCTATCATATTTCACCCTTTGGGGAATCCTCAGAGAGGACACCTTGTTCCTATATATCATGTATCAGCTGCTTTCAGGCGGAAGGCTCTCATCTTGTACCACCGACAAAACCACGTCACAGTGGAGCCTCACACAATGATGATGAGCTCTTGAAATGTTAATGAGCTGAAATGCTGCCTGCCAGACCACCAGGCAACTGTGACTCAGTCTCTCCATCACTACGCCATTAAAGATAGATAGATTCTTTTCACAGAGGTGTCAGCTGTATCTCTATTTAGTGGAATTTTGTTTCTGTGATGGGCTGCATGCCTATTGTACGTAGGTTACAGTAAACCAAGTACAGTGTAGAGAAAAGATAATTGATGCTCCAGGCATGAACGCACCTGACAGCACACAAGTTCCACACCTTGATCGTTGGTGACAACAGCTCGGACCCTGGCACATTAACCTGGACTGTGTCACTAGTAGACAGTTTGGTTTTAACCTTAGTTTTAAAAGGCTTTGACTGAAAGCTTCAGTATTCTTTGGCCTTTGTGATGGCAGAATTCAGGATGGTTGAGTCTTCTTGTATTTTTGTAACTCTCTGAAACAGACAATCCAAAAATCTTTCCACAGCACTTCAGCTGGCCAGATGTGTTAGGTGTGAAAGCAGAAAAGGTCTGAATGTCTTTCCCAAGCTATATTTATTCTTAACACACTACTACCTCTTGATTGTAAAAGCAACTGTCCAATGATGAGATGGATTTAGAATTCAGAAGACTAAAGCCCAAAACACACCAGCAGTGAATGCTGCGCATCAAAAAAATATGCCCCTATTTTTCTATGTACAGCTCCACACGGCGACGGCATGTTGGCACTCCTGGATGCGCTGCCCCACAGCACTTCACGCCACTGTCCTATTACCAGCCTTGCCGCCCCCAGAATTAAATGCATTTTCCTCCCACTTGCTCTCTGCTTGTACATACCAACTCTTTTTCTCTGCTCCTATAGCAGCTCGACTCCTCTCCTCACCACTGATGTATAAAGGGGGCGGCAGTAGCTCAGTCCATAGGGGCTTGGGTTAGGAACCGGAGGATCGCCTGTTCAAGTCCCCGTCCGGACCAAAATATGGAGCGTGGACTGGTAGCTGGAGAGGTGCCAGTTCACCTCCTGGGCACTGCCAAGGTGCCCCTGAGCAAGGCACCAAACCCCCCAACTACTCGGAGCGCCTGTCATGGGCAGCTCACTCTGACATCTCTCCACTTTGTGCATGTATAGGTCCAGTTTGTGCATGTGTGTGTTCGGACCTGTGTGTAATTGTGTGATTGTGTAAATGTGTAATTGACAACAGAGTGAAAAATTGAATCTCCCCTCGGGGATTAATACAGTATATAAAAATACATATATATATATATATATAAAAAAAAAAAAGCCAACTGTTGTTGTGTCCTATGTGTGATGAAGAATGGAGATCGGCTCTTCAGTTGAGAGATCAAGTTTAAGTAGTGGCTGTCCACAAAGGATTTAAAGTTGCAAAGGTGGAGGAAGTACAGATCTTTCATTAAAAGTGGTAATAACTTGGGGCGTCTGTGGCTTAGTGGTAGAGCAGGCGCCCAATGTATAAGGCTGTTGCTGCAGCGGCCCGGGTCCGAATCCAGCCTGTGGCCCTTTGCTGCATGTCATCCCCCCTCTCTCTCTCCCCCTTTCACGCTTACCTGTCCTGTCAATTAAAGGCAAAATGGCCAAAAAAAATATCTTAAAAAAAAAAGAAAAAGAAAAAAGAAAGTGGTAATAACTTTGCATAGTCGAAACAGAGGGCTCGGTGGGGACGGAGCACCTGCAACAGCAACAAACATGCCATCTGCGGTCATTTTGACTTGACCAGCGGACTTCACTACAAGCTGATTGGCAGTTGAAACCAGCCACCAGCGATTTGACCAGCTGAGTTGCAGGTGACACCATCAGCCGGCTTGAGTCGAGCTCAGACCGGCCAGTTCACACCGCTGCAACTTTTCTCTGCAACGTTCTAAAACAGTTTCGTCTCGTCGTGAATCTTTGGTCTGGACTGGGCTTCAGACCACCACTGCACCCTGTCACTTATTTACATTGTGCAAATTTCCAACGTTAGTTAATCTGTTAACAAGCTGACATAATACGAAGCTAAATTAAGCTACATCATGAATAAACACTTGTTTAACCACGACAATATAAGACCAACCAACTCTAAATCTATCTTTCAAGGCCTTAAATTTGAAATTCAAAATATAAAATGGAATTCAAACTTCCAAGGCTGCTGGTTTTGATTATGTGATTTAAGTAGTAGTAGGATTTATCAGAAGATGTAAACACTCAGAAAGTTATTCAATAATGAAGGGCCGACCTGCCACTGAAGTGAATACATGTATTTCAAGGTTACAAGTGTATCCCACTCAGGTGAAGAGGAATTCACAGTAGACGGCAGAGACATTGAGTAACTGCAGGTTTCTATGACACTGCCTGACATTTCTGTGCATGAGACGTCAGGGGAGGTAGTCATAAAACTCCTGTGGGTTTCACCTGTACTGTGGACTTTGCACAGTAAACTGAGCAGCAGATCAGAAACAACAACAGTGCTGTTATCATGTCATTGATAGATGCAGGACAGGCTGAGCCCTCGGCTAATATCTGGGTCTTTTGCATGTGTCACCAGTTCAATAGTGAAAAAAAGATTCAGATTTGGTTGAAATAAACAGGAAGTGACACTGTTTTCCTTCCCTGTTATCTGTTGCTGGTTCAGAGACTCGTACATCTGTTCTCAGCCCCGGTCACGACACATTTCCACTTCAGGAAACAGGTGAAACACCAAACAATATTTTTGACATACACCTCGCTCTAGAAACTGATCTTTTGTTTGTTTTTCTGCCGGGGCTTTAAAAGTCTGATTGATACAGCCTGGCTGCTTTTTCAGAAGCGTTCTCACTGTGTTTCCAGTGGCAGGAAACCACTGTAGGTGACGTAAATGTTAGTAGCTCTGAATTGTTTTACAGCTTCTGCTTTGACTGCTCATCACAGCATGACTCAGAACGGCTAGGTCAAACAGGTACCGGGGAAAATCAGGTAGAAGATACTGTACACATTTACATGTGAATTCACTGCCCATGAGGGGAAACGGCTGTATTTCATTTCTTTTTCCACATGAGCAATAAATAAAAAGAACTGACAGTGGATAACATTCCTACGTTACAGACGTGACCTTCATGTTATCTCATGAAACAGACTGTGAAATAGTATCTGCATGTCTCTTTCGATGTACAATTACACTGATCAAAGAGTGCAGGGGATCACACGCCACAACAACAATGTGGAGCACAGACAGGAAGTGGCAGGTTGACATTTAGCTTGTGCACATGGGAATAACCTCACAAGATAATGACATTCATATTCCCCCTGCTTAAGCCCAGATGCCCAGCGTGAGATTTCCCCTCTGCTGCGAGGGGACAACAGAGCGATACTCTGAATTACACAATGAGTCTCTAATGTGTGGCCTGATCTATGATTCACCCAGATGCTGGTCTAAGGTCATCGCCAATGTCAGCACTCTCTATCTAGTTAGATAACTGATGGTATTTGGTCTGGGAATTTCAATGTCACATAAGACATTATGGCAGCTCTAATCTGAGGCAAGTGGAAGAAGTTTCCAGTACAGATGAGATGAAGTCGGGTCTGAGGGAATTATTTATTATACCCTTTATTTGCCTTAAACAGCACAAAGACACAGTCAGCAGACTTGTATTTGAGACATGCCTTTGTCTCTGATGTCCCTATTCTATTTCATATACATCAGTATATCTTGTCATATTTTAGTAAAACACCTCGACAGCTCACTCACTGAATACCTTTGAAAAAATTTATAAACGATAGATGTTGTATTCATTTAGATTCAAGATGACAATGAATGATATCGTTCTAAAAAGTCATTATATCGTATTGTGGCTGAGTTTGTTATATCGGTTTTATCGTTGTCCAAAGAATTGATATAAGGGATGTCAGTTTCTATTAATTTTGATTTCAATAGTCCGACATCCGTTAGCTGGTAACAAGCCAGTTAATTTTTAGGAAAAAAAATACATAATAACTTGGAATACAAGAGGCCTACATTTTCCGAATTTGCCTTTCTATATTTTTAAAGCACTAATAATTTAGAGGTGGTGAAATTTTAATGTTTTGTGATGTAAATGTCGTCCCTTGTCTGCCGACTAGCTGCTTTAACATGCCTAGAGGCCACTACCAATCCTCTGAACTCCACTGGTTAGCTAACGCCAGCTTGGGCCGCCCTGTGCTGCACACCACCTCGAGCAGATTGGAGCTGGCTAGCGGTGTCGCTCACTGGGCGATTAAAACTGGTAACACTGTCTCAGTGGTGGGATGGCGTTGCTGCAGAAACATGGTAAGCACCATTCAGTCCCACCCGAGGTAG
This sequence comes from Epinephelus moara, assembly GCF_006386435.1. NCBI lineage: Eukaryota > Metazoa > Chordata > Actinopteri > Perciformes > Serranidae > Epinephelus > Epinephelus moara. The sequence goes on along the minus strand of NC_065506.1, from coordinate 46,122,404 downwards.
CAAAGGTGAGTAAGCAGCTTCATTTTGGCCACAAAACCCCTTTAGCATTTAGCTGACACTGCTAACCCAACTAACGATACTAACATAGTTAACAATGCTAAAGGGGTTTGCATAGGGCTGGGCGACATGGTGCTAAAATAATATCACGGTATTTTTATTTTCATTATTAATTTAAGAACAGAATTGCAACAGAATAAGTGATGTAGTTTTACAGTTTGCTTCAAATATTCAGTAAAAACTAAACAAAAATGATCTCTCATTTCTTTAGTTTGTGAACAACAACAGTAACTCAGAGTGAGATTCAGATTCTGTTACAATATTAATGGTTCAACAAAATAAAATCTACCACAAATTACACATTTAAACAGCTCCTAAATACAAACAATGTCCCCTGGGATCTCTATATATAAATCAACAGGTGATCTCCTTCTTTTAGTAAAATCCTAAATGACTGAGTTGTGTTTTTTCCACCTGGACCTTTATGCTCTGCCATTTCCCCTCTAATCATCACGCTGTAACCTGTGACAGGCTGTTATGATACCACAACTATCACACAGTCACATATATGGAGTTTCTTGTCAAGCTGCGATTGTCACGTAGGTTTACATTACCAAAGGTTTATGACAAAATCACTTGACGACACCGACTACCAGCAAGAAAGGAGAGGGAGAGATGCTGTGCCAGAGGAGCCGCTGAATGAGTTCCCTCTGAGCAGTAAGTCACTAAAAGAGTCTGAGAAGTCCGGGGCTGTTCATAAAACATTCAGGACACCACAGTTTATTCCACACAACTGAAGCTGCTCCTCTTTTTGGAACAGCTGTGGAGACGCTGATAATTTCGCTTTCAGCAATGCTTGTTGTTGCCGTGGGTAACAGTATGACATCAATGTGTCAAGAAGTCGAAATATTGCGAGTATCACTACATGAATTTTTCATATCACAGTAAAAATTATAGAAGTATCATCATGAAGGATATGACATGGCATACCCCTAGCTCCCATGAGTCCCAGGTGGTGCACAGTTAACTGAAGAGTATCAACATTAACCTATTGATCAGCATGCTTAACCAGTCAGAAATATTCTTGGCAGATTCTCTAATTAATATAATATTGTGTTGTGTTTAGGCTACACCCCTCCTTGACAACGCTCTTTAATAATTTTTAAGACAGACTTTTTATAACTGTGCTTCATGTGCTGTATTTCTGTGGTTGAAGCTGTAGATACTACACGACCTTTCTCAACGTCTACAGTCACACATATGGAGCTGGATTGTTTAGGTGACTGATAATGGTGTCATGTATGTATCTGACAGGTCCAGGCCTGTACACCACTGTATGTGAGTGAGCCAGCGTTACTCAACTTCAGGCACAAAAAGAAACTGAAAGTCCCCAAATATAATATTTAACTGAAACCAGCTCTGAGGTAAGTATGTTTCAAAACAGATAAAAGCTTAACATGGCTTCCTCTTAAGGTAACTACGTTGGGTAATAAACACAGTAATGAGTAGTTAGTTTCACAATAAGGCCTTTAAAAATGTCACTTTTATGTCATCAACAGGAGCAGCACTGGAGCTTGAATAGTAGTGAAACTCTTCTGTCTTCACAAGAGGTCAGGGGTCAGCTACAGGCCTGAACAAGTCAGGGATGCTCTAAAAATATTTCCTATCTTGACCTTTTGTGAGGTTATTTTGTTTATTTATTAGACTAAAAAAAGCTATGAGAATAATAAAACTGTTGGACTTGAAAATTCAGTTACGATCAGGCTATAAAATAAACAGTAAGGTTGCAAGCTGTAAAACCATAAGAGGCTAAAAGGCTCCTTGGAGCTGTTTGGTCATATTTTCATTTGTTTCATCCAGTGATCTAATGCAACACACTGGTTACGTGCTGTCTCTTTCCATTACCACTTCGCATTGTGTATCTACTTGCGACACATGTCACACATAGGTGCATCTGATTAGACATCAGTCAGACAGAGAAAGAGGATTTTTAAATATGAAAATACCGAAACTGAAACCCAGACACAGCCGTACAAAACCAAACAGCCATACTCAACCTAAAACCCAACACTTCCAGTCTAGTAGCAGAACCCTCTGTGCCTTAAAGTCAAATGTATCAGCAGGCAACATGTATGATAAGAGAGCACCCAACAAATGGACAACAAGCCTGTGAGACATGCCAAAGCCCAGTCTAATCCAATCCATCTCCACCTGGATCTCTGGCTCTCTAACTTCACTGGCACAGGTTTAACAAAGCTTTAGACAAGAGCCACTGCTCATTTAGACAAACAGATGATCCACCAGAGCCGGCGTTTGTTCCCAGTGACATGTTATCTAAATGTTAGAGCTGGTTCACAGTTACTCACAGCCGCCCACCATGGTGTATTTTGGTGGCAGGAGGCTGTGGGAATAACAGGCCAAGGAATTTTATGAGTAACATTAAAGTGCATTGCAGAGTAGTGGATGCGTGCCCAGATTGCACAATACCTACAACCTCAGTGTGTGAAGCTGTTATTATGAGGAGGCCTGTTGGGTCAATGTCTCTGATGACGCAGTGATGTCACTCTACCTGCCTTTAACTCACAGTGACTTGCAGGCATGACAAATTTAAAACATATTGCTGGTTTCCAGGAGATAGATCCTTGTGTGATGATTGCTAAAGAAGGTGAGTAAGACAGACTCTTGGATAGTAAGACATATGCTGTGACATCAGGACGGAGCACAAGCTAAGTAGAATTTTAATAGCTGGAGTGAAGTCAGGTAATTTGGGACACTTTATGGTAGATTACCAAGAGAAGATATCAGTTTAACTATAAGCTATACTGAGAGTATTTTCACTGCTTTACCTTTCTGCCAGACAGCGATTTCCGACAGGGAACTGAAGCCATAATATCACAAGCCAGACTCCATTGATGAAAACAGTGATTTAACATTGCCGCACACAGGAGCTGCTGGTCCACCGCTGCCTCCACCAGTCATATTTTTGTGTGTTATTGTGTGACTTCGGCGTTTAAAATCCCTGGTTCGGATTCACCAAAGTCACACAATACCACAAACTAACTAAATTATCGAGGCAGTGGTAAACCAGGAGCTCCTGTGTTCAGCGAACCAAAATTACTGTTTTCTCAATGGAGTCTGGTGGTTTTGAAAAGTGCACAGATGTGGAACTGAAGCTATTAACAGCTTAACCACTGGAAACAGGAAGTCTGACAGACAGGTGAAGCAGCAGATATAGCACACACTTAAACTAATGCGGATTGTTTTAGGTAGGACTTTTTTAGGTGGTTAAAATAGATTTTGCTGTTGACCCACATAAACAGCAGTATGTTGCTTAGCCTCTATTCCAGCCCCCTGCCCTTTTTCCAAACTGGGGTGGTGAACTGACAGATACTTACTGTAGGTAAAACACTGACTATGAATAAAAACATCACACAACCCCATTTTAAAAAATCTGAACTGTCCCTTTAAGCGTTACTCTTAGAACTTGCTCTGGATCTCTGCTATATTTCCATAAAGAAAAGATGATGTTACAAACTGTGGATCTTTAAACACACCAAGAACCCCGACCTCACTCCACCGACATGTTCAGGTAACATGGGAGAGCCATGCTTGTTTTTTAAATGGGTAGTTCATTTATCAGTTCAATCATTTAATCATTAATGTAACCTCATTAAAAAATATCTTCAACCTTTTCTAAAGCGCTTTCCCTGCTCTTGTGTGTTTCCTTGGTGCCATGCTGGTTACAATGGACAAACATGTGTGCTTGCATGCATGTAACAATGATGGCAAATTCCAGACGATTGCAGCCAATAATGACTCACTACACAGGGGCGTGAATATAGACAGTGCAGGCAGTGAGGTTGCACTGGGGCCCGTGGGGTTGAGGGGCCCGATAGCCACCTGGAAATACGCCCGCATCCAAAGAAGAACTCACGTTAAATCAAACATTTTATATGTGCTCCCTCAAAAAGACAAACCCATCTCCATCATGTCTTTCTGTTGTTGTAAAATAGTATCAGTCTATGACAAATGATATGCTTATTCTGCATAAACTATAATTTAACTAAAAAACTATTTAGTTAAACTAACAATTTCCTATTTTCTTCTGTTATTTTGTCATATGCAGATATGTAATGATGATTGCTGGGTAATATTAATGTTGAGGTGTTTAATCATGTAACGAGCCAAGGTGATTTACAGCAGCTAGTTAAGTTGCAAAATCTCTCATGACTGACAAGCTGGACACATCTACGAGCGGATTTAACATAAAAGCAGCAGTAAAACACACTGTTGTAAAATATATATATGCCTAAACTCTCTGTGTTTGCTTCATGATGCATTGGGGCCCATCATAACTACCTTACACCACTGTCACTACATCACCTTTTTAAGTGACAACAATACTAAAAATGTCTGTAACATTACAGAGTGGCACATATGGCACCCGGCAGCCCCAAAACATGCTGGTTTCACCTCAGAAAAATTACCCATTTTAGCTAAATGCATTAAGTGCTCACTCAAAACCCTTTCCCATAAAATGTTACCTGTATTTGGAAAATATTTTGACGGCATTTTTGTCTCTATACTCTTACTATTTAAGCGACAGTCCTCTTATTACCAGAAAGACATCAACATACCACATGGCTTGACTTCCCTGGCAAGTCCAGTGATTTTTGAATCTGTTATCTCAGACCAATCAATATGACTGTTTCATGCAAAGCACATTTGTAGTGATGCAATATCATGTGCAGTGACTGGCTGCTTCTCTTTAAAGAGCCCAAGATGTAAAACCATCTTTTTCCCATTTGAACCTGAAGCCTCAGATCACCTGACTTCACCCCTGTAATATCTCCTTCATACAGTGAAGCAGCCTACGTGTGGTTTCCTTCAAAGGTCTGTCATATGTACAGACAGACATTCTGTTATCTCACCTATCAAGATAACGTCACGCCAAACTCCAGCAGGAAATGTGTGATGTTAACTTTTATACCGTAGCTAGATTTTTAAACATATAAATTCAATAAACCAATTTTTGTCATTAATATTTTCACTTATCTAATAACTCTATCTGATATTATGATATTTCCATTTTCTTGTCACCGGTAACGGTACTAGCTTGGGAACAACAGCAACAAGGTCTACGTTAACATTTCAGATTTTATTGAAGTAGTGCGTTTCGAGGTAAAGACTTAAAACATCAATAATGATGCCGAATTATTCACGGGGCTTTGTTGTTTCGTATATGATCTAAAAATACCTCAAATAACGAATATGTGTTTGCTTGTAGGCGAGAATACATTTAATTTACGGATTTTTCAACGGGGTTTGGTGTGACGTTGTCTCCGCACTGATCGAACTTGTCCGAATTAAAAAGTACCGTTACACTGATTAGCTTGAAACGGTGTCTAATTTGGCGCCTAAATCCAAAACAGTTACAGGTAACACTTTAAAGTTGGCTACTTTTACTGTTTTGTAATCACCTGAAGCCCACCATCATCATCATCATCATCGTTAGCAGCAAACATGGTTCACATCCAAACAATTGTTGTTATGAAGGAGCAATAACAGACGTCTCCGTACCTGACTGGCTTTGTGGAACTGTTTCTTCAGCCCGGCCACCGACATCTTGGACCGACGTGTGAAGCTTCACCTCTGGACGAAATGTTCCGTAAGACACCGGGTAAAAGTAGGAAAATGTAGGAAGAAGAAAGATCCAGGCGACTCCACAACACTGCACTCATCAGTCACCACCGTTCAAGATTGCAGCAAGACCTGAGCTGAGTCAAGCTGACACAGCGGAGGCAGGCGGAACCGGAAATACTTTTATTCTCTTCAAAATAAAAGTGACAAGTTGAACACTGAAATTGAAGCTTTTTATTTCTTTTATTGCTAACTAGTTACATGTGATTAGTTACTTGTAATAACACCACAAAATAAATTGATTTTAATGAGCTGCAGTTCCTGAGAGGAAAAAAATGTGATTAATTAGAGTTGCCACTCAAAATGTTGGTGATTACAAAGGGGTTAAATCTGAATATATTATCTTCAGTTAAAATGTGTAGACAACCTACAGCTCCAAATGTAGCCCTTTAGCCCCACTCCAGTGTCTCCCTATAGCTTTGACAAAAAAATAAATAAATACATAAATAAATAATAATAATAATAATATATATATATATATATATATACATATAGCCTATATATTGAATAAATGACATGTTGGTTTGTTTTTTTTAATCAATGTTGTAGGCCTAAAGAAATTTTTACATTCTCAAATTGTAAAAATGTGAAGCCTATATACTGAAAAAAACAAGTAAACATCAAGTAAAACTGGAATATATCATAAATAGTGCCCTGCACAGCAGCCACCTTGTGGTAAAACATGAATGATTGCTTATTTAGACTGTAAGTGTAACCTAATTTAGACTGTTTTACCTTTATTATAAGGCTCAAATATGTTTTAAATATGTTAATATTATTTGTGATTGTAAGGGTTGCTGACCCCTGGGTTAAAAGTTTATATGTAGAGTAAAATTCATCCTGTTGCTTTGCATGTTTTCACCTTGCAGGAAGGCCTTTCTTTTGGCAGATGCTATTCCTTTTTTTCAGCTTCATTGCCCAGTTTAAAACATTTCTTGGAAAAGTAATCAAATGTGACAAGTCAGCCTCCTTACTTGATTTAGTAGTTAGAATACATGAACGATTACATTTTTAACAGGGTAACTAGTAATCTGACACCTATAACATTTTAAAAGTAAACTTCCCAACACTGGTTTTCATTAAACTCAGACAGTTGTATTCTCAAAATATATTTGTGATTTTCCATCACAGATCTCCTAAAATCAATCAAATCAAATCAAACTTTATTTATGTAGCGCCTTTCATATAGCCTGGTTCCAGACCATAGACCCCGCCCACTCAACTGAGTAGGCTTGCATCTCTGGTCTGGCATACTGCAATGAATTTGCGATTTATCTCGTCCAAACGATGGACGGACCAATGAACGCCGGGGGTGGGGGCGGGTCTAGCGATTAGCCAATCAGCGCCACGCTGATGTCAAGCTGTACGCCGGTGGGTAACTGGTGAGGATAGCAACAATGGCGACCGCTACAGATCCTACAGACCACATTAACGATGCTATCGAGGTATTTCGCCACTACTCGCGTTAATGGAGGACCAAATTAAGGAAGCTGCTAAACTGGATTTAACGGCGATGCAGCTGGGCGTGCACGACGACGGAGACATTTTAAACGGGCAATGCTCGCTTGTTTTCGGCACCCCCGAGGCATGGATACTAATGATGTCAGATTAAGGGTGAGTCGTTGATCTCTACTGATTGGTTAGGGAAAAATCAAATTCCCTCCCCCTTGTAAATCGCCTTCAATGGAGGCAATGTCAGACTGAAGGTTCTGGGAGCTTCAGTCTGACACTCAGGCTACCTTTCATACAATCATGCAGCCCAAAGTGCTTCACAGAGCACGAGTAAAACAGCAAATGAAAAATAACAAGTGAACAGCAAGACATTACAGCAATAAGCAATAAGATATTTTCAATAAATAACATTTAAAAGAACAAAATGTGTAACCAGTAATCAGGGCATCTTATACAGCTTCCTGAACAAGCGTATAAAAAGTGAAATAGGGACTGACGGTACAACTGTATAAAAAAGAAACCTCAAATGCCCTGATAGATTTGTCCGAAGGCCTCCAGATGAACATTTGTACCCACACTAATAGTCACATGTTTTAAATATGTCCTCACTTCCCTCTCATACAATGCTTTGATTCTTTAGCTTAATTATGGTCATTACTAATTAAATAATTAAACCCAGTCCTTCCATTTATTAAGTGTAGTATTTATTCTTTATTTATTTATTCAGTACAAACTCATTTTGTTTATAAGTCATTTTCACATTTTAAATACGTAAGTCAGTTGAGGTTTAATTTGAAAGTACAAACAGGAAGCGGGGCTAATGTTATGGTACTTGACTCGTTGAGCGGCGGAGGAGGAGAGGGTTTCCTGAATCGCAGTGATGTCGCCACATCTCAAACCTTATTGGCTGTCAGCTGCTCGTGCGGAGAGAATCGATGAATTCAAAGGCACCGGAAATAAATGATCTTTACAACCAACTAACGGCCACAGGTGATGAGATTGATGTTGATACAGGTAACTTTAGTCTGTTTGGTAGTGAAGTAAGATAAGATTAAACTTAAAAATAACAGAACAGTAGGTGCAAAATATAAAAACATGTTGGGGTGCGAAAAGGTGCAATCCTATGGACCGTTTCATTGATATTCTGTTGCTAGGGCAACAACTTTGGTTCCTGTTTACTTCCTGTCAGCTTCTGCATTAACATACATTCAAACAGGAAATACAAAGGGATCCATTTAGAATGTTTATGTTGTCCAGTTTGAAATGGTCTATATACAATGCCGAAAACAGGTTACCAGTATGAGTGATACAGTTTTGTATGTTTGCTTCCAGTGTCAGATCTGAGGTGGTTGTTTCTGTTCGTGCATAGGAGACAAATTGTGTCCATGAATCTTTGAAAACTAGAATTACCGCATCACAGTGGTATGCCTCCAGAAATCCGTCAAGTTGCAGCTGAAGTTTACATCAGCGTCCGTGAAAACACAGACGCACATCTCCCCCCTGGCAGCACAGAAGGTCTATACAATCAGCACCGTTTCAAGATGGACACCCAAGATTAATATCACCTGACCAAATGTCTCCCCTTCAGTACCTGAGACATTTGTGTGAAATTTAGTCAGAATGAACGCATGATTTTCTGAGTTATAGCCAAAAACATGATTTGTGAGGTCATGGTGACCTTGACCTTTGACCTTTGACCACCAAATTCTAATCAGTTTATTCTTGAGTCCAAGTGGACATTTGTGCCAAATTTGAGGAAACTCCCTCAAGGTGTTTTTGAGATACAGCGTTCAGGAGAATGCGACGGACAAGGTCACAATGACCTTGACCTTTGACCACCAAATTGTAATCACTTTGTTCTTAACTCAAAGTGGATGTTTGTGCCAAATTTGAAAAAAGAAAATCCCTTAAGGTGTTCTTGACATATCGGGTCTATGAGAATAAGACAGATGCAAAGTCATGGTGACTTTGACCTTTGACCCATGATCATCAAAATACAATCTGTTTTCATTTTTGTCATTTTTAAGTCCAAGTGGACATTTGTGCCAAACTGGAAGAAATTCCCTCAAGGTGTTCTTTGGATATTACTTTCAGGAGAATGTGACAGATAAACCTCTGGCCGAAGCTATCGCCAACATGGAGGCAAAATAACAAATATTTGCGTGTTCATAGATTCTGGATTTTTCAGTGAGGGTGAAAGTGGTAGCTGAGTAAAGAACCCATAAGGCACTTTTATGGTTGAGGTTCATACCATATAGAAAAAACAAAAAATGTCCAACAAATTATCAGTCAACACAGAGTATTTATATGTCTTAAAAACACGTCTGAGGGATTCTTAAGTAAAAGCATGGATAGCATTAATTTCTTATTTAATGTTTCAAATCTTAATCTGCAAAATAACTACAGATGACTGAATAATGTAGTGTGTAGAAACATGGTGACAGCATGTCTTGAAACAACTCAGCGTTTACTTGGTTTCACTGTTCTGAAAATTCGCCTCCAGTCGCCTCTTGTCAGTGCAGTAATGTCCAGTCTGTAAAGTCACGTAAGTATGTTGACTTTTGGTTTCACACAGGACACAAACAGCAGGCTCCTGACTGAAAGTCCATGTTTGTTTGACCCCTCCACCCTCCATGGACTCTCTCGCTCTATATACTTCATTCAGGCAGCCATCACGACAAAACATCCCCACTGAATTTGCACTGTCGTTGTTTTTGTGTTGCCAGCAAGTAATTTTAACATTTACTTGTTCTCACCACCACGTTATGTGTTGTTAACACTTCATGAGACCAAGCTGCTCATTCACTGCCTGCAGCGCAGCTCCAGAGTTTTTACTTGATGACATCACAAGTTGGAGATTTACTTCTCTGGTTTTTGGCCTTGAGAGAGTATGTTCACAAATATTGATTTAGCTTTCCTAGGCCATGGAAATAACATATTGGAATTCTTAATTTAGGTGGTGCTCCCCTTTAAAATATATTGATTAACACTTACTACACTACATTCCACCTGTGGAATTAAACCCAAGTTAAGTTAGACTCGTTCTGTCACACTCGCATTTCCCTTTTTACTGTTCTTTTAAAGGATACAGTGCAATTTATTGTATTACCTTTATGAATCGTCTGCAGGTAGTAAATATGACAGAGAGGAGAGTATGGACAAGAAGGAAGAATATGATGAAAAAAATCAGTTACATGCTAAAATACCGAGGAAACTGTTGTTATTTTGGCTTCACTCTCTTCTGGCTTTTGATGCGAAATAGAACAATGGCTATCAGGTAAAAGTACAGATCATAAGCTCCAGTTTGAAAGTCTGTCTTTCCAAATATCTTTTCCCAAACAGGGCTGAACAGTTCTTTAAGTGTTCATCTGAAGTGGCTGAAAAGCTCCTGTGCTCCAACTGAAGCGGACGGTGTTTTAACATGCTAGTCAAAGATGTCGCGCCTCAGCTCTTCGGACAAAAAAACTGCAAATAAATGATTTTTTAACTAAAAAGTAACAAAAACATGTCACAAATAGATGGTAGAAATCTGCAGTCAGTGGTGTAGGGAGTGGATGAGTGAAAATGTGCTGTAAAAGCAAAAAACACAAAGCTGCCCTTTCTTATATGTGGGGCGTATGCTGTGTCCCATGCTGGTGATCACACTCTGCAGCCCACAATGGGAAAGCAGACACAGAAGAGGAACCAAGCAGGGGGGCTGTCACAAAGGCTGCGTTTATATAAGCACAATAGTACAGTTATGGCCAACACTGCAATAAAGACATAACTGCGATAATGCTGTTCACATAACTCTATAATGTGACTTTAATATCCACTTTACATGTGTCTGTTATGTGGTGTGGAGAAGGTGGACCCAAACTCAGGAGCTCAAATAGATCACTCACTTCATTCCAGGAAGCAACAACTGAACATCACACAACCAAATCAAGGATCCAACAACAACTGAACTGAAAACCAGGACTTAAATACCAACTAGTCTGATGAGGGGACAAAGTGCAGGTGGAGAAAAAGGACAGCGACACTCAGGTGAGGGGAATAAAGTGATGAGGCAGAGGAGCAGGCTGGGGCAAACTCAGGAGCAGGAAGGACCAAAGAGGCTGACACAGGGCAGGTGTGTCGCTGGGTAAATGAGGGAAAGGCACTGATTGGGGGACTAAGAACAGGTGAGTGAAACTGATCAGGGCGGAGCTGACTAAGGAGGGAAAACACAAAGACAGGAAATAAAAGCAGACATGACACATGAGGAGTGAATCTACAAAATAAAACAGGAAACGGCTCAAACAGGATGAATATGAAACAAGGAAGAATATAGAAAACCCTAAAAATAAAACCTTAACTTATTTCCGTTATCTAAAAAAACACAATTGTGGGACTCTGTAGTAAAATGACGTTAATGCTTTTAGTAGGAGTCTGATTTTAGCAGCATCTCTGAAGTTTGTCAAAACGACAGCTCCTCACATGAAGTGATACATCATCAGATGCACTTGCGCACCTTGATCGTAGTGTAAGAGTGAAATTGTGTGATGTAAATATAATAGTACAAACTTAGGTTTAGTATACTATTGATTTATGTAGTGTTAAAAGTTCATCAGAGCGACAGCCTGGGGCTAGAAACTGTCTTTGTGACGGGTGGTTTTGGCGAACAGTGCTCTGTAGCGCCTACCGGAGGGGAGGACTTTTAACAGATTGTGTCCAGGGTGTGAGGGGTCTACTCTGATGTTTCCTGCCTGTTTCCCGACCCTTGACCTGTACATGTCCTCGACGGAGGGAAGGTCAGTCCCAATAATCCTCTCTGCACACCTGATTGTCCGTTTCAGTCTGTTCCTGTCCAATTTGGTGGCAGATCCAAACCAGACGGTGATAGATGTGCAGAGAACAGACTGGATTATGGCTGTGTAGAACATGATCAGCAGTTCCTGGGGCAGGTTGAGCTTCCTGCAGTGCAGCCTCTGCTGGGCCTTTTCCCGGACAGTGTCTGTGTGGGAGGTCCACTTCAAGTCCTGAGAGATTGTGGTACCGAGAAAACCTGAAGATGTCCACAGAAGACACTGTGCTGTTGAGGATGGTAAAGCGAGGCAGTGTTGGGGAGCTTCTCCTGAAGTCCACTGTCATCTCCACAGTGTTGAGCGGGTTCAGCTCCAGGTGGTTCTGACCACACGAGAGGACCAGCTGCTCCATCTCCTGTCTGTATGCAGACTCATCACAGTAAACTGATGACCACAGTATCGTCCACAAATTTCAGGAGTTTCACAAAAGGGTCCCCTGAGGTGCAGTCGCTGGTATACAGGGAGAAGAGCAGTGGGGAGAGGACACACCCCTGGGGGGCGCCAGTGCTGACGGTTCTTGTGGTTGGAAAAAGGAGACAGAGAGAGTAGAGCTTGCAGGGGATCAAGCAGGTGTAATGGCTGCATGTTCATGTACACCCACGTCACTTTCAGTAGTCCAAGAAATTCAACGAAGGACTTTTTTTTATGTGTTTTTGCCTTTATTATAGGGCAGCCGAAATCCAGGGGAAAGTGCTGAATTATAATTTCATGCACAAATTTACATGTGTTGTCTTTAAATGTACACCACACATTCATATTACATCAGCTGCTGGATCAATACTTGATCTAAAGAGGATCTGTTGAGGTGTGCTGCAGGGATTGTTGCCTGTGACTTGTTCCCTACACCACCAGGGGGCAGCACAGGCCTGCAGAGCAGCAGATGTGAGACCCAGCAGAGGTCTGATGTCCAGCAGCAGAGGGAAGACTGGCAGCAGCTTCCACTCCTGTGCTGACATGCTGTCTGCGGTCGAGTTGGACTGTGATTAGATTTTAATTTGTGTACACAGCTGAATTAAGGTTGGAGGACTTTAGACTGGTGCCAAGAAATGAAAACTGTAACAATAAATTTGTATCTATGAATGTTTTCTAGTGTCGTCTTTAATTGCATAAAACTTAACGAATGAATGAAACAACTGAGTGTTGGATTTTTTAAATCACGCAGGACATGCTGAGGCTTTGATGAACGGGTTGAAGTCCAGAGACGGAAAAAAACTTGTCTTGTAAAACTCAAACTTTCACTTGAGCCTGTCTCCTCTGTCCTCCTGCCCCTTCCCTCCTTCGCTCTGCTTTTACTCTTCTCCACCTCCTCCTCCTCCTCCTCCTCCTTTTCCTCCCTCGGCCTGCAGAGTTTTTGGAAGAACAAAAGTCATCTGCTGTCCATCTGGTCGCTGTGCCGGGCGGTAATACCCCTCATATTCCTCAGCTTCCCAAGCACCCGTGGACAATCCATTCTCTCCCCCTTCCTCTGCCTTACCCTCCAGTTCTACACCCTCCTCTCCCCCCCACCGGCCCTGATCCCCGTCCCAGGACCGAGAGGTGGGATCCGGTGTCAGTGCCCCAGAAAGACCCCTCTCTCTGGAACATGTGGGGGATCAGAAGCAGTGTTGTTCAGAGGGCTCAGTTTCACTGTTTGGGATTCTCACAGTAGCGTGCATGTATCCGTTGCTTCCCAGGTGCTGGCTCACAGCGAAGCTTTCAATCAGCTGATGTATTCTCAAGAACAGCATGGGAATTTTTTGATTCACTTACAGTCTGTGTGTGTGTCGTAGAGACTAAGACTCATGGTTTCAATCACAGTGGTTTGACGGATAATTAAACTTTACACTGTTTGAGTCTTTCTATCGGTCATGTGACATTGTTCACACCAAAGTAACTCTGTAGCTCAGAGCAGTTTTATTATTAAAGTTGCACTAATCTTGTTTTAATACTTAAAATGGATCAATTGACTCTGTATAATGTGAAAGACATGGCTGATAGAGACAACCCCACACAGACTCTGCAGCTCCCCTCAGCTCTGTGGAGCCTTTTAGCCTCCTTTAGCTCATTATTTTGGTTTTACAGCCCGAAGCTTTAATGTTTGGTTCAGTCTCAGCGCTCTCAGGTAGCAGCAGGCAGCTGCTGTCAGTACAAAAGCTCTGATAAACCCAGTGTATTCCACCTGCTCAGCACCAAACAGCAGACACACACAGTCAGAGATGAGCTGGTGAACATGGTGGAGCATTTAGCAGCTACAGAGCCAGATGGTTTTCAGGAGTTGGTGGAGAACAAAACAAAGCTAAAAGAGAGAGGATACTGAACAGAACATCTGCAGGATGTGTAAATACAACACATTCTCACTCTGACCTCATCACATATCGACGTTTGCTCATGGACTTTCCACATCAAGATATGACGTCCAAGGTACCCTGGGTGTGTTGGTTGTTGACGTTCTGGGACGCCGTGTCAGCTTCACCCTGTTAGATGCATTGTCTGTTTTAAGACGCACTTCAGTTTTCACAGGAAATGTACAGTTTGCATACAGTCTCTTCATAAATAGATGCACTATGTCCTTCAACAACAAACGCATGTGGTTACGTTTTGCCTACACATGCACATGGTTGGATTTAGGTAACAAAAGCACGTGGTTAGGTTTAGGAAAAAAGAACAGGAAGTGAGCACCGGCCTCCCGGGTGAAAGTTGGTGGTGAAAGTTGGTGGTGAAAGTTGGACCCATCCATCAGCCCTCCCACCTGCCCTACTTGGACTTTTGCCATCTTAATTTTCGTTGCTGTGCCGCTGTGTTTCCCCCTGACGCTGCCGTTAAACTAGAACGGTGACCGACCATGTATCATGCTAACGGCTTTTAGTCGGTGTCTGACGCCAGAAGTCTCTGACCAAGCGCCTGTTTTCAACGACTTTTGAGGGAGACAAGGTTGGACATTAAGCAGGAGGCTTAGTGCACCCTGGACACATAAAGACCGACAACAATTCACACTCACGTTTCCTATACAGGCGATTTATTAAATAAAGGATAATAAAGGAATGCTTTCTTCCTTCTTCCTGGAGGAACGCAGAGAAAAGCTGCGCTGACATGGAAGAGCATGCAACTCCACACAGAAGAGCCTCCGCCAGCCAGCGAGTTCGAACCCTCTTGCCATGAGGTGACAGCACTAACCCCTGAACCACAATACCACCTGATACTGTGTAATATTGGCCATCAACAATACAAACTGCCCCACATGAGAGATGCTGCCTGGCTGCCAGTGAGTGAGGAGATCGGCATGGAACTTAGAAAAATGGAAGATATACCGATCACATCATATTTCACTGTAGCAAACATTAGCTTGTAAGTTAGCTTTGCATGTGCTTCAAATCCAGCATGGCCCATATTCAGCACAAATATCACCCTGGCAAGCGATGGTTACTGGCCTGCAGGCACTCATGTGGGTTTTCTTTCTGTCTTCTTTGAAGACACTGACACTGATTTCATTTAAATTCCAACAAGCTTACATGTATTAGAAACAGGTTAAATGTCCTTCAGCGCTGTCAAACGTTTTCACTCATTTGAAGAAAAAGTGTTTTTCAGGGCTCAATAAAAATACTTTATTTAATGGAATTGGTGTGTGTGTGTGTGTGTGTGTGTGTGTGTAATAATCCACCACAAGAAAACAAGGAAACTATCTGTGTGCAGAAGTTTGGCAGGAGCAGCAGTAGAGGCAGTGAGCTGGTCTGTGAGCTGTGGTGGATGTTGGACAGTTGGGTAATATAAGTTTGGCTAACCTGGAGGTTTGTTTCCTGTTTGCTCATCTGACTGCTCGTGTTTCTGCCCCTCTCTTCTGTTCAGCCATATTCTGTGGTGATAGAGAACCTGAAAGTTACACTTGAGTAAAAACACAGATTTCTTACCAGAAAATGACTTTGGCAGAAATTAAAGTCACGTATCAGAGTCTCATTTGAGCCCTAAAGTATCTGAGGCCGGTTGCACAAAGCACCTTAACTTTGCTCCTTAAGTATGGCACTTAAGGGTGTTGCACAGAATCTCTTAAAAGGTTTCCTTAGTCAAGGAAAGACGTGGGAAGAAACTGCAATGTTTGGACAGGAACTTGATGTTCAGCAGACGGGGCGTTTAAAACCAGGTGAATGATGTGGCGAACCATTAACTTGTGTACATGAAATACCTCACCAATAACTGATTGGAAAGACCCAGCAAAATCAATAGGTCATCATTAAGGGCTCCACTGGGTGCTCTCCACTTTCCTCATAGATCACCATGAACTCAGCCATGTTGACGCTAAGATGCAGTCAGAGATACCTTATGTTTTTTCCTTACTTTGGTTGCTGAGGTCCTCTGTGCAATGGTTTAATGAACTTTAAGTAATTCCTTAAGTATAAGACAAAGATGAGGAGAAAAACTTTAAGGAGAAGACTTAAGGATGTTTTTGTAACTGATTTTATTGAAAGAAACCTTAGCTCAAATTTAAAGGAAAATCTTTAATTAAGGTGCTTTGTGCAGCCGTCCCCTGATATTTTCTGTATTTCAGTATCAAATATCATTTAATTATATCAAATGTACTTGAAAGTAAATATACAAGTAAATTCTGCTACTAAAAAAAATCAAGCCATCAGAATTTTTAGAATTATTAAGTTTTATTCTTCGTGAGAAAAACAAGGTCTTTGTCACAACTTAAAGGATTTAAGGAGCAAAATCCAGTTTTCTTTCCTTCCCATTCCTTCATTCGTCCATCTGTCCCTCCTTTCCTTTCCTGTTTTGTAGTAAGTGAGTAATTAAGACGCTGAGGGAAAATGTATCAACAAAAAAGTATTTATTTTTATGTGGGGACTGTAGTGCAGTAAAAGGACAGTCAACAGACACACAAAAACTTAAGTAAAGTACAGACACTCCCAAAAAATACTTACGTACTGCAACGAATTATCATTACTTTGTTACATGACACCGCTGTCCATATTGTAGTGTTTTAAGATCTCAGCAAAGAACAACCTGATGATAGAAATTCTGATACAACTTGTGGCCAAAACAAGGCTGTCTGCTATTTAATTTATTTATTTATCTTTATTTATTGGTGCTTAGTTTGTGTCTGCAGGTGTGTTCAGGATGGAGCAACATTTCATTGTGTTCCTGCAGCTTTAACCACAGGATGCTTCCTGTGTTTAGTCACACCAAACAGTCAATACTGTGAAGACGTTAGCTGTACGCTAGCTCCCAACGTGTTGCTGTGTGTGCTGATGGCTCAGCCTCAGTTTCAGTGTGTTCCATATTTACCACTGAGCGGATTCTGAAAGTGGTCCACTGCTTCTTAAAAATAGCCCTAAAGATGCACGTTGTTCCAGATACAGATACAGCTCTGTGGAGGAAGCTGAGCAAGTGCTCCACCTCTACAGATCAACCAGGTTCTCTGCTGAATATTGTCGCCTACATACAGCACACAGGAGGGACTGAAATAACCCATTGTGCCCTCTCTGAGTGGTACTAGATTTCTGCAACGTGCCAGGGAAAAAGGATGGGGGCCACTTGTCAGAACTGGGTTTTTCAGCTCCAAAGTGATGAGGAACCGCTCTGCAGGCTCACTAATGTACAGTAAATGTGACGGGTGGGTTGAATTGTTGAGTTATGCAAGGCTTTCAGCCCTCTGTAATAGTGCAATACTTTGGCTCGTTGCGTAACAGATTTGTCCTCCTCGCTTTTTCAATGTGGGCCCGACGATACTTCCACTGTCCCTGGTCCATTTCCATCCATGCCCTTTAACTTTGCATAGCAGTATTACAGCGATTAATTCACCTCTTCAATAACTGTGAGAGCTTTTTTCAGGGAGTGTAGTGCATGCCATTTTGAGGCAATGCAAATTTTAATAACTGCTGAATGTGACTACCATCTCAGCTCTTCCATTTCATGGTGCCAAAAGAAAGGATCACAGAAATCAAAATATAATCAAAACACTATTAATCCAACAAAATATCCGTTGCCTGCTGGATGTTTTCACCACCATAACACTGCCTCTGTGTTCTGTGCGTGTGCATTCAGACACGCTGTTACTGTGTCTGTTTTGTTTCTTGTCCGGTCTCGGCAGTGTTGCAGTGACGGAGGTCAAGCAGAGTTTACCTGAACACAGTTATTCTGAGGACCACACCCGTCCTCAGCCTGTCAACAAGGCCTGATCCTGAGATAACCTCTGAAAACAAGAGCTGCTTAATGAGCCCTTTAGTCTCCTGTTAAATCCTCATTTTCCTGAAAGTGATGGAAATTTGTGTTTTTGTCCTGTTGTGTTTTTAAATGAGGCAGATTGCTCTGCTGAAACAAAGGCCATGAAGCATGCTTGAGATTTCCCCCAAAGATCTGCACGAGAATCAACTTATTGAACAGATTTTCATATTAACTGTTAAGTGTCGAGTCACCCAAGTTACAAAAAAGGACATTTTCTTACTTAGGGACTGTTCGTTATTTATGAGGGAGGCGGGGGTGGTGCAAAAAGGTGGAAGCATGACATATTATAGGGGCATATAAATTTAAACTGTTGTACTTTCTATTTATTGTAGGAGCATAAATGCAGTTTTACATTTGTAACTTTTAAGATAAGGGTATTATTATTATTATTGTATTGTACCTTTAATTGCCTCTTTTTTTACACTCTAACCAGTAGGGGGAGATTCCGGATTTGAGAGTTAGTTGCAGTGGAGAGCGGAGCAGCACAGTTTTTTGACCTCCTATCTCGAGTGGTCCAGTGGATATTTTGCTCGTGTGGATTAAGACAAAGCGGATGGTTAGAATGTCAAGCTATGGCTTCACTAACCTACATTTATTTTATTGCCAATTTTAAGAAAACATGCCTTGTAAACATGCATGCTCTCTTTAAAAATCACCCAAATTACACCATCCTTTGGAGAACGAGGCAGTGGTGTGCTCAAGGACAGCCTTTAGTGTATGAAACTCAAAAAAACCCCAAACTGCAGATGCTCTTGAAGGAAAGGGTCAGCACATGGGGAGGAAAAATGAAATTCAGGTGCTCATGTGTGGAGCAGTAAAAAATGGATTAAGTTAAAAAGCCTTTATTCAAACAACATGGCTGCTCTCTTTAAAACTCCGACCGGTGTCCACCCTAAAGTCTTCATCAGGGTGCAAAAGAGTGGACAGGAGACAAGCAAACATTTTATAAACTTGGTAGGGGGAGTCACCCAGTCCTGATTGATAAGTGACTGCAGGTGGGCGACAGCAGTGGATGTCACCTACAATCAGAGTCCACTGTGAAGGTGACAAACCTCCACAAGTGATCAGAAAAGAAACGAAAATGAGAAATTACTAAATAAACATCAAGATTACATCTAGCACATAAAAAGGAAGAAAGAAAATACAATCCATTATTTAAATTATATCTGCACAGAAACATAAAATAGAAAAATAAGGTCTGTGTGTTTGACCATCTCTGTCCTGTGATGCTCAGGAGATACTGATCTGTTTAGGATCTAGGATCTGAAAATGAATGATAAATAAATAAACAGAAATACCAATAATGATGATAATAATAAATAATAATAATAATAAGTGATACTAAATTAAAGGAGCTATATGCAAGAAATCTAAAGCAAATAGTCGTAAAATCCTCCTAATATGTCACAGAGACTAAGGAATAATGTTCATATAACATACTGATCTCACCGACAACAATAGTACAGCCAGAATATTCACATTTAAAAAAATGTTTACGGTCTGCAAATCATGTTTATGTTTTGAATTTGTGTTTTGGCCTGTTGTGCCACCCACCGCCGTCTACCAGTCACACAGTCAGTAGAGTCTGAGCATCAGTTACAGTTACGACTGAGCTACAATGGCTGACGGTACGACTAAACCCAAACAACCTCGTTATGATTCCCAAAAACGCCAAGACAAAACTCGAGGCAAAGCGAGGGTCTATATAGGAGATGCTTTTGAACGGTGGAGACGGTTGAAAGCGGAGAAGAATTTGAAATCAGATGTCGAAGTGGCTACTCTTCTCCTCGACAGGTAAGCTTCAGCCAAAGTTGGCTAACTAGCATCATAGCTAGACGGGGATGGACATTTAGAATACTTTCAACTGTTAATCATTTTCGATCATACATTGTAGCCCATGTGCAGGTGGGTCATCGACCCGACTGATTTTTTTTGAGAAACAAACGTTAGCAGCACGGCAAGCAGCATTAGCAGTGTCCCAGTACATAGCATTAGCAGCCGGCTCCTCCTCAGCTGTATCCCGGCAGCAGCGTTAGCAGCAGAGAAGCCGGACTTGCTCAAACGGTCCGCTGGAAAACCGAAGATCAAGGACGTGGCGACGCGGCCCTGTCACAGCAGCCGCCCGTGGGCAAACAAATCACCCCCAATTTCCACCAGATGCGTGTTGGTTGCGTCTGCGCTCCGGCACGGCAGCGGAGCCGATAGGATTCAGTTCTAGTCAATGTGTGTGTTTCCACCGGCTGCGGCTGTGCTGCGTTCCAGCTCCGTCTCAGCTGCGGCACTCCGGAGCCCTCCGCAACAGATACACAGGACTTCTATTTTTGCCGTCAGTCTCCAGCGTGCCGCTGTCCAGCAACCTCGAATCTGTAGGGGAGGGGGGGTGGACACAACTCGTGGCAGTATTTTGAATTTGAGTGCAGTAACCATTTTGGCCACATTCTTACATACGGCGCCTTTAAAATTCCTTTATTCAACGTCTCATTTAAAATTTGGCCAAAAATAAACTGTTTGCATGAACTAACCAGAACAACAAGAGTGAAAAAATGTGGGTTTTTACAACTCCAGATTTTCATCTTCGACTTTTGCTTTTAATTTTAAAACATCAAAGGGTACATTTTAGAAATCTAATAAGTACACGTCCCACCAGTCATTCAGGGAGGCTCATGAAAAATATTTGTAGCTTCAGAGAGGGTCAGAATTAAGAGACAAAAACAGAAGTCACACCACCTGATAAATAAAGGACAGTCCCTTACAGCTGTCTTCACACAGGGATATTTTCTCAGTAGAAAATGCATTGAAAATTCACTTCCAGAGGGGCCTGTTTCCAGAATGAGATGTTGAACTTTTAAAATTCTTCTAAATTTTTGAAATCGTTTGTCAGTGATGCAAGAAACAGAAATTTAACTCTGTTCACCTTCGTGGCAGAAATCTCTGAGACAAATATCTGGACAAATAAAAGCAAAACTACCCGATGGCTCCGTTCTGCATCAGGTTAAAAGAGAAAACATGCTGTTTTTGTAATATGGGTGAAATAAATTTTTTGTTTCATCTCTGTTTTGAATGGGTTATTCAGAGGAATATCTTCTTCAGTGAAGCCCGTATGTTGTCGTCCCAGCAGCCCGTTGCTAGATGTGTCTGTCAGAGGCTCATCAGTGTTGCTCCGCCTAACACTGAGTATTACAAGGACCTGAGGGAGTCAGCCAGGATCAGATGATACTGCTGCGGAGATGAACAAGGCAACAACCCTCCTCTTTACATCCTTTGTTTGCACTGGTGTGATTAAACATGTTTCAAATGTATATATGTAAATATACATTATGCAGTAACACATGGTCTGCTTTCTTTGCCCAAAATTGGATGAGAACTAGCAAGCGATGAATCCCTGAGACTGAATTATCCCTGAAACATGTCACTTACGGCAGACCACGCAGTAGCTAAATGGTGGCTACAGCTTGCAGGACAATTGACTTTGTGGAGGATGCGTGAAATACTTTGGATCACATGCAAAAGTTTAAGCATAAGACGCAAAAGAGAAGAACATTAAACATAAAGTCAGCACCGGGGTTAAACCCAGTGACACTGTGTGATTTGCTTTAGAAGTGCAAGACATCAAGGGAGTGGTCTGTGATACTGAAGTCATGGAAAATTAGCGGACCAGTGTTCCTGTTGTAAAATGTATCTGTTGTTGAGAAGCATTGGCGTCTATTGTTTTGTGTTGATGCTTTAAAACAGGGCATGTTTCAGTGAAGCCTTGTAAGAATAAGTTCCAGCTGTTGTCGCCTGTTAGTGTGAGTTTCCCATGTCGTGATTCGAGCATTTTTTTTAATGCTAAATGCAGTTCCTGTGAGGGATTCTGGACAATACTTTGTCATTGTTTTGTGTTGTTAATTGATCTCCAATGATAAATATACATTTGCATAAAACAAGCATATTTGTCCACTTCCACAGTGATGAGAAGAAAAACTTGACAATTTTCCCTTAAAGGTTCACTTTAACGTATTAAAAATGTGTGATTAATTTGGAATAAACCATGGACATTATGTGATTAATCATGATGAAATAGTTTAATCACAGGGAGGGTGACAAAATTAAAGAAAAACCTGAACAAATGAGTGGAACAAGCGGCAACTTCCAGGGCTAAAAAATGAAGCTAATGCAGAAGTGCCAAAATCTGCAGTTCCGCTCATGGCCACTTGAGGCAGGCCCCAAAAGTGAGTCAATCCCCACAGACCCCCATGTTATAATGCAAAAATAAACATGTTAACAGCCTGGAACAAAAACTGCTTTGGGTCTCTATCGCTAATTTTCCCAAGCATGACAACTGTACAGGGTGAATTTTTATGTTACTCACCCAGTACATTTTATTAAGGCTTAAAATGACTCATAATTAAGAATGACAGGTTGTCTGCAAGTCTGTTAGTCAGATTTACCTCTCCGTCTTCCATAGCTCCACCCTCTCAACCAACTTCGCTTTTCTTCTGGCTCCAAAAATCCAAGATGGGGACGCCCAAAATGCTGAACTCGTTGTCAAAAACCAGTACTTGGTCAGTGACTTCCAGCGTCAGACACTGACGATAAAAGCCGTCCTTTCACATCAGCACGGTACGTGGCTGGACGCCATTATTGTTTAACAGTGCCTGGCGGCATCAGGGGGAAACGCGTTGGGACAACAATGAAAGTTAAGGTGTTGGAAGACCGAGTAGGAGGGGAGTAGGAGGGGTGGTGGATGGGTCTAGCAACCACCGACTTTCCTCCAGGAGGCTAGTGTTTGCTTCCTGTAAGATTGTAAAGCCAAACCCTGTTCTTTTTTCCTAAACCCAACCATGTGCTTTTGTTGCTGAAGGAATGACTTGCTGTGTTGAACCAATATAGTGCTTTTATTTTGAAAGAGATTGTATATAAACTGTATATTTCAAGTGAAAAAGGAAGTGTATTTTGACATCCCAGAATGTCAACAACCAACACACCCTGGGTGCCTTGCATGTCATATTGTGACGTGGAAAGCCCATGATCAAACGTCGATATGCGACGAGGTCGGAGTGAGAATGTGTTGGAACTCAAGGATTCAAAACGGGAGTCCACAGACCATGGTACAATGGTACAATTAAGCAATTAACATCCAGTCATGCTGTGTGGCATGTTGCAGGCCATGGTGATTCTGATTTTATATTGAGATGGCAAGAAGACAAAGATCTAACGGACTTTGAAAGAGGGTTCATTGTTGGGGAATGGATGATAGGAGCTTCAATCACAAAGACTGGGAAGCAAACACGGGCCTGTCAGGTGAAAGTTGGTGGTTGTTGGACCCCTCTCCCACCCCTACCACCTGCTCTACTTGGTCTTCCACTGCCTTAACTTTCATTGTTGTCCCGCTGCACCATTAAACAATAACGGCGATCGGCTGCGTGTCATGCCGACGTGAAAGGATGGCTTTTTTTGTTGGTGTCTGACGCCACAAGTCACTTACCAAGTGCCGGTTTTCAACAACTCTGGAGTGAGACTGGATTGGTGAGGCTATGAAATACATCATGACGCGGACAGATTCGTTCCGTTCCACCATATTTAAAATATCTTTGTTGTGTCCTACAATTGTGTCCCGCTTGAGCTACGCTACACTGCCACCATGATTTCCACTGGCTCTGTTTTACCCACACGCTTTCAGAAAATGTGCGCAAATACAGAATGCAGAGTATGGACAGAAAGCTCCGTTCGTGTTCATGTATGCATTTAACGTTGAGCATAAATGAGTCTCTATACAGCACTTTCCACCACCATCATCCAAACACAGAATGAAGGAATATCTTTGGGAAGAATGGTGATCGTCTCTCCGGTAGAGTTCCAGATACTTGTTGAATCATGGCGCACTGGAACTGTTCTGACGGCATGTGATGACCCAAAACCTTCTATGTATGAGCAAATTTGTGCTAAACTTGTGTAATATTATACAGAGCTATACATTTCATTATTTCATTGACAATGATACAAGTAATGATTGTGTTTATTTGTTTAATGGGTAGAAAATTGAATGGAGTGAGGCTTGCAAACATATGGCTTTTTATTTAATTGGAATGAATATTGTAACACTAAATCAAAGGAAACATGAACACCTATCAACAAATGTCAGTTTTGCTCCTGTTTTTCTTTTTCTTTTTTAACAAATCCAAACAACAAACAGATGGGATCTTAAATCCGACCCATTGCATTTAAATACAGAGTGAAAAAAAAATATGCAGAGCAAAACCAGAACAGTAGACCATGTGTAAAATAATCAGACATGTACAACACAATGTTCTTGTTCATTCATTTTTAGAAAAACAAAACAAACATGTAATGTTAGTGGTGAAATTTACCTATTTTATACAGTATATTTTTTGGTTTCTTTCAGATAACAAATTACTCTATTCACAGAATATACAGTTCAATAAACATTTTGTTTACCAGTTCTTTTTTTTAGGGTGTGCTCATGTGTGGGGCCGTTCTTATAAATTGCATTTTTTATTATTATTTCTCAGTGTTTGACTCATTCACAGTACATGCTTCTAGCCTCCAGACACAGCGTCTCTTCCTGCTGTTGGTCCAGTCAGTCAGGATACTGCAAGCAACCACACAAATAATACAAGAGCAATGCCTTAATCAAGTCTAGTCCCACGAGCAGGTTTCTTTACAAAAACACCACCGAAATCAAGATTTTTTTCACCGCGATCAGTCAAAAGCAGTTTTTTGTTCTGTTTTATTTGTGTTTTAGGTGGATTTTATTTTACAACCGAGCCCACCCCTTAACACTGCTGTTAATCACAAAGTAGATGAGACACGAGTGGGCGGGCCCTTTTAATACTGCATACCCCTCACACGGTACGAAGGGGTTTCTATACACACCTGTGGACTGAAAAAATCTTTGGTCAACATTAGCAGTTATGCAACAACCAGAACAGTAAAGACGGATCATATTTAACACCATACAATAACTTATTGGTCAAGCTCACAACACTATAGCTTCTCAACAAAGACTATTTTTGAATGTCCAGATGGATGAAATGACACATGGAGACACATGTTACTTCACTACTGCTTTTGATCAATACATTTTAGCACAGCTTCACAGGGAAGATGTGGACATGTGACAACAAAAACACCAGAAAAAATAACTCCCATGACACAGTTTCATGGCTCAACTCTCACCTGGACAACACAAGGACAAATTCAGTTCATACTAATGATTTTTTTAAGTCTAACCTGGGCTGTAGGTAAACCAAAGCAAAGAAATCAGTACTGCGTTACAACAAAAGATTGAGACTCATTAAAGGTCCAGTGTGTGAGATTTAGGGGAATATACTGGCAGATATTAAATATTAGGGATGCCAAAAAAAAATAAAAAAAGACGTGAAATACAAGAAACCTTATCTTTAAGCCTAAACTCCTTTGCCTCAGTGAGCTTTAGCGCCATCATTTAGAGGTGGTGAAATTTTCATGTTTTGTGATATAAATGTCTTCTTTTTTTTATTTCTGTTGGCTTTGCTGTCAGACAGCAGGCCAGCCATGTTAACATGTGGAAACGAGCCCACTGCATACCCTCCGATCTCTGGTTCCTTGGGCAAACCACCTGGTTTGGGTGGAAGCTAATGTTAGCTAGCTAGCAGCACCACTCATTTTCTCAATTACAGCTTGTAACGTCGTCCCAGTGGCAGAACGCATTGCTGCGGAGGCATTGTGCCCACCCTCCGGTCACCCCTGAGGTCATCCCGGTGAGTAAGTGGCTTCATTTCAAGCCACAGTACTCTTTCAGCACTGTTAAGTATGTTGGCACCACTAGCCCTGCGACACCGCTAAGGGTGGCACCAAAGCTAACAGTGAAGGTTTAACAGTTCAAAATTGAGCCACTTACTCACCAGGAGGAGCTGGGCCGAGACCGGAGGGTGGGCACAATGTTTCCACGGCAGGGTTGGTGGGTTGGGATGGCGTTACTGGCGGTAATCGCCAAATGAGCAGTGCCGCTAGTTGGCTAGCTCCCACCAGACCTGGGTGGTGCACAGCCCAGTAATGTTAAACTGCAGAGTAGCAAAATTAACCCATAGCATGACGTGTAACCGCTCAAAAATATTGTTAACTCATTGACGGTTAATGGTTCACTGTTGAGTTTACGTTCGGCACATGGGAGAAGTTTCAGCTGGTTGCAATCTGCAATCCTCACCACTAGATGCCACTAAATCCTTCACACTGTTCCTTTAAGGTCGTATTTCTCAATGTTGAAAATTAATTTACTGACAAGTGATTGTTTCAGTTATTCTTTGTGTGTTGATGTGTAAACACAGATAGGTGTGTGAAAAGCTTTATCAAATTTTTGCCTTGCAGAAAAAATTATTTGTTACAAAATCGAGTTTCATTTGTCACAGCAGAAGAACTCTGTACTTGTTTTTGCTCCTCTTTCTCTGAAATATGATGACAGGATGGACGACGGTGTGGAATTTAAAAAGTGCTAATTGGTGAGCCTTCTTTAGGTGCCCAAAAACAACAACAACAACAAAAAGACAATTAGGAAAATCAGTCATGTTGGCGTATGAGCTCACATCCCTACTCCTGGTCCATGGTGGCACCTGAACTAACAGCTAGGTTCCTGTGAAGGTTCGGGTTCTGGCTGTGCCTGTTTCGACTTCGCACCGAGGAGAAGGACGTGTCGCAGCCGGGGACTTTACATTTGTGAAGCAGTCGCAGATGGACAGTCTTGTAATGAGCTCTGAACGTGCCCTTGTTGCTGTAGACCTTTTGGCAGACGTGGCAGGTTATCGGAGATCCACCCCCACCTCCCTGAAGTCCGCCTTGCCCATTCCCAATGCAGCTCAGGGTCCTCTCTCCCCCGAGTGCCAACTCCTCGCCCCCAGGCCCCCCCACACCCATCCCATCGCAGCTTTCCTCACTGTCCTCCATGGGGAGCGCCTCCTCATCCTCTTCAATCCCTTCCCCTTCCTCACTGCCGGCACCATCTGAGTCCCAGGAAGATCGAGCACTGCCGCCGCCGCGAGGTGGAGCGGCGGAGGAGGTGCTCAGGTCCAGGACTGCCCCATCCTCCCCACTTCCACCTCCTCCTCCTCCTCCTCCTCCTAATCCCTCCATCTCTCCCAGGGGAGATGCTTCAGCACTGTTTGGTGCAGTGGACATTTTGCTCATTGGGAAGACCAGGCCCATGCGATTGTGTCCTCGGAAGATGACAGAGGTCTGGCTGGTTGGTTCTCGATGGAGCAGGTCCCGCTGGTCCTGGTAGTAGTCCAGGCCAACAGAGTCTCTGTCTTTACAGTGGGATGAGGGCAGGTACAGGGTGTTGGCTGGGCTGAATGAGTCTTTGGTCAGCAGCTTGTGGTGCAGGTTCAAATTCGCACTGTGTCTGTAGATAAAAAACAAATCAATGAGATGTGTTTAAAACCACATGGTGAATGTCTTTTGTCCGATTCACCCTGAAATACTATAAAAAGAAACATTCTTATTGTCATGCTCAGCTGCCTGAGGCACTGTTCGCCCGAAAATGCCAAAGCATTAGAAAAATGTCTTTTAGACATTGTAATGATGTTTGAATCAGACGTTTTTTCCATTTCTGCCAACTGCATTCTGTGTAAAGTATAATTTGAGCTTAAGGGTTCAAGAGTCTGCTATTTCCATTCGAACCAAACTAGAGCAGCTGATTTCAGCTCCTCCTTCCTGCCAGCACATTCACGTTTATAGTTGAGAACCACTGATCTGCTGGTGTCTGCTAAGTGGAACCACAAGGAAACTGCAAAATGAATGAACTGAACAGCATCACCGAGGTGACATCTGAATTCTTGCTCCTTTGGAGACAGTAAAACATACAGGCTAAGGCCCTGATCAGACAGAGTGAGTTTTAGCAGCCTGGGGTGGCTTTTTGTAATGGTAATGAGAGTGAAGCGTTTTGCTCGCTGCTTTTGCGTTGCTGAGCGCCTCACATTTTTACACTATATGCACCTCGTCTTTTTGCAGGAGCACCCTCCACGCCTCGAGTTAAAATACCTTAAACTTAAAGCCTTTGCACACTGCGTCCGTTTTTTACATCTCAAATTGTCGCATGTTTAAAAAGAAATATGACCTCACATTGTGTCAATCACGTTTGCGCACTGAGGGCCTAATTCACGAAAGGACTGCGTGGCTTTTGCGGCCGCTAAACCGGTAAAAATGGAGCAAACAGATACGGTCTAATTCACAAAGCACGCGCAGAGGATGAAATGCTCCACTAACTGCGCTGCCAAGCAGATTGCGTCTCGGTGCTCCGGTGTTATTTGCATGTATTTAAATGAGGCAATATTCATATATTTGCCGCAAAAATTGGCCCTTCTATGCAAATGAGCCTCATTGATAAACAACGTCTAATTCACGATCACCAGCGCTAATAGCCACACACAGTTTGAGTGAAGTAAATAACGTCTTTAGAAAGCTGGTGCAAACTGGGCGCTCCTCTGTGGAAGCCTCTCGTCCAGACTTTCCAGTGATCGTGGCAGCAGTGATCGTCTGTTAAATCAGTCTGTAAATAATATTTTGACATTATTATTATAATCATTATTACTTTAATGGCATCCGAAGATATTGATGCGTTGAACAGGTGACA
The DNA here is from genome assembly GCF_006386435.1 of Epinephelus moara. NCBI lineage: Eukaryota > Metazoa > Chordata > Actinopteri > Perciformes > Serranidae > Epinephelus > Epinephelus moara. The sequence continues at coordinate 46,093,625 of NC_065506.1, read as the reverse complement.
GTCTGCGGTCGTTCTCAAAACGCACTTCTGTCACGCACTTCAAAAGCAACTTTCAATAATTTATTTTACGAAACGGGGGAAACAAACGTGAACAAAAACGGTTCCATAATTCATATTAAATTCAAAAGATAACGAAAAAACAGCTACAAGTGAGAGGGAATAGTGATAAAGTGGTCAAACTTGGTCAAATCCACAGCCTCAACCCATCCGACACTGTTAGACTGACTCACCAGCAGACATCACTACATGAGGGTATACAGTATTCAGTACTTTGCCAAACAAAGTCTGCCATTGTTCTGCCACGGTGTTCTTGGCGCAAAGCCAGCATTTATACTTTGCCATGTGGCTGATTGCAATCAGGGACAAATCAGGGGCAAACTGCACTCAGCTGCCAAACTTTGTGGGCGTGTTTGCGCTGGTATATCATTAGCGCAATATCCTTTGCGAATAGGACGTTAAGACGGAGCAAACTGCGGGTGCAAGTGGAGTGCAGTTCAAGGTGCTATCAGCGGCCGCAGTTCATTCTTTGTGAATTCAACCCTGAGTCCAAAACTTTCGTCCGTCATTAAAATTTTCGTAACAGGTTTGATTTTCTGTGTTTTACACATCTGTCAGAGCTTTTAGAGACGTCTGACCGAGAATCAGTGAAGGAAATGTGGCTGGGGGACACAGCTGCGACAAGATAGAGGAACAGGGCGCACAGAACCATTTCATAACTCAGACAGCTACTTTCAACAGGTCAGATAGTGATATCAGCTGGTGGCAGCCGGACAATGTTTTTTTTTCTTCTGTTTTGTCAGTATAAAGTGTGAGATGGGAATACTGAAGCCACTGTGGAACTTTTTCCATTACCAATGACAACTTAGTAGCCACTTGTTCGGGATCTTTCCCACTAGTATACCGCAGGACCGTATTGTCCACATACATCAGGGTCCCCACTTCATCACACACGGATGGAAGGTCATTAATGTATGCGCTAAACAACAGCGGTCCTAAGATGGAACCCTGGGGTACTCCCAACACTCAGGCTTTAAGTGCCTAATGTAATTTCCATTTTTTTTACTATTTTCCAATCAGATGAACTGAGAGGCAGGCCTTCTGCAGTGACGATAACAACACGTGGTATTGTATAGTGTTAAGCCAACGTTAGCTCACTTTCATTGTCACCCTACTAGGCAAGCTGGAAGACATACTTTCAACTATTTTCTAACTTTTTACCAACCATAATCAGGTTGTCAACTGTCCCCAGCTCATCCTAAAATTAAGCTTGAACGATTAATATTCAAGAAAAGCGCCTGGACCAGCTGTTGGTGCTCCCCTCCTCTTTCTGACAGTCTCATGTACCCACATGGATCTCTGCTTCCCTGTGTCCAGTCCCTAAGAGCCCTACACCTGTCCTTTTCTTAACGCAGATTTGAAGGTACAGATCTTTGAGTTAACTTTACAGTATAACAGCTGTGATTTAGTGGTTGCCAAGCAACAAAGATGCAGCAGGCTACAAAATGTGCACTGAGCTTCGACTGAAAAGGCAGTGCAGTGCGCCCTGTGCTAAACACGTTCTGTCTGATTGGGGCCTTACTACATCTTTCAGAACCCCAAACATGGCTGCCTCTCACCTGTCTCGGCTCCTGCGGGAGGGGAAGGCGGCGTTGCAGCCGTCCACCGTGCACATGTGCATCTCCTTCAGGTGGACATTTTGGTAGTGCATCTTGACGCTGTAGGGGTTCTTAAAGGTCTTACTGCAGATCTCACAGTGGTGTGGCAGGTCAGCGTTGGGGTCGAGTTGAGACAGATCGGAGTTGTCCACGCAGCCGTCCGATCCCTCCCTCTCACGGTCTATGAGCTGGAGAGCGCCCCCGTTAGTCAGCCTGTGCTCACCCTCATCCCATCTGAGCTCTGACATCTTGTCAGTGTTAGCATGCTCCCTGTCCTCCCGCTCTTCGTTGCCATTGGGTTCCTGACTGAGTAAATTGTTGTCACAGTGATTGTCCATCAGTCTGTCCTCAAAGGGGGAGGATGCGCAGGTGATGACCCCTGTTTCAGCTTGCCTCAGCCCGTCATCTTTATCCTCCCTCGCTGTCATTTCTCTGTCTAAAGTTTGGTCCAACAGATGCTTGGCGCCCTTTCTTTCCTTCTCTTCACCAGCGTAAGCCCCTCTGGCCTCCCTCTCCTCCCCAGCACACATGTGCCCCTCTGCTCGACCTCCATCACACTCCTCCCTGTCCCTGCCCTGTAGAGGAGCCTCGTCCTCAGAGCTGCTCCCCTTATCCATCTGCTCATCTCGCTCCACCACTTCCTTCTCTATCTTTATTGGCATGCTTGACTTGCGAGACTTTTTCTTTGGTATAGGGTCTGTAATGCAGGGTTCAGGGGCCATGATGGGTTTGATGGGCACAGAGGAGGATAACAGAGGGAGGGAGGGGAGTGTTCCTGGGGTGTTGGCGAGCTCGGCCGGGGTCACCAGGCTGCGGTAGAAAGGCAGGACTGGCTGTACTGTTTTAAGGTTAGGGAAGAGGATGCCACTCTGGCCCATGCTGGGGAATGAGCTGCTGTGGAGTTTAGAGCCGGTGTCCACATGGCTCACCATGTAGCTGGGCACTGACTTATGGCTTTCTGAGGAGCAGACAGGGATGGGGGTTCCATATTCAGGCCTCTTCTCTCCTTGAGAGCTCTCGTCAGCAGACAAGCTGCCCCGCAGGTCTTTGTCCCGGTTGTTGCGGTTCATAGGCATGTGTAGCCGCGGGTTGGGGTTGGCACTGTGGCGATTGCGGCTGCGCAGCGAGCTGAACACCATGTTGCAGCCCTCAATGGTACACTTGTGCTTGATCTTCAGGTGCACTGCGTTGTAGTGGATTTTCAGCGTGCCTTTGTCGTAGAATGTCTTCTCACAGGCGTTGCAAAACACGCGACCCTTCTTCAGAGAGCATCCTCCCCCACCGCCTCCTGAGACCCCTCCACCGCCGCTCCCATTCCTGTCCAGAGAGCGCAGCTTTCCGTCGGGGGACATCTGTGTTACATCAGAGCTCATAGAGGGTGTGCACGGTGTGGAGGGTCCATCTGAGTAGTTGTCACTCGTGGAGAAGTCCTCTGCCTCGATCTTAGTGGTGGTGGAGAGGCTGTCCATCGTCTTGTCTCCACTTCGGTCGAGATCACCAGCATATGAGACGGAGCTGGATCCCAGCAGGCTGTTCTCTGGAGGGTGTGAAAGAGAGAGCGGGTTGTCCCTCCCTAAACCATCCCGACACTGATCGTCTCTTCTCTGAGTCTGCTGCTCCATTGACCCGCGGCATGGCTGCTGGTGCTGCTGGTGTTGCTGGTGCTGCTGCTGCTGCTGTGGTGCCCCGGTCGGTGAGCCCAGAAACGGTGCAGGAACAGAGCCTAACAGCTGGAAGGGCAGCATGAACGCCATGCTGTTGACAAAGTTCTCAAAGTGGTGCATGCTGCTGCTGCTCAGCTTTTCAACTTTGGATGTGGAGAGGTTGGCAGCGGTGCGTGGGGTGTTGCGCTCGATGAAAGTGCGGATGTCTGAGTTGGTGCGGGTGCTGGGAACCAACACCGCCTGGCCCTCCTTGTCCTGCAGAGCCATCAGCTCCACTATGGACTTGGTCTCGCCGAAACGCAGGAACTGCTGCAGCGTGGCAATCTCCTCCTCGAACGTCATGATGGCCCAGCGGTCCAGTACCTTTCCTGCTATATCCTGCAGACAAGGCAGGAAGAAAGGGAACAGCGGCACGGAACAGGAAAGGGGAGAGGGCAGGGGTGTGAAATAGATTGAGAAGGAGAGGGAGAGTGAAAAAAAGAGAAAGGGGAGAGAGCAATTTCATCATTAGCATTATAAGTGTCTGTTGGGTTGCTCATACATATTCACAGAGTGGGTTAGATGACACACCCTATAAAGCAGACTGGCATGGCAGCTAAATAAAGGAATCAGATGGAGTGTTAATACAAGCGGGCAGTGCAGAACCCTGAGAACCCTCATTACACAGACACACAGTGTTTCATCTCGCAGGTCATTTCTCTTCATTTAAATCATGTGGATTTACTCGCTCTGCATCAGCAGAAGCAGACAGAGAACACACACACATCCCGGTCAAGACATGCATACCAGCAGACACGTACGCTTACACACTCCCAAAGGCGTGCAAAAATAAATACGTGCACAAACATACCACACACACACACACACACACACACACACACATATATATATATATAAAGACATGCAAGTTAGGGAGGGGTGATCAGAGGGCGGCTCACATTGATCAAGCGGTCCTCTCTCCCTTAGCCCAGCAGTAATCACATGTGAGTTCGAGTGCCTTTGAAAGTGAGGAGCGGCTTCGTGCCGTAACCGTGATTAATATTTCATCACAGAGCATTCATTGGGCGCCTGTCGAGGATTCTGACTCTACGTTCGCCATTAGATGAGCTAACATGAATTAAACGCAGCCCAACTTGAATACTTGATGATGTACTAATCGAAGTGAGAGCTCGCTGCTCTGACACAGTGCCTGCAGCCCAGGCCTCGGCTCGGCTCGGCCGGCTTGGCTCCAGCTTGAGAGGAAATCTGAAGCAAAAGACATAATATTTACAAATCTACCCGGCACAGTTTGGAGACCTCCCCGAGCTGGTGCTAGCACAGCAACAAGCATCAGCGGGGTACCAAGAGAGTTCATGGCACTGGTCACTACATCACATGCCTACTCTCTCCTGTCTGCGGCCATGCTTTCCTGACCCCTCTTCTCCCTCCTCCTCCTCCCTCGTCTTCCTCAGAAATTCCCTCTGTCTCTGCCTTCATGTACTCACACTCACTCAGAGTTTTGGGGTTGCATGTTGGCCTTTAGAGGCTCTTTCACCCTGAAATAAATTACACAATGTACTATGTTGGACGTGTTTTTGATATTTAAAGGAACAGTCAAACATTTTGAGAAATAGTTTGAGAATGGTCATTCAGACGAGACGACTGATATCAATCTTGTGTCTGTTAGCACAGAGCAAAGGTCAGGATGTGTTTGACTAGCTTAGCATAAAGACTGGAGGCAGGGGAGAACAGATAGCATGACTCTGTCTAAAGTTCAAAAACAGGCCTTTAACACCCAGCCTGTTCTCACTCCCAACTCCTTAAATACCAGCACTTTGTCAGTGGACGTCAGCGTCAGTCAGGGGTGCCATTGGCGGTGGTTTGATACGCACCAGGTGGCATCAGTTTGCTGGCAACTGCTGTAATATAAAGAAAGTCTGTAGAGGGCAGGACTGATGGTGGATGGGTCAAACAAACTCCACACTTTCACAGTTTATTTCTTGTGTGATTTTTAAGCAAAATGTTTTTTCTAAACCTAACAACATGATTTAGTTTCTGAAATTAAACCTAAAAAGGAAGTTTTATACCTATATTGTAATTTTATCTTGAAAAAGACTGCAGTTGTCGTACAGAAACTGCATTTCCTGTGAAAACGTAAATGTATTTTGAAAAGTGTAAAATGACACGCTGTCCCTGAATGTCCAAAACTGATGCAGGAGGCGTCATATTTAATGTCTAAATGACGAGTTGGGATGAGAGTTTGTTGCATCACTTCTGTAACTCCTGCACATGGTTTATCTGATGATAAAGATATCCACAGACAGTGACGCAAGTTGTATTCGCAAGCTAATATGCTTGTTCACAAATTTAGCACGTGCTCAGTTAATGTAAAGATTTTCTTTTTGGAAAGCATTTTGTACGACGCTGTATACTGCCCACCTGTGGCGCTCCTACAGGAAGAGCAAATTGCAAAGACTTAATGTGACCTATAATAATGCTATAATATCGATGTTGGTGCGCCTACCTGCCCTGCCTAAACATGAAATCCTATATATCAATATGTGCAGCTCTCTGTTTCAGAAAATCATCTAGGCCTCGGCCAACCCGGTGCTGTTTCCAAGGTGAAGACTGAACGCTCACTGACCGGTTTTCACTGTGACTGTGGAGCCACTGGCTCTCCAGCTTGATTGTAGCAGCAGCTAATTGCATTTTGTCTTCTTATACAAACATTCACCATGTAGTGTTGGGTATTTTTTGACCTTTCTTTAAATATATAGTATTTATTATATTGTATTTTTGTACATAGATGATTGTTTTAATGTGTACGCTATGGACCTTTCTCTGTGTCTTTAATAAAGTCATTGTCATTATTATTATAAAACTCATGCACATGAACAGAATTGTTAAAAAGAACAAATTGTGAATTTTAATGTGTGATTTTTCAGTCTCCCTGGCTCTCAGCATTTCTTTGCGCTTGTCTGCAACGGTAGCACCTCCTGCAAGATATGGCAGGTTCTGGTCTCTACAGGCACAACGGTCCCAAACTTGACAACCTCACTGTGACACAGTCGTCGCACCCTGTTATTTGCCAAAAAATAGTCTCAGCACGTCACTTCAGAGTTGTTCGTAGGTGTATTTTTAAATTTTGAACACAGCCAGGCGAGGCTGGTTCCCCCTGCTTCCATCTCACAAAGACAGCAAATAAGCACATCTCCCAAAATGTTGAACAGTTTTTTTTTACTGGTGTTCAGAAGCCCCGGCTGGTGGAGGTGTGTTCCTAATATTCTTCCCGCCCTCTGCTCACCTGGAGCACATATCCTCGTATGTAGTCCTGCAGCGTCCAGTCGAGTGCGTTGAGGATCTGGATGACCTCCTCCTGCTTGAGGACAGAGAACAGGCGGTCCAGGAGGATCTTGAGGCGGATGGGGATGGCCTGGGTGCCGTACAGCATCAGGCTGCAGATATCGAACACCACGTTGGAGTGCACAATCTCCACCTGGCTGCTCTGGTACATGTGGTGCACCTTCAGTTTACTCAGGGCTGCAACACACACATCACATTTTACGACACTAGACTGAGCATCAGCAAACAATAAGTTTTTTTTTGTTTTTTTTTTAATTATTATGGGACAAAACCAAAATGCATTGTTATGGAAAAAAATGTGGTTTGTGCGTATATTAAAGTTTAATTCCCACTCTTTATTAAAATCAAAACGGTTTTTGTTCACTGCTGAAAAGCTGACAGCTTGGAGATGTGATTTATATAAAAAAAAATAAAAATATTGGAATACTATACAGGCAATAAATAATAAATATGAGAACATTATTTGAAAAAATAATTCCTTCATTAATATTACAAAATGCCAATGCCACAGATTCAGTGTTACTCTGCCTTAGGTGCAGTGATCACATGAGCACATATGCACCATCTGGACAGGTTCATGCTACAGTTGATAACGTCGACTGAATATTAGAAAACAATGCATGAGTCAACATTTTAAAGGATGCTGCTTAATGTTTAAGATTATTTTGCAGAGCTCTACTTAAAATATGTGCACATAATCAGCAATAAACAAACTGAAGGTGCTGATGATGCAGAAAATACATTTTTTAGCGTAAGATTACACAAATGTTTGAAACATTAAATTTTACTTACACCAGTTTAACACCATTTTAATATTAACACCAGTGACGTCAGTCTTTTGACTCGACCAAAGACTAAAACTTATGCTGTGAAAAAATTGCGCAATCAAATCAAAATTCCTGACACTACATATGCTGAGAATCATGTTGTGTGAGTCGGAGGTAAAAGGTGTCGGTGCAGATCATCAGAGAGACAACAGACGACACCTCATTAGATTCTGTTGTGGTCAACAAAAAATTAGACGATAAAATGCAAAATATTCAGCTCTATAATCATATTTTTCTGTTTCAAAAATAACACCTGTCATTTTTATTGTATTTATTTTACTGTATGTTTGAAAGTAATAAAATACAAAAGTTAAACAGCATTTATTATTTCTGTAAATTTCCACATTAGTTTTGGGAAATGCTGCATAATGGATTTGTGACCTGAGTCGGGACTTTACAGCCAAGACATGCGACTTAATTGTGACCTAAAATAAAAACTGTATCCCCACCTGTCAAATATATTTTTCCACAAAGTGTCCTGGTCACTCCAGATAATCCACAGTTAACAGTTTTCATTTAATTTTTCTACTGGTAAAACAGTCTCGAGGGAAACTGTGTGACATCCTAATCAAAGAGGACGACGTTTTCTAAAGATATGCTGCTGCTAATTTTTTAAAGGGCAGAAATTCCAGAGACAAGAGACTCAGATGAAACCAAAACTCTTATAATATTAGAAGTGAGACAGTGTATATTCTGCTGAAAATAAAAACACATAATGCTCATATTAATAAAAAGAGTGTGCATCTCCAGTGAGCTCTTACCGTGTGCTACCCAGCCATGCTTGCAGTTTTCACACTGCCTCCTCTTCAGCTTCCCAGGCTTGAAGCTGTCGCAGTTACAGTTCACCAAAGTGCAGCAGATCGCCTGTTAACACACACGAAAACTGTTTTTATTATTTTTAATGAGCATGCAATAAAAATAAATTCCTGTTTTTACAACACACGGCACCACCGTATCTATTTGAAAGTGTTAACCTCCTCAGAACCTGATTATCACTTAAAATTCCCTGTGCTTCTTGATATGAATCAAATTCATGATTTCAGTCCAAAACAAATATATATTCAGTATTTTCTTCTTTCAAACACTTTTATGACGCAGATCAAGCTTATATTGACTGAATTATTCAAACCCAAGACAGATTTTTTTTTCCTTTTGGCTCCAGCATTTCATGAAATAAAAATATTGTAGATGTTTTATTTGGTTTGCATTTTACCAAATCCAACCTTGAGACCTGAGCCGCTACTGTAAAAGGTTGCAGCGCAAATTTCTGTTTCATACCCTTTTTCCAAAGGTATAACATTTTCAAGTGGACATATTTGTATGAAAAATAATAGCAAAAGTGTTGTCAGAAATATTGATTTATTGACACATCTTGACTCTGAAAATTTGAAACCTTTTTAATACTCATGCTGTCTCTCGCTTTCTCTTATTTTTAATGTTTACTACAGTCCTGCTGCTGTTCTAGTGTTAGTGTTACTGAGCAAAGAAAACTTGTCGTTGTCATTTATAGCCCTGTTATATTTTCTTTTAATATATTTTTTAAATTTTTATGCTTTCAATTTCAAATTTTTGATACTTTTTTTGATACATTTTTCAAGTTTGAGATTGCAGCATTGTGACAACACTAAATAGCACTAATCCAAAATCTGCCCTGTCATCTTATCGTGCTGTGACTGTGCAACAGAGGAAGTGTCAGAGTGTGTGCACGGCTGTAGCTCTGCTTATCTGACACAGCTCCATGAAAAATGTACGACTGTCAAGTTGCCCACGGAAACTAAAAGAAAGAGCGTTGTTGCCTTAAGTAATTTTGCTCTCCCTTTGTGTATCGCTCATTGCCTGGTTTGCCCTGCGAGAGCAGCGTTAGCACAGGTGTGTGTGTGTGTGTGTGTGTGTGTGTGTCAGTGGTGCTGCAGGGCTGGTTGTATCTACAGTAACGAAAGGTCTCAGACACACCTAGACCACCAAAACCATCTCAATCAATTGATGCCTGAGGCACACACACACACACAGACACACACACACACAGGTCAGGAGACTCTGTCCATTAGCTCGTCTGCTAATGGGTTTTATCTTTTCAGGATAAACATGCAGTACGTGGACAGACATGTCGAGACTCAAAGTGAGGAGTGAATGGCAGTAATGAGTCAAGTTTTGTGGGGAGCTGCTGACTTGGCAGTGACCCTGCGGAGAGGACTCCAGCGCACTGATACACTAAAAATGACTCTCTCCGCCTTGGACGGAAAAAAAAAAAAAAAATCATTTACACACCAGGAATTCACCAGGAAAAGCATCATCAGATTTATGATCAAAGCCAGTGTTGTTAGTGCTACATGCTGAAAACCTCGGAGTGGCTGCGCTACGCCACCTCTCTCCCTCTGCATCTATAATGCATGATCAGTGGGGTTTTAGTATACATGAGCGGCATGCTTAGCTCCTCGCTGGAGCTAAGCATGCCGCTCCACGAGTGGAGAAGGAAGAGAAGTGCGGGTGGGTGGATGGGTAGGGGACCTCCTCCTCCTCCTCCTCCTCATTTAGTCAGCCGCTTGGTTCTGCGCTCGAGGCTGGGCTTGTCCTTGAGATTTGGGATCACGTTATTTCACCTTCCAATAACCTCTCATCATTAGGAAGGATAAACTGACCTGAGATGAAGGTGGCGGCAGCTACCTGGCCTTGAAGCGCAGCGTGGTAGCTCCGGCCTTCAGTCCCATGACATCCGTTTGCTTTGCTTTTCTCTCTATCGCCCTCTCTGTCGGGTTTTATCTCCGGCTGGCTAACTCAGCCTCCTCCGGACAGTGGTGAGGTGTAAAAACCCCTTTGCTCATCTCTCAGCGACATAATCCCATCATTACAGAGCACCAAGAACCAACACGGCCCAATTAGGCTAATCCCATCCCACTGTGGGTGCACACACACCTCCTGCTGCTGCTCCCCCTAATATACATCTCAATCAGGTGCCCCTGCCTGCTCACCAGCCTGTAACACACACACACACACACACGCAAATTCCAATGCACACTGTGCTCCGGGTCGTTTATCTTAATTAGAGATTCATTTCATGAGTTCCTGAGAAGAAGAAGAAGAAGAAGAAGAGGAGGAAGTATGGCAGTGCGGGGCGGGCCGACACAACAGTGGCTCTTGGTGACCGAGCCTCCCCACCATCTCTTTCTCTTTTCTGTTGTCACAACAAAGCCACGGCTGCTCGCACGCATCACTGAGGTCGATGACAAGAAGACTAATTGCACAGAATGACGCGGCTGGTTCAGGGTTTTTGAAGCCAAAGCTAACACGGTGTCGTTTCTTTGTATCAATGATGTGTAACAGTGCAGCCACTCATCAACCCCAAACACCTCTACACACACCTTGAGTTCATTACACATGTCCTGAATTAGCATTTAGTTTGTGCATGTTGTTGAATAAATGACAAATGATGTAGGTTTGTTTTCAGAGGGCAGGGGGGCATTGATTAAAACATAAAGAATATTATTGGTACAGCAACAAAAAATGATGCTATTCAAATTGTTGTGGTTGCTTTTGCAGTGTGAGCACCAGTGGCAGATCTTCGTACAGGCCACATAGGCGGCCGCCAAGGGGCGGGGCATTGATAATTAAAAAAAACAAACATAATGGAGTGTATGCGGAGAGCATCAGAGTAAAGGCTCATTTATCCTCCATTTACATATGAAAATAGATAAGTCAAATGTCGCTGCCCTCATGCCTCCATGCATTCTTTGTGTTGGCATAGATACAGCCACTAGATGGCACTAGAGGGCAGAGTCAATAGTTTTACACAACAACAAACGAGCCGACGGTGAACGAAGTCGTAATACGGTACCTTTAATCAGAGGCAATGTTGCAGACGGTGGTTTGTGTAGCCATTATGTACATACCAACATGTGGATGGTGAATTCTTTTCACTATATTACCCATTCAGTTCGTTCCACCAATATTTAATTGTTTTGTCTTTGTTGTCTCCTGCGGTTTTATCACGCTTTAACTACGCTACACTGACCCCACGATCTCTGGTGGTACTGCTACGTTTCGTCCGTATCTGCAAGCTTTCAGGAAACGTGCACAAATATGGACGAAATGAATGCAGAATACAGACAAAAGGCTCTGTCCATCTTCGTATCTAACGTTTGGCGTAAATTAGCGGTAAAGAAAATGAAAAGGGGCGCAGTATGCCATAAAAACAAATTCACACAATCCTATTCTTTTGGCTTTAAAAAAAAAAAATATTACTGCATGTTAGCTAAGCTGTTGGCTCTTGTTCTTGTTTGTAACAATAAATATAAATGTATAGAATAATAATAAATTTTGTTTTTTGGGGAGCGGGAGTTGTCCAGCACTGGTGAGCACAACTCCAAGAGAGTCAGTGCAGCTTGCATTAAGCCTGTGAGGCAAAACCTGGAGCAAAAAAAGTCCACTGCCTCCCTGCTGCCTGTTAAGTTTATGCACAGTATTAACTGAGGGCAACTAGATGAATGTATCTGATATTTTTATTAACTCAGAACCTCTATGTGAGCGTTCAGTCTTCACCTTGGAAACAGCAATCTTAAAAAAACAAATTAACTTACGGTCCAGTTACTAAAGTTTTCCTCATGTCAGAGTCTGAACAGGCCGTGTGTTGACGACTAAACTTACTCCGTGACAACTGAGCGATCTGCTGATGAAGACTGTGAGAAGTGGTTGAAAGCTCTGGAATGAGCAAGTGGATTTAAGTTAATGGTCACTGTGTAGGATTTGGTGACATTTAGCAGTGAAGACTAATGTGCCTGATGTGAAAATGCAAAGGGGAAGAGTTTGATTTGTCCGTTCTGGGCTACTGTAGAAACATGGCGGACTGCTCTGTGTGTAGATATAAACGGCTCATTCTAAGATAACAAAAACACAACAGTTCCTAGTTCCAGGTGATTTATATACTTCTACTGTTATTATACACATATGATTATTGTCACACATGTATACTATCAGATAATAATATATTATTAATTATAATATTATTACTTTCATTAATGTTGTTGTAAGCTACTGTCATTACCATCTGTCCTGCATCTCTCTCTCTCTCTCTCTCTCTCTCTTTGTCTCATTGTGTCATACAGATTACCGTTAATGTATCATGTTGATCTGTTCTGTACGACATCTATTGCACGTCTGTCCGTCCTGGAAGAGGGATCCCTCCTCAGTTGCTCTTCCTGAGGTTTCTACCATATTTTCCCCTGTTAAAGGGAGTTTTTTCTTATCTGCTGCGAGGGTCATAAGGACAGAGGGATGTTGTATGCTGTAAAGCCCTGTGAGGCGAATTGTGATTTGTGATATTGGGCTTTATACATAAAATTGAATTGAACTGAATTGAATTATAAAACATATGAATATTCCATTTCTGCCAATAGAATCCTTTAAATCCTGCACACTGGGTGTTTGAGACTCATGCAAAACTAAGATTTTGAATAGTAAGGAGGACTAAAATACTTTTTAAAACATACCTGAGAAGGAAAAAAAAATCTTTCATCTCCTGATACAATGGACCTATACAGCCTTGGTCTATCTGAGTCTCTTTAGAGATTGTACTTCTTCAAACCTTCACACTATTTCTCTAAAGTCAAAGCACATTCGGTCTCCTTGTCCTCAGTCCCTCAGCGTCTGTCTATTTGTTGCAGGCGTCTCGGCTGAGGGACCATACACTCAGGGGTCAGGCTGTGTAGGACGGAGAGATGGAGGCCGTGAGGGGAGGTTAAAGAGAGGGAAGGTGAGGTTGAGGAAAGAGAAAAGTGTGAGGTGAAGAAGGCAGGGGCGACATCAAGACGGCATCACATGACGACCACATCAGGAGTGTGTATGAAATAACTTTCCGTGAAAAACACAAGAGACACCAGTGACACGTTTCAGATACCTGTCTACATAATTTCCATGGTAAATCTGAGTATTGTAATGAGCGATTATATGATTAGAGTCCTTAAAATTCAACCCAGCTGATCAAATTTGCTTTCTCAGGCCTCTCAATCTCATCTAACAATGCTGGGATTATATCAAGAGTTTATAAAATTCAATCTATTTATGAAATAATCTTTAATCTGTGTAAAAAACACAGTATGTTCTCTAAACCAGAAACAGAAAGAAAAAAAAAGAAGCTATGCTCTATCTGCTCAAAGTGGAACATCATCTTCATCCCACTGCTGGGCTACAGCCATGACATCCTTCTCACACACACACACACGCACACATGCACACACGCACACACACACACACAAGGAATAAAATGAAATGGTCCTTTCTGGCTCTTAAAATAAAATCCTGCCATATGTCCTGAGTAGCCACGGTGCTTTAGAGGCTCAGCAGAAGTGAACAGCTGCTTGGACAGAGACAGTTCGGGGATGGACGGGGACTTGTTGGCCTAATGCGCTGGAAAACTAATCAATTAGCAGCAGCCCGGCACCAACTGACACTCGATGGGGAAACAAGCGGTGCTGGTGCCAAAGAGTGAATAACAACAGGGCGATCAGCAGCTCGCAGGAAGAGGCAGACTGACGGCCAAGTGAGATCAGATTTTACTATCAGCCATTAATCAGTTAACAAGACAATTACGGCACATGGGAAATAAAGGAAGGGAGACTTTTCCTGATGGGAAATATAAATAATCTCTGAGCTGCACGGAGCAGATTTTATTCATTTACGGTTCACTTTTTGTACAAATTAAACATATTTCCTTTAAAACTTTGGTGGTGACTCTCCATGAAGCACACACACACACACACACACACACACACACACACACACACACACACACTGAGAGCTGAGGTGGAAATGATTCTGACACCTCATGTGAAAAACAGACAACGGTTTATAGTGCTGTTTATAATTATTATCAATAATAATTTTTTTCCTATTTCACATATGTGCAAACAACTGACTTGTGCGGTTAGTTTGCAGATCAAAACGCTACCAATTCCTGCAGACTGTCACTTGACTTTCCATTAATGCACCCTTTATAAAGCATTAATAAGTTGTAACTAATGATTTATTAATGATCAATAAATCAGTTACTAATGCTTTATTGATCTGTTATAAGACATTAATAAGAAAACTCTTGGATTAACAGGTTACTAAATCTTTTTGGATGGTGCCTAGGATTAACACCCATCTTTGCAACCCAAAAGCTGCTTTGATTAAGGGTTTATTAATAATTAATTAAGCATCAGTAAATCATTTATTAACCATGAATACAAAGAAACTAGTTCCAATTCATACACCCTTTATAAATGGAGCTTTATTAGAAAGCTGGTGCAGTCGGTTAATTAATCGATCACTCAAACACTCACTGAAAAGCTCCTTAAATGTAGTTATTTTCTGTTCTTTATCAGTATTAAATTCATAGTTTCAGATTTTAGGTTGTTGGTCAAACAGAAAAGGAATTTCAAAAAGACACCGCAGGCTGTGGAGACTTGTGATGGATGTTTTCTCCCTCAATTTCTGCTTTTCAAACGACAAAACGATCGATTAATTAACTGTGAAAACAATCAACTAACAGAATTATTGCGACATAAAATGGAGCTGCTTTTAAATTTGCAGAAAAGACGTATTTAACTTTAAAGCTACAAAGGAAATGACATATGAAAGCAGTAAACTGTAAACTGAGAGCCAAACTGACAGTGATTTTGGAATTTAATAAAACAACTACAAAAGCATTTAGCACATGTCTCACACGCTTTACTCTCTGAAATTAAAGGACAACATATATTTACATGGCAACAAAAAAAGCAAAACAAACTGGAGCACAGCGATCAAAAAAAGGCTGAACATTCACACACACACTCACAGAGGAAATAAATATCTTATCCCGGCCAGAACACACAGAAAACACTCAGGAATTTAGTGGGAGGACAGTGTTCCTGGTACCACTCAGATACCCTGCTAATAACACACACTTCCACCAATAAAACCACCTCAGCACCAAAACTCATGGTTACACCTGGCCCCACCGCCGATCACAGGCTCTATGTGTGTGTGTTTGAGTGTGTGTCTCATGAATAAATCACGCCTTGGACCGAGTTGTGTGTGTGACAGCGAGGCAGTAAAATGTTAATTGATGACAAGTGTTAGTTAAAGCGAGGTTACGATACATGAGCTGCTCAGCAGGCAACGTGATCCTGCCTCAGCGTATGATTTAATGTCACCACACTAAGAAAGAGGAAGCACTTTAACACACAGCACCAGATAAAAACCACTCACTTGTGAGATTCCCCAAAATGATTACATCAAGTTTTTTAGCTGCAAAGCCATCCAGCCTTTAACAGCTTCCTTTAAAGTAAACTCTATGTCAGTTACAGCTTTTGAAACACACTCAGATTATAAGAAAACTTAAAACCATGAGCGTTTCTTTAACAGCGCGTTGGACCTGAAAAGGAGAAGACAAACCCAGCTAAAGCCTGGGCGAGTACAAGTAGTGACAGGCTGTGTTTGAGCCTATTAAGAGTCCATACAGCCCAAAGACAGCGTGAAAAACTCATTATTTCATACTCATCCAGCAGTCAATCACAAGGCAGCACACACACACTACATGTTTCAACACTAACACAGACAAAAAGGTAGCAAAGCTTTACCTGAATATCCATGAGGAAAAGGTTGGCTTCTTTAAAGAGGAGAAAAAAATCTTAGAAGACAATGTGTTGGGGGGGAAGAAGAAGCAGGCGAGCCAAAGTTTGCTTGGCTTCCTGGTGTATGTGGCTCCCCGTTAGGAACTCGGAGGGAGTGTTTGGCTCCGAGAGGGAGTAAATGAGGGGAACATGTTAGTACACTGAGTCTGAGAGAGTTTGGCTCCCAGCTACGCTCTGATTAATATCAGATCTCCCTCTCTCCTCGCCTGCCTCTTGACAATCTTGTCACATCTGGCTGACAAATCCTCACAAGCCTTTTGGTGGCAGCGCGGAGTAGACGCAAGGGGTGGCTGCTGTGCGTGTTTAGTTTGGGGGGTGTTAAGGGGGTAGGCTGGGGCCAGGAGGGGCGGATCGCAGCTCGAGGAGATGCTGAAGGGGGTAAAAGGCTGGAGCAGATACACACACCCTGCCTCCCCCCTTCCTCATCCTCTCACGGATGGACCATCATGAAGCTAATGAAGCTGACGAGGCTGGCAGGCTACAGTCGCCACGGCCGACACAGATAAACACACACACAAAGCCAAGTGCAACTCTGTTAAGACGAGCAGGGGCCCTGTGTGTGTCGTTCTCTGTTACGCACGTGTGTGTGTGAGTGAGTGTGTGTGTGTTGTGCCCCGGGGCCCTGCAGCACTAAAGAAGAACAGAGAGACACCCACAGAAAGAGCTGGAGGTGGAAAGAGGAAACAAACGATAGAAAGAGGGAGATAGCAGCAGGAATAAAGAGATAGGACATGAGTGTGTTAAAGGAAAGCCACAGAGGGCCACTCCACTCACATCTCTGTCTCACACACACACACACAAAATAAATCTAAATCACTTTCATGGATTGCAGGAGTAATGGCCTCTCACACAATGAAAAAGGCAACCTGTTAGAGGGGCATAAA
The DNA here is from genome assembly GCF_006386435.1 of Epinephelus moara. Taxonomy (NCBI): domain Eukaryota; kingdom Metazoa; phylum Chordata; class Actinopteri; order Perciformes; family Serranidae; genus Epinephelus; species Epinephelus moara. The sequence goes on along the minus strand of NC_065506.1, from coordinate 46,076,602 downwards.
ATGTGCGCCGAGCAAAAAAAAAAAAACACCTCACAGGCCAAAATTATGACAGAGCTTCATCATGATTTAACAAATGCTTTTTAGGATTCTATTTGTTTTATGATGGTTAATATTTATTGTGATATTTGCAAAATAAAACTCTGCTCTGCGATATTTAAGGTTACACTTCACTTATTTGCTTTAAAAATAGCTGCTATGAATCTATTTTTCATGTATTAAACTACTGATAAAATTATTTCATAGTCACCGCATCCCATCAGATGCATTTTTGGAGTTTTTAATTCATGAACATTGTGGTTATTGTGAGGCTCAAATCACGTAAAGAAAGTCTCTTTTAGATTTATATTTACACATAAATACATTCTTTAAAAAAAGAGGCATTCAAACCGGAAGAAATAAATAAGAAAGTAATTGGAATTTGCTTTTCAAATCAACCGAAACAAAAACAAATTCGGTTTTTATTTCAGCTTTGATGATCACACAGTATCTGTTTCATCATTAAATCAATTTTCATAGTTGTGGAAGTTGAACTGCAGCCTGTCTGGATGCTGCGCTGCAATGTAACAGAGAATAAACCACAATTGTGTCTCCTCCAACTGATTACACACACACACACACACACTGTACACACAACAGGCATGGAGAGTGTGTTGCCGCTACCGACACCACCACCACCACCACCACACAGACAGCTCAGCTAATTGTTACATTATGGCTGCAACAAAACATTAGGCTGCTCTTAAATTACATTCCAATAGGCTGTGGCCAGCAGCCAGCGGGCTACAGCAGGCCGGGCTGCTCTGTTCGCCCGAACTACGGACAGACAGGCGGACAGACGGGTAGACGGGTGGATGGAGAGCAGGCCCAGGTAAGAACATGAGGCTGGTTCTCGCACCTCGAACACCTTTCTCCTCACCGGAGCGTATTGTCTTTAGGACAAAGGTGGACGTGGTGTGCAGGAACGTAAAAATAAAATAAAATGCACAAATAAAAAGTTCATTAAATTGAATAAAATGAATCAAAACAGAGTGAAAATGAAAATTCAGGGTGTGATTTAAGAGAAGAGGATGAAACAGAGAACAGAGGATGACTGAGAGGGGAGTTGTTTCTGTTTATCGGGAGTTGTCTCTGGATTCTTGAAGGCATGTGAGGACAATCTCTGTCCACAGTGACTGAGGCTCACATTTCAATTTCACTCCGAGTGTTTGTGAGCGACTCAAAGTCACGGAAATTTCAGCTTCTTGTTTGTGTGTGCTTTTGAAGAAAGTTTTAAGGAATCTGACAGTTTTGAAAACCAAAATCTGGGTACGAAAAACAGATTTGGAATCATGTTCGCTTTGTCTTTCATCAGATAGTTCCTCCATTAAATTCAGTTTCATACTATTTTACTTAGACAAAGCTTTTCTAGAGCTGCTTGCATTTTGGATCGTTTCATTCAACATTTGAGAACGTATATCTCTCAAAAGCAAGGTATCAAAGAAATATTGCTTTAAGTTTTGGCTCCCAGCTCTGTAGATCACCATGTGACAACTTGTGACAAGAAATTGTAAAGAGATATAAGAGATAAATGTGGAATAACAGCAAAACTACAGTCGACATCAGCACTCGTGTCTTGTCAGACATAAAGTAGCGCACACACACGTTTGTAATCCTAATTTATAAAACATTTATATTCCTCTCAAAAGTCTGCACTCCTCCCGCTTGTCACTCTGATCTACATAAACTCCTTCCACTTTGTCTTTGTTAAACATATCCTGTTTATGTGTGCAGGCGGCGTGAGTGTGTGTGTGAGGAAGAGAAGAAGAGGAGCAGGAGAGCAGACGGAGAATAGCAGTGAAAAGCCGTCTCTCTTACCTCGGCCATTGTCATTTAGTCGGATGTTTCCAAGGATACCGTGGAGTTTGCCATTCCCCGCGAGTCCCACAAAACAACTGCCTCCAACTCTCCTGTCCGCACAAATGCTAACGCAAAAGAGCCATCACACCCAGCAGCATCTCCTTCAACAACACAGACACACATGTACTCTGCTCCTCTGTCTTCTCTCACACACACACTGACACACACTGAGCCACCAACACTCCACAAAAAAGAGAAGTCACTGTGCTTTTACTCTCACTGCTCAGCACACACACACACACACTCTCACACACACACACGCCTCCTCTGCTTTCTCTCCTCTAATGTTGCCGTGGACTGGCTCTAAACTACTCAAGATGTTCAGTGTGTGTGTGTGTGTGTGAGTGTGTGTGTGTGTGTTGAAACTGGGCACAGGGGATTGGAATGAGATCCTCCCACTCGGCATTCTCACCTCAGGAGCTGCCTGCTCCCTCCCTAGCCTGCGCGCACAACACACACACCGATAGAGGTGTGCGTGCTCTTTCACGCGCGCAGACACACACACACACACACACACACACGCACACACACACACACACACACACACGTCTACCCCCTCAGAGTCACAGGGCAGTCCCCTCACAGCTGGCTGGAAGAGGGCATGACACTCATCTTTCACAGAGATTTGATCAAAAGGAATCACAAAGGCTGGAGGCTCTCCTAATGCAGTCAGGGGAGACTCTCCCTCTCTCCCCCTCTCCTCGCTCTCTGTCTGAGTAATGCCCTAAATCAACGTTGCCCCTCTTGGTGCACACAGCCCAGTGTGTGTGTCTGGATTCACCTTAACACAGCTCTGTGAACAGCCTCCATAACAAGTTATGCCTTGTGCCGTCAGGAATGTGTCAGTGTCTGTATCGAGTGTTTCTCGGGAGGAGGGGGACTTCACACATGACAAAAACTAAATCTGTGTTATCTTTAGGAATACGTGTACCTGCGGCTGGGTATCAAACCTCAACACTGACCAAAATCAGTCCACAACACTGACGACTGAAAACTTCAAAGTGTCCAAAGCTGGCAGTAAATGTCTGGTTAAGATTTGTTTACTTCTTTTATTAGAAAGTTTCAGATTTAAATCAAAAGTCTGTCGATTTCAGACTCACTTTTTACAACAAACAGCATCTGAGAACTTGAGCTTCTTCTGATTTTGTAGGGAACATATTTATTTTTCACAAATAAAGGTTTCGAAAAAGAAATACTGCTCAAATATCAAATCTCAGGTACCTTATCAGTACTATTACACATGCAAAGCTCTTGTGTAAAAGCCGAATACCTGTGGCAGGACAAACTACAGCACCCACAGCTACAAATGAGGCGTGTTTGATGGGCAAAAGGCAGATCCTTTTATCATGACATCGTATCCTAATTCCCATTAAATCATCAGACAGCTCATACAGCTGTGTGATTGCAGAGTTGGTCATGTGAGGGTTAAAACTGCTGCGCATTGAGAATTTAATAGTGCAGTATATCTTGGATCAAGTACTATAAACAACAGACTTCTGCTGACATGAGACGTTCATGTTTGTTTGACTTTTTAGGTCCTTCCGAATCCTTAAGTGAAAACTAAGATATACTGGGGTGTTCAGAAAATACAACACATTCTCACTCCGACCTCGTCACATATCGACGTTTGGTCATGGACTTTCCACGTCCACATATGACATGCAAGGTACCCTGGGTGTGCTGGTTGTTCTGGGATGCCGTGTCAACTTACGTGCATACAGTCTCTTTCAAAATAAAAGCACTACGTCTGTACAACACCACAAATTGACTTCCTTCAGCAACAAAAAAAAACAACACATGGTTAGGTTTAGGAAAAATAGAACAGGGTTTGGCTTTAGAATCTTACGGGAAGTGAACACCACTCTCACACCCTCCTGCCTGCCCCAGTCGGACTTTCACCGCCTTAACTGTCGTCTTTGTCCTGCCACATTTCCCCCTGACACTGTTATAAAACGGCAACCAGCTGCATATCGTGCCGACATTAAAGGACGCCTTTTTTCATTGGTTTCTGATCCCGCAAGTCACTGCCCAGTTGCCTGATTTCGACGACTTCGGATTGAGACCGGGCTCGAAAATGAGTTAGCATTTTAGCACACCCGGTTCCCTCGTCTTGTAGTTAATAGGTTTTTGGTTAGATGCCTGAAATAAGGTCGTCACAAGCTTAAGAGACTTTCAGGTTTTGTTCTACGACACAAAATCTGCTGGTAAGTTCCCACTTGTAAATTTTGAAGCCTTTACGTGTCGGTTGCTAACAAGTGGCTAAATGAGACAACATTCATGAGACCGTAGTTTGTTTACAGCCAATGGTTAGCTTTTTACTTCTGGCGATTGCATTTATGCTTCAACTATCATAAAAGTGTTAATTTGTGAAGATTATCTTGCCAAACAAAAGTTTTTTTTCTGCAGTAATCCAAAATCCCTTTGGGCTTTTTGTCTGCGAGATTGAACTTCCACGTTGGCCTAAAGAAAAACGTCTTCCCTGCAGCACTATGTTTCTGTATTTGCAGCGCGTTTGCGGCCAATTTATTTGTTTTGGCTTTCTGCAGCACATTTTTTCAATTGCACAGCACTTTTTATTTGTTTTGGATTTTCATAAGTGTTTTTGAATTGGCATTGTTTCTTAAGCTGCTCCTAAAGAAATGTTTTGGGCCGTCTTTGCACATTTGCCCTCGTCTGCCACCACAGCAGTGACACAAACACATTAGAAAAGAGAAGCACTGACACGACTGTTGATAGAGTGAAAAGGGGCAGCCAGTCAGTATGAAGGAAAAGCTCCTAATGTTTTCTACATATATTCATGTTAAGTTCATATGTGGGATAGCTGAGTTTCCCCTTCAAGATTCATCCTCTTCTTTACTCTTACTTTTCTGCCTCTGTGTTTTTTTTCCCTTCCATGTCTTTCCTCTCTGTGGCGGAGGGAAAGCTCTGATGATTTTAGCCATTAGAGGCATCTGCTAATCCACAAATTACACAGCAAGTTTAAACAGGTACATCTGGTGTGCTCTACCTGTGGCAGCTTAAAGGAGGGAGGGAGGGAAGGTGGGAGTGTGGGGATGCCACCAGGCTGAAACACACTTTAAAGGTTCAGTATATAGAACGTGCACAACAGAGTTTCCACCTTAAATTAATGCACCACATTCATATCATTTAAAGCTTCTTGTATAATCTCATTTTCCTACTTTACCCCGCCGAAGCATCGGGGGGCTCAGTGCCTTGCTAAAAGGTAACTCAGCTGAAGTGGGAGGGAAAAGACTTACTCATCTGCTTTCCCCGCCCACATTCTCCCAGCGAGGAACTCAACCTGACAACCCTCCAATCACAGACCCGCTTCTCTAACCTCTAGGCTAGCAACACCCCCTGACTTGACATTCAGAAAATTTGCCAAGCAGCCTCGACGCTAACTGATAAAAATGCAGCTAATGGCCCTTGAAGTTGGACATTAAAACTGCATTACTTTCCACAGGAGATCAAAGCCGTTCTTGTTTGTGAAAAGCCCAAAATGTTATGAGGTTACATATATGGATGAGAGACATCCCGTCAAGGCATGTAGCGCAAGGTTGGAAAGCCCTACACTCCCCTGCGGTCGTCCAGGCAAGCAGATCTGCTTACCGGCCTTGTATTTATTCCATACCTAAGGGATGCATACCAAACACAGCCCCAGACCTGGCCTGGATTAGGTCTGCACTGCTTGTCAGATTGCTGCTCCCTGGGCTGGAGCAAGGCGGACGTATTTGCGCCCCGGGGGCTGAGCGTAGAAGCTGCAGCTAAAACCACAGCAAATAAACTCCATGTGCAGCAGAACAGGTCACGCTGCCTACTTACATGTCTGTCATTAGCCTTCCTGCAGGGAAGAGAGAGACGGGCTTGAGTACTTGAGCAGATGAGCAGCTCTGGGAGAGCGTTACACACTCCTTTACACTTTCTTTATTTGATGAAGCCGAGCACAATACTGCGGGCGCGTATACTTGGACTCTGTCATTGTTAGTGAGATGATACATTTGGCTGATTTATATATCAGATGTGTCCTCCACGTGAGATGATTTAATGAATTTCACGGCTTTAATTTCATCTAAATACTCTCACAACCCTAATACAATCACAGGGGAGCTCTGTTACCGTTTATTTCATTGTCAATTATTCTGACAGTTACTGATTAATTAATAAATCTAATAAACGTCAGAAAAGTTAAAAAAAAATGGTGATCATAACTGAGTTACATCTTTAAATGTCTTGTTTTGTCCAACTTGAAGCCTAAAACTTAAAGAAAAGCAGCCAATCCTCACAATGGAGAAGCTGGAAACAGAAAGTATTGTAGTAAAACATCAACATTTAATTAAATCAACAATGGCATTGCTGATCTTTCAATCAACTAATCAATTAATTGACTAATATTTAATATCTCATTTCAAAAAAGTGACTTGTTTAACAGCCATACTGGCCCCTGTCATGTTTATTTGGGAGGAGGAGGTTTATCAACGAACACATAAATCAGTCCCTCCAGGAATTTGCGTTGTTGCAATTGCAACAATTAACGCCAATTTCGACCAATCTCAGTGAATTCTGCACGACCGTGCAATTTTGTCCAATCACTGCATCTTTTCCACAATTTTGACTAGCCTCCCACGAGTTCCACCAATCATAGCAGTCCCCCGTGCAAACGTAATGGACGTACGTCACCAAATTCACTTCCTTGTTTATGGAATGAAGATGCAGACGTGCGATTCTAATGTCTCACATTTACCAACAAAAATTACTGCTAAAAACCGTGCAAAACAATTCCCTGATGTTCTTCACGAAAACGGAGGTGACTGTTTTGCACTCCGTGTAATATTGTGGTGAAACATAAAGGAAAATCATCGGTTGACAAACACTTTGGTACTGCAAAACATATTCGGAGAATTGCTGAAACTAGCGGACCACAGAACAGACAAATCATGCAATGCAAAATAAGAGAGGTGTGTTTGCCTGTTAACATGACAAGCTGTGTGCATGTGTGTAAATAAGTGTGTGCCAGGACGGAAATTAACTTTTTAAAATGTGACAGATATGTTCAAATTTGATTAATTCAATCGTAAATTATTTAAAAAACAAAACAAATAAGCTGCCACAACAATCCTGAAAAAAGCCTGTGAAATCCTGAGGGGACTGATAAATCTAAATACCAACATGTGGAGTTGATAAATACAATCAAAGCTGTGCTGACAAAAAAAAAAAAAAAAAAACTCCACTGGTGATATTTCGACTCTATGAAGACCGTGCCATTGCTTGTATTTACATGCAGGGGTGTGGTGCTGCCAGAGCGCTCCAGAAAACGCTCCTCCACTTTTTTTCTTCAAGTGAGGAAACAGGATATTCACAGTTCGCCTGATCTGGCTGGAATTCACGCACATTTTTTTTAATCATCACTAATGTGTGTTTCATGCAAGAGAGACAATAAAAAAAGCAATGGTCAAAGTTGTCACAGTTGTCATTGATGCATTGATAACATGCAAGAAATCATTCCCCCTTAAAGGAATACTTAGCCCCCCAAATGATGATTTGTATTTCAGTTAATCTCCCCGTGCTACGTTGAATTCATGACGAAAATTTAGTTTTCTCACGTGCCTCCACGGTGAACAAAGAATCCAACAATTGAGAAAATTCTACATGAATTGAAGTCATTGGGGTCCACAATGAACAACAGCAAAACCATATTAAAACACCCGATTACAAACCCACACAGCTCGTGCAGTGTACTCCAACTCTCATTTATTGCATCATCTGCTCTGCACACATGCGTTTTTGCTACAAGCTGAAAGTGAAACTTATCTATGCTCTCTTCAAAGCCAGACCCAGTTCACAAAAACAGTCATTTTACCTCACTGAACATGAAAGCAGCTGGTCTACCACAGCCTCCATCAGTTGTTTGTTGTTATTGTGTGATTTTGGTGTTTTAAATTGTTGGTTTGGATTCACCACAGTCACACAATAACACAAACAAACTCCTACTTGAGGCAGTGGTAGACCAGCTGCTCCCATGTTTAATGAGGTAAAACTGTTGTTTTTATTAATGGAGTCTGGCTTTGAAGAGAGTATTGATAAGTCTCACTTTAAGTTGACCTCCCCGTCAGAGAGGACTGTCTGTTTGAGCAGTACTGACCACACCACTGGATAAATGAGATTTGGATTAAACTGCATGAGTTGTGCAAGAGTTTGTAACCATGTTTCATAGTTTTATTGTTCAATTCAACAAGAATTTTCTCTGTTTTTGGAGTTGGAGTCCCCTGTGGAGGATTGCACACAAAAACCAACAAATTTTTGGGCAAGTAGTTGATATGAAAAATGCTCATCTGGGTGGGGGGGGGGGGGGGGTGAGGTATTCCTCTAAACAGCTAACTAGTAGAGAGGAAAAGGCAGCAAAACATCCTTTCATTAATAGTTATAGTTGCCTAATATATGTAAACTTGTCACCAAAGAATCAGTGGTTAACAATTCATACAGAATCTGGGAAACAAGCTCCAACTTCACCATGTGCATGCACACGTGCATATTCATCTTAAGTGCACTGCAGCGCTTAAACAAACAGCACAACAACCCTGTGTACATATTAGTACATCTCATTATTAAAAAAACTAAATCACTATAATCATGTCAGTAACAATGATCCATGTGCGGTTCAGCTTTGTTTTAAGTTGTGCTGGCTGTTATCTCTCCTGGCTGACTACCGTATGACGCAGAACCTGCCCCAACACAGCCACACTACAAGGGAAGTGTGTGTGTGTGTGTGTGTGTGTGTGTGTGTGTGTGTTCATGCCAAGTGTGTCGTCCCAGTGTCGGCCTGCCTTTCCTCACTTGAGTTGACAGTAAAAAAAGGCCAAAAGGGGAGCTATTACCTCCCCGTTCCCTGCAAACTGTCCGTACCAGGCTCCAGCCACCACACCAAATAGCCCGAGGTTTACCTGTCATTCCACGCCATTATTCAATACAGACACTCTCATCGGGTCACTGTAAATCACACAGAGCAGAAAGACCCAGAGAGCTACTTTAAAATTGAGAGGAGAGGAATCTAAGCTGCTGAGAGACTTTGATGTGCGACAGGGCTTTTGGCAGCCTGGAAATCACTATTGTGCGTTCCACCATTACAGGACTCTTTTGTTTACCCCTGCCCGTGTGGATACGCTGTACGTGATGCAGTCGTGCAACAGAATGTATGTGATTATGTGTGAAGGAGATGGAAAACGATGTGGCAAGAAAAAAGTGAGGAGAGCGCTTTCACCATGCAGCATGAGAGGAGGTCAACACTGCTCGTGTGTGGGAGGCGCGGGGCTTTCATAGAGATTGGTTTTATATAAAACAGCATTAGTGAAAGCAGAGCTGGCCACTGAGTGCACTTCAAATGTTAAAAGAAGACCACAGGATATTAGTGCTTACTATGAATATATTCTTCTCTCTTTAGTTAGCGGGTAAAGAGTATAGGACATAGAAGTAAATGGGAGCAGTGCTGATGGTACCAGGCTCAGTGCACATGTGGCAAATGGTACACAAAGACATGCAAAACAAGGTTCGTGGAGGTCAGATTTCAATAAAGCACTGGTTAGATTTAATATGCAAGATCCCTATTTGTCTCTATCTTTGCTGCTCGCACTCATGCTGTCGTGTTTCTGCACCTCACTTCCCAGAAATCACTTGACTGTGTCCAGTACAAGCCCCCAGGAACGGAGCTGGGCTGTGAAGAGATTTTGGCGCACTGGCTACAAGCATTGCAAAAGGGGCGGCTGTAAAACGGTGAATACATTTTTCTAAGCGTCACAGACCCCCTGAAACGACCCTTTTTATTGTCAGAATTTGATCTGTTCTGTGCAGTAACGTTTGAAATGTCTACAAGTATGATTGTATAATCCTAACCCTTTCGTGTGGAGACGAGGAGCCAACAGGCCAAGAGCCAGTTCGACCAGCGGAAGTCTCGCATCCACCGTCCAGCATTGTGTCATCTTCCTTGGATTTTGTTCCTTTTTTCTCTGTCTCTGCAGCCATGCTGGCCATCATACAATACCTCCTATTATTTCTATTTTATGCTATTATTATCTATCTTTTTCAAAGAATCGGGGCACATAACACATAGCTCCATGCACTCCAGAGAATTTGCTTTGTTTGGGACATCAAATATAAAAGCTTTAACAAATATGATATGAGACTGAATTACTGTACAATGACTGCTTTGATTGAGCCACCACAGAGAGAGATTTTATTATTCACTTTTTCAGTTTAAAAACATATTTACATCTATGCCAGTGTTTCCAGACTGAACTAAAGAGACGGCTGCATATTTTTAGTTGCAGTGAAACGGAAGTTAGAGCGTCTTTAGCCTTGGCACTTCCCAGTGAAACAGTGAAACAGTGAAACAGAACATGTACAATTAGACGAGCAGTTTGAATCAAATCCAAGTGGGAGGGCTCAGAGTTAAACACAATACGGAGCGACTGCAGTCTGTTGGCTTTCTGTAATAATTTTGTGAGAGCCCAACATTTTCCCCTCCATGTGCTTCGTGGTTTTGAAGGAGCGCCTGGAACGGCTGGAATTGAAAAGTTAAAATACAGAGTGGGAAACAATGTCATTGCCATTTTTTCCCCATTGGCGGGTCAGACGAATTAGGAGGTGTGGCAATGAGAAGACGCTAGTTGGGTGCATGGTTTACAGCTAATGTCGCCCGAGGCAAACTGCAAGAAGTATCTGACAAACTGTAGCCTAGACTACTTTAAAATATTTTAACAAACTGTAATTTGACCTGATAATTTTTAGCAGACGGTCAAACTGTCCCCGACACATCTTCAAATGAGCCTTGAACCAACCATCATCCAGGCTGAGCTCCTGGACCAGCTGGTGGTGCTCGCTGTGATTGTTCAACAAAAAGACACTGCAAAACGCACTCTGGATATGTTCCGAATCACAAACTTTTTCTTTTTGCTTTTAGTAGGTACTGCAGCTGCCCTTAAAAAGGATGTACTGTTGCATGCAGTATGCACACAATCAGGATATTAGTATTTGATGCACTATGTACTAGGACATACTAAATCTTTTTCTGGCATACGATATAGTACGGTAATAGTTATAGTTAGTTTGGAAATGAAAACCAAGGTTTTGACCACTGATATCCAAACACTCGTCTCTTCTTATGTCCATACTGCTCCGTTAGCTACTACAACCCACAAGCGGTGCAGTATGGTTTTGTCTGACCGGTGTGGCTAGCTAGTCCCCTAGAGTCTCATTTGATTGGATGAACTTTTGTAAATGCCTCCAAGTGAAGGACGATAATCAGACTTTTGAAACCGTTTTACAGAAAAAGAAAGGAATTTTGATATAAACGGCAACCTCCTGGACTGAAAAATGAAGTCAACACCTAAACTGATCCCTTTCAACACAAAGGAGCAGCGGCTCTACTCCGAGCTCCCTCCGGAATGTCTATGCTCCTCCCCCCTATCAAACTCATTTTGGCCACTTGTATGCCTGATCTCGTTTTTTCAGTCACTACCCAGAGCTCATGGCCTGGGTTGGGTAGATGGATCAGTAAATCGAAAGCTTGGCCTTCCGGCTCAGCTCCCTCTTCACCACAACGGTCCAGTGCAGCACCCGCATCACTGCAGATGCCGCACCAGAGCCATTTTGTTAAGGCTTAAAATAAGCATGCTGAAGGGCAGCAGCACTTGGGTGACAGGCTGACTAAATACATCCATCCATCTCTGAACTAAGTGGTGATGTTTGGTGAAGATGGTGTTTTTTGTTGAAGTTTTTCATTATGTTGACATACTGCTGAGTGAGGTCATGCCCCGAGGCTGCATTTGTAGTACTTTGTCTCATTACTTACGTCAAAGTAATGTGGATTAGGGTTTCTTACTTCAGGAACAGGTCCTGGAATTTCTTCCACTTTTTATTTACTGCAGCTCCCTGTACATCTATGGTTCTAACAAGGTAACAAGCGAGCAGGTGTGAAACCTAAATAGTGAGCAAGCTGACTAGCTAGACAGCAGTTTTAGCAGCTCGGTGCACTATAAAGATAAAAGCCCTATAAAGATTAACACCTGTTAACACAATTACAGTAGTAAGCAGGCAGGAAGCCTGAGCAGAGCAGTGCAGACAGACCTCCTTTAAACACAATCTGGGATTGATCATCTCTGGGAAATTTAATAGGAAATACTTCTAATCTATTGTTGTACAACTACTGACAGTGTTGGAAACCACAGACCGTACTGCGCTCCCACTTCAGCTGCGTCTGCCATCGATCTGTCAAACTTACTTTCTATGCGGCCATTAAACATATGAGTCACCGTTAAATGTTACTTTCCACTCAGTGGTGAGAATCACATGTAGGGTCCTCTGTGATGAGGACCTTCTCCAACATGGCTCAGTTTCTGAGTCCAGAGCAGAGCTGCTGAGAGAGGGGGGGTTCTGGAAAGACGTCTGGCCCATATGAGGAAAACTGATGGGAACCAGCTGCCTGTCTGCTCCAACTGCCACTGAAATGGTGTGAAGACATCCGTCCACAGGACAGGTTGGACACACCTGCAGGTAAAGGCATTAACAAAAGCAGCCCTGCAGTTCCTTTACACACACACACACACACACACACACACGGTCTACATCAGTGGTGCTATAAAGTGATGAGACAAGCAGCATTCCTCTCTAGAAATCTATCTCCGTCAGTGGAGACTAATTACAGGTAACATTTAATTTCTAACAGCTCTCATGAGGCTTTAGAGCTGCATGATATCACAATCCTTCATATGAAAGATTTATTTTATGGGGGAACTACTGAATGTGACTGAAGACGAGATACAAAACGCTCCTAAAAGTTGATCTTCAGTATTGATTATTTTGATTAATGAGTATCTTAGGGTGCTTTCAGACCTAGAGTTGCTTTGGTCTGAATCAGGGACTAGAGTTGGTTCGTGTTCTCACGGCAGCATTAACAAGCAGACCAGATCAAATGCCTTGTGTGAGAAAGCTGCTCTCGACTGGTCAGAATTTCCATGTGGGAAAAATCCAGGAAGTAAATAAAACACTGAAGAAGAGATAAAAAACACTTTCTAATGTCACAATGGAGGGACAACTACGCAGGTTGATTTTAGCGCTGCTCATCGTGGACTATATTGCTGTCATTGTTCATTTTAGTCAAACCATACAGTTTGAAAACGAGGCACGGCTCCAACTAGAAAACAATGTTTTGATGCATTGGATGTGCTGAATGTGCATATTAAGGCAGTACAGGAGGAGGTGCACATTAATAATCCTCCAGGACTGTAACATGCTCATGTTTAACCCAAACAATGTGTCATGTGACTGCAGTTGTTTCACATCCAGGTCGGAACACCTTCTCAGAGTTTGTTTGTCACTGGACCAAGACTGAGGGGGCAAACGAACTTGAGTTCGATTGAACTGAATGAAACAGGGCAGGTGTGAAAGCACCCTAAGCCACGAGTTTGTCACAACAACCAATTTCACAGTTCTTCATATAGCTTGTTTTATCCAACCAACAGTTCTGCTAAAATTTGGCATTTTTAAAAAGCATTTAAATACTTTTTAAGTATAATATAATTTTCTGCACATTAAGACACCAGTCACCATGAAAGTCATAAAACGTATCTTAACATTACACTTTATTTTGACCAAAGATTATTTATGATGTTCAGATTAGCTGAATATGAATAAAAGTAAAAAAAAATACTGATGGACATGTTTTATAAAGATATGGACATTTGTGTTAGAGGTTCAAAATATGTTAAAAGAGCCTATTTGCACATTGGGAAGGATTATATTTTAATAGAAGATAGACTTTTCTGAGAAGTTATTTTTTTTAGCATTTTATTCTAAATGAAAGCAGGTTGTCTTTAAACATTAAAACAGTATTAAAATTGTATTTAGCAAAGTTCCCTTTATTTTGATTGTCTCTTGTCTGGATCTCCAGGTGATGTGGTGGTTCACTTTTACACTGTCATCTGTATGTTAGGCTTTAACTTCTATCCTCTATTTAACCTGTTTTCACTGCTGCTCAGTGGCTCCATGCTAACTCCGACAGCTTGACAGACCATTGCAAGGGGCGGGGCTTAGTGAAGGGTCAACGTCTGTAGCATGCTACACTGTTATTTAAAAAACTTGAATGACTTTTGGTTTCAGGTAGGGCACGAACAATGAGCTCCAGGGTGAAAGTCCAGGGTCTGTTTGACCCACCCACCCTATGTGGACTTTATGCTCTTGACCCGCCCACCCTATGTGGACTTTATATCTTTATACTTTATACCGACTCTAAAGGGTGCCTGGGTGTGTCAGTGTCAGATGCCAAGGACCACTGACAAAGGGTCAGCAGTTGACGAGATGGGAGTGAGACCTGGAGTCTCACTCCCATGCGTAGGATCCATACTGAAAATGTACGTACGGACAAAAGTCAAAAATGGCGTGCACCAAAAAATATTCAACAGTTTGTACAATGAGGCTTCCACTCAAGCATCTGCGTTGCTAATTTCCTGTCTCCAAAATGTTTGTAAGCATGGATCAAAGTTTCTCCCATCAAGTCTGTTATTAGAGATCACAACTTTTCTGTGGGAAGTGACATACGCCTCTTTCAGGCCTTGTTTTGTGCGTACACAATATTTATCAATGAGACCCCTTGTTGTCATGAACAGTTTATACAGTGCACTTAAGGATGCTTCATAAGAGGAATTATAACTTTGTAAATGTTTAATGATACCTCAATAAACCCTTAAAAACATTTATATCTGCTTGCTGTAATATTTCAGTGTATAAACCATTTGTTAATTGATTATTTACTGCTTATAAATGCTAAATAGTGGATTGAATTAAAGTATTGTCGTATAAAACATTCAGTTTGTTTGTTTTGGAGGGCAGTTGAGTGGTCTTGTTGGTAAAATATAAAAATGCAAGTTGTCACATGACTGTGATATTGCATCAGATAAAAAGAAAATGGTCATTCCCACCTCTCCTCGCATTCTGTACCCTCTCTGCCCGTCCCATGGTGTGGCGACAGAGCGTTCGCCCAGCAGATAGATTAATAAAGCTGCTCCCTTTCCTCTCATCCTTCATCCGTCCATCCCTCCATCCCCTCCCAGGAGTCTGGTATTGATCAGACATGTCCACATTAGAGGGAGGGGAGATGCTTTTATGATAATCCACCCACCCTCCCCGCCACTCGTAATGGCTGCATTAGACGCTCATCCCCTCCGCACCCGACACCTGGCCCTGGCTCTCTTTGGACTTACTGTTTGCATTACAACACTGTTTAATGGGCTCTTTAGAGGGGCTGAGGGGGCTGGGGGGCAGGGGAGGGCAGGAAACTTTCCAAGAGTTTCCAGTAGATGAGGACCCAGCAAGGAGCCACTGGGAAGGTCCGGTGCGAGAGTGATAGATGGCACCATGTTGAAGTGGAGGGCGGAGGGAGCTGGAAGTGGGGGTCCATTACCTATTACTGAATGCCCTCTCTGTCTGGCCACGCCGCTCGGCTGGCTGTCTGATGGCTGACAAACTCTGGGAAGTGGAGCTTTGGATGAGTGTGTTCTCTGACCGGACCCAGACAGAGGGCCAATCAATAGCTTTCTCTCTCATTACTTTCCAGTCAAAACAATCCAGATACATTCTGACACAAATGTAAAGAGTCCGTCCACAAACGTGCCAGAGCTGAAACTAAAGATCGAGGTGGGACACTTGTGTTGGGCGGCACTGGTACTAACCGGAATAGTATTAGCACACCAACAGCATGATGGGCTATACTCTCGCTATGCCTCTGCATTATTCACCAGACTGGCTGGATTCTGCAGAGCGGTGCGACTCTCAAGATGCCTAGCTCAGGAAGGAAAAAAAAAGACTGAAAAAAAGGAAGGAGAGAGAAAGAGCCACCTGGACACCATCAGTCTCAGAGAAGGTAAACATCTCCCACATTCCTCCCGGCACGCTGGCCTACAGGGGTCAAAGGTCGTGATGACAAACGAGTGACCCAGGAGCCCTGAGAGGCCAAGAGAGGAGCCTCTGGAATCTCTCAGCAGGCGGACGGGGGACACAGAGACATATGCAGCGGCCCAGGAGCCATGAATAAAAGGATAGTGCATTACAAGGTCTCAGGGCCAATATACAAGACCCAACCTGTGGCTCTTCAAGGAAGAAAAAAAAGCCAATACAAGAGCACATGCACAAACAGAACTGCAAAAATGTGCTGGACTGATCCACACATCTTCCTTTTAGTCTTCTGTATTCCCTTTTCTACACCTTATGGAGGTTAAGATATCACATTCAAGGACCCCCACTTATCAGGTACAAATATCAGCCTGCAGAAAGAAAAATGTGTTTCGGAGTTAAATCATCTCAGACGAGGAAAAACGAAAGGAAGTGGGTGTCAACTGCAGCCTTTAAACTAAGCTTGTAGTTGTAGTAGGAAGTCAGTTGTAACTAAGGAATGTGTGATGACAATATTTCATGTGTAAGGAATGGCGGGTATGTGAGGGGGGGTCAGAGGGTGACGATGATGAGGCACAACTGGAAGCTGCGCTGGACTCCTCCCAGGTGGCCGCCATCTATACTACAGTATGAGCATTAATGTCTGTATGAAGCTGGTCTCTGTGAGCGATTTGAACACATCTAAACTGCTGCAACATTAGCCCCACGCACACGGCTTGAAGTGGGGACATTAGCAGAGGCAGTTACAGGGGCACGTTAAGTGGTCTGAGGAAATATCTGCTACCCCATTCTTAACTACTGTCTGTGTGCTCTTGAGCAAATCATTTAAACTGTTCCAGTGATTCAGTGCTGGCAACAAGACAAGGTTCGGCTGTGCAGTTACAAACTGTACTAAGTTTCTGTGTGCAGTTCTCGGGGGCCATGTCCAGCAAAGCATTTTTTTCTGAGTGCCAAGAGTTGCGCTTGTCACTTCACTTTTTACCAAGCAGCAACCGCCAGGGCTGAAAAATGAAACCAACACAGAACTGCCAAAAAGTGATGTTCTTTGAACGACCTTTTGAGGGTGGCTCTAGAAGCTAGTCAATACCTATAGACCCCCATGTTAAAGTGCCCAACTTTGCACAAGGAATGCCCAATGAGGCCTCCATTGTCACTTTCAATGGCCAATGTGGAGGCGGAAGTGCCTGACGCTCAGCGGAGGACACTTGCCTCCACAAAGGCCATCCAAAAGCCATGACCGAAATCTCGAAGGGCACTATCCTGCTTATACCATGTCATGACACTATAGGCTGTCGATAGTGTCAGCTTTTTTCGGCTTTCAAGTCAGATGCACCCCTCACTCCTCCTCAGCTCCACCCTCTCATCCAAATATGGTCACTTCTGGCTCCAAAAACCCAGACAGTGACGGCCGTAATGCCGAACTCCAGGTTTCAGGAGTCCACAAACCAATGGGCAACATCACCGTATCTCAGTTTATTATTTTCTATTATTTTTAGAAGTTGTCAAAAACTGGTGCTTTGTCAGTGACTTCTGGCGTCAGACACAGATGAAAAAAGCCGTACTTTCACGTTGGCATGATACGCAGCTGGTCGCCTTTATTGTTTAGTGGTGCCCAGCAGCATCAAGGGGGAACGTGGCGGGAAAACAACAAAAGTTAAGGCAGCGCAAGTCTGAGAGGGGCAGGCGGGAGGGGTGGTGCATTGGTCCAACAACTACCAACTTTCACCTGGCAAGGCTGGTGTTTGCTTCTCGTGTGATTGTAAAGCCAAACCCTGTTCTTTTTCCTAAACCCAACCATGTGTGTGTGTTGGCTGAACCAAACCATGTGCGTTTGTTGTTGAAGGAAAAAAGTGTCTAATTGCAGAGTTGTACCGGTGTAGTGCATTTATTTTGCTGACAACAAATCAAGCCATTTGTACACATTGCACTTCATCCTTCCATATTTTGCAGTCCTGAATGGGAACCATCCTCAAGTACATAATGCCTTAAACTAAAACATGCAGTTATTATGTTACAATTGCCAATTTTTCCATTGCGTAACTTCAATATGGACAAACTCTTCCTGACTGGTCAACATCTAGAAAACAGACACTAATATTCAGCTCTCAGTTCATGACTCAACATCTGAGAAGGAGCACATGTCCTGTATTAGGTTGGACAATTTATTCAAGAATCAAGTGAAGATCATTTTTGTTCTTCAGCTTAATTCATGTACAGTTACACTTCTCTTAAAAGACAGAAGTGTTTCAAAGAAATAGAGAAATAATAAATCAAATATACTGCCAATAAAACCACAATGGTACATTTATTTTTTCATTTTAAGCATTCATTACAAATTTGTTTTTCTCTAACAGTGATGGTAAAGCCTGATCAGAGAAACTGCTTAAATCCATTTTGATTGCCTACTGTGAGCAACTATCTAATCAAGTGCTTCCATTACCATTCATCCTCTCATTCAGTCTTTGAGTGCAGTGGACAAAGTCTTGTGTCTCTTAATACATCTGATATTTATAAACCAAGCCTCTATGAGCAGAAACAGAGTTACACACACAGCTGGCAGGACAAACAAGTTGCCAAACATTTGAACTTCATGTGGTGAGTAGCCAAAACTGTAATAATATTTGGCAAGTTGATCTGAGTAACAATGCACGAATCTTCAGAAGGTTCAGATGTGAATGTGACTTCCAAGTGCAAACAGAGAAACAATCTAGTAGCAAAAGATGGATTACTACGTCTCCTTTCAAATATATTTTGACTACATGTAGCAAACATATCCTGTTGGAAGTAGCCCACTTGGTGATGAAAAACTGTCAGAGACAGAAACACTACCTGATGTTCTGGACAAATAAGGCTTTAGAATATGTGACTAAAATCCATCCATCGATTTTCATCTGCTTATCCGAAGCCGGGTCGCGGGGACAGCAGGCCGAGCAAAGAATCCCAGACGTCCCTCTCCCAAGCGACACTTTCCAGCTCCTCCTCGGGGACCCTAAGGCGTTATAGGCAAGATATATAATCCTTCCGGCATGTTCTGGGCCTCCCACCAGTGGGACATGCCTGGGACACCTCAAACAGGAGGCGCCCAGGAAGCATCCTGATCAAATGTCTGAACTACCTCAGCTGACCCCATTCAACGCAAAGGAGCAGTGGCTCTACTCTGAGCTCCCTACCCTATCTCTAAGGCTGAGCCCAGCCATCCTATGGAGGAAACTCATTTCGACTGCTTGTATCCGCGACCTCATTCTTTCGGACACTACCTAGAGTTCATGACCAGAGGTGAGGGTTGGGACGTAGATGGACCAGTAAATCGAAAGCTTCACCTTCTGGCTCAGCTCCCTCTTCAACATGACTGTCTGGCGCAACGCACTTACCACTGCTGATGCTGCGCCAAACCGCAGATCCATCACATGCTCCATTTTACCCTCACTGGTGAACAAGACCCCGAGATACTTGAACCCACTCGCTTGAGGCAGTAACTCACTCCCAACCCAGAGGGGCAATTTACCATTTTCCGGCAGAGAACCATGGCCTCAGACTTGGAGGTGCTGACTCTCATCCCAGCTGCTTCACACTGGGATGCAAACCATACCCAGTGCATGCTGGAGGTCACGGTGTGATGAAGCCAACAGAACCACATCATCTGCAAAAAGCAGAGACGCAATTCTGAGGTCACCATTCTGAGGTCACCAAAGTGGACTCCTACCTCCCTCCCGGCTGCACCTTGACATCCTGTCCATGAATATCATGAACAAAATTGGAGACAGGTGACAACCCTGGCGTTTTTTTAGTCAGCACTAGGGCTGTCCAAGGGTTGACTTAGCTACAGAAAGTCGTTTGTACTTACTACAATCTGTATGTTGACATCCTCACAGTGAAAATGCTGAAATGCTGATTCACATTGACTCTTCCAGCAATTGCAACCAAACTGTGAGATCAACAAAATTGTGAGATCATGCAGAATTCACGTAGATTGGCTGTATTTGTGTTAGTTGTCACAATCGCCACATCCTGAAGGGGCTATGATATATATGTAATAGTACGTAGTTGTTTAAGACACAACTACACAGTTGACTGATACCAAGTCCTGCCCACCCCTTGGTTACTGATGCTAGGTCGGACAAGCTTGACAAAGAGAAACACAGTGATGCCGGTTCCTTAAAGGGATAGTGCACCCAAAAATGAAAATTCAGCCATTATCTACTCACCCATATGCCGAGGGAGGCCCTGGTGAAGTTTTAGAGTCCTCACATCCCTTGCGGAGATCGGCAGGTGGAGCGGATAGCAGATGGCAGACGGCGCCCCAGACTAACGTCCAAGAACACAAAATTGAATCCACAAAGTATCTCCATACTGTTCATCCATAGTGATCCAAGTGTGCTGCAGCCCCGACATAAAAAGTTGTTTGGAAAAACGTCATATGAACTCTGTTTTTAGCCTCACTGTAGCCTGTAGCTCTGACTGCTTCTCTGTGCTCTGCGTTCACGTGTGTGCGCCTGCGCGAGACCAGCGAAAGCATGAGCTTTGCTTACCCGTGTTTACATCACGTGATACGTGCACCGCAGGGAGAGACAATGGTAGCCACAGTCGCTAAAAGATAATTTGCACTACGGTCTTTTAGCAAAGGACAGCCCAACATGTCTGAAGACTTTGAAACTGAGGAGGAATAGCATTTCTTTGTTGAGCTGTATTTGTTTGAGCCCGAGTATACGGACGGAACTCAGGCTACTGGACGAAGCAGCTGAGCCTAATCCTCAGCCAGCCGCAGAATACCGGAGTCGAGCACTGGAAACCTGGTGGTGTAGTTGTTTCAAATGCAAAGCAATGCCAACAGATGAGGAAAGTCTTTGCTGCTCAGACTGGGAATTGGCGATGCCTGCACTTGAGAATCTGGACATCTGTACTGACGAGACTGTTGCTCTTCAGAGACCGTGCATCACCGATCACCCTGAGCGCGCACACGTGAGCGCGGAGCACAGAGAAGCAGTCAGAGCTACAGGCTACAGTGAGGCTAAAAACAGAGTTCACATGACGTTTTTCGAAACAACTTTTTATGTCGGGGCTGCAGCACACTTGGATCACTACGGATGAACAGTATGGAGATACTATGTGGATTCAATTTTGTGTTCTTGGACGTTAGTCTGGGGCGCCGTCTGCCATTAGGTGTGCTGGCCACTCCCCCCGCCGATCTCCGCAAGGTATGTGAGGACTGTAAAACTTCACTAGGTCCTCCCTCGGCATATGGGTGAGTAGATGATGGCTGAATTTTCATTTTTGGGTGCACTATCCCTTTAAGCCATATGCTGCTTCAAGAAGCCGACAGCAAGGACTATGGTATACAATGGAACAATATATTCAACTTTTGTGAACAAAACAAAATGAAGTGCATTGAAACAAAGTCATTCCAGTCTCAACAAAAAAGGGAGAAGCCACACATTCTTTGCATAGAGCTTGAGGACAATACTATCAGTCAACATTGCTCCTTCACTGCTCAGTATGTGTTCCCCCTTCCCCTTCCGGGGATCAATAACGTGCTCTATGTATTTATTCCTAAATACTGATCTATTCTCTCTTTACTGTAGAAAGTTACTTCTGGGCAGCAATTAGCCTTACGGAGATAATAACAAAATAACAAAAGGGCCTTTAGCCTTGATCTTTTCTGGCTAACTGTAATTCATTCTAGCAACCAACCTATCTGTCCTTTTCAAAATCTCTTTTACGTTAACACAAAAATAAGGAGGAAGCAAACCTGGCTGACATTGGTAATCTGACATTGGGGTAACTCCTCTATGTATGTAGCCATACATTAGCTAGCTAGTCAGTTAGCATTTGCTAACATTAGCTAACTTAAAGCAGCTGGCTAACAACATTGTTAGACGTTGATGTTTGGTTGAATTGAGGTTGTGACATGGGGTAACCAAAATTCAATGTCAGGACATCTAATGCCAACGTCAATTTGACGTAAAAAAAAAATGACGACAGATGACATTGATATTTTGTTGGTTTTAAATTAAGGTGCGTTGTTAAGTGACCAGAGTCCAACGTCTTCCGAACATCTCATGCCAACATCCTCTTGAAGTACCATAATGACTCTCAGTCATAAGGTAAGGAGAACATCTGCTAAAAGTCCACGCAATATGAAATTCTAGTATCACTAGACATTTAAAATTCTGTCAACCTTATTTTTATTTCAACCAAAATTTAACATCTGTCAGATCAGAGTCCAACATCTTTCTGACGTCATATTGACATCCTGTGCCAGCTGGGAAGATCTGACTATATACCATGTAATGTGTCTGTAAAGAGTCCCCCAGTCACATCGTTTACCATGTCTGCAATTTGGTTTTCCTTTTAACATCGCTGAGCCAAGTATATAGCATGAAAGGTGTAATGAGCTTTCTCCACTGTTACTGAAGCACAAAGCAAAAAGGGGCAGGACTTAGGCGGGGTCTGTTAACATCCACCTGTAACAACTGGTGAACCAGGTAAGAATGGACTCAAATACACGTCTCTGGAAACAGTTCAGGTAAAATAACAGTCTTTACTGGTCAAAAGGTAGGTTCGGTACTCAGGAGGACTGTCAGTGGAGGCAAACAAATCCAATGGGGATGAGTCAGAGTCAATCAACAGGCTGAATCCAAAAAATCAAGAAAAGGACACTGGGAAACAAAAGGCTGGAACACTAGACACACAAGGCGCTAAGACGAACTGGCACTGAGAGAAAACAAGACACACACCAAGTACCCTGGTGACGGGAAGGATAATGAGACACAGGTGAGGCTAATCAGGACGGGACAGACAATTAGACACAGGTGAAGTCATCAAGAGGGAGGAAAAACACACAGGGGCAGGAAGTGAAGTGATCAGAAACGAGAGGAGATGTGAGTTTCAACGTAAAACAGGAAACAACATAAATGAATGAAATGAAAACATAACCTAGGAAACCTGAGCTGTGACACCACCTTATCAGCTTTGTATTTGTTTCATCTTCTAACAGGTTGTGTGACCTTAAACGTTTTGTGATTCAACCAGAGGATCCAGTTCATGTGAGGATCCAGAGACACAACCAGCTCCAGGCTCGCTGTTGTGTAGCAGAGCCTGACCCTGACCTCTGACCTCTCTGACATCAACAGCCTCTGAGCAGCATTACAGGTACTGTCAGTACCATTCAGTCCCGCGGTAATGCTCTTTGCTTTCAACATCAGCTGGTTGTGTAGGCCGACAACAGAAGCTGAGCAGATACAATGAGAGGAAATGTGAGTCAGACTGAGACCAGGGGAGCATTGGAGTGCTGTGACGAGAAGCTTCATCCCTGTTCGACCTGTGAACCCCGTCCCAGCTCTCTTACACACTCTGACAAACACACTCATGTTCCCATTCGCATTAGCAAAATACTTTCTAAGAAAGCTCATGGCGACTCATGGGCACAATGACTCACACAGGGACATCTGCTGCCTTGTCATTCCCCATATCCAACCTCTGCACACAGCTAATGTGGGAGAGGAATGTTGAGGAGTGGGGGTTCATGCATCATTTAAAACTGCATGAAGCAAGATTCTACATGAAACACACCACCGTATAACTTGAATCACAAAAGGAAAAGCAAAAAAACAAATCTCAGATTTTAGCTCTGTTGGTTATAATTAAGAACATATTTAGAGTTTTTATCCCCGCACAGAAATCTTAAGAGTTAAGTTACTTCTCTAGACTGGACTCATAAAAGATGGAATTGATAAATATTTCCGTCTGACTCTGGGTAAGACAGGAAATAATACTGTACTTCCAGAAATGGGAAATATGCTTGTAGAAGAGAAAGACAAATAATGTCACCCTGCAGACAGGAGCAACAGATCAGAAAACATTTAAATGTGTCATTCTGGAGGGCAGTTTAAGTATTTTGTGGTTTAATTTGGAACACTTGTGTTGGTTTTTCCTCCCTGTTTGATTCTGTTTTGGTCGACCGCATTTCAGATCAGGTCCAATTATACTCTAATCAGATCAACTCTGACTGTTCTCAGGTCCCTTTCAGATTGGGTCTCTCTCTCTCTTCTCTTTTTAAAAAAAAAAATCAATTAATGCACATTGAGTTCAGGTACACTTTCCTCTGGTCCATTTTAGATCTGCTCCCAAGCAGCCAATTCAATAGGTATGGTCTATCCCAACGCACCTATTCGCCCTAAAAACTAAATCCATTCCAGTCCCACCAGTATCTTAACAACAAAATTTTGGACATTATGGAGCGTTTGCGTAGAGCTTAGTGAACTTTAAAGGGATAGTTCAGATCTTTTGAAGTAGGCTTGTATGGTATAGTGTATTACATACAGTGGAAGTCAGTCAGCACACCCTCAGCTAGGAGAAACAGGCTGGGGTCTGACATGGAATTGAAGAAATGTACTGCTGTGGGAGCCCGGTCTCACTCCGAAGTCGTCAAAATCCAGCGCTTGGCCAGTGACTTGCAGCGTCAGAAACCACTGAAAAAAGGCATCCTTTAATGTCGGCATGATACATAGCCAATTGCCGTTATAGTAGTCTGAGTGGGCGGAAGTTCGCTGCATAGATCAGCCTCTCATTGGGCGGAACGAGCCACCCGCTGAAGTCCCGCCCTACCACCTCCGGTTGTGTAGCAGTTTTCAACCGTTTTCAACACGTCCTTTACTAACTTTTGCGGTGTTTGATCTTGCGGGGATGTAGCCATTTTTCTGCCATGGTTCGCGTCCTGTAGGCGATATTTTTGTGGGCGTGTTACACCAAAACCTGTTTCCCCCCGGCAATATTTTTGCAAGCGCACCGTTGCTGTGGCACCGCCCAGAACGATTGTGATTGGTTGAAAGAAATACAAGCAGCCGGGGCGTTTTTTTCTCCAATCTTAAAGTGAGAGTCGGCCCAGCCAGACCTTTCTTTTCTTGAGAAAGGTCTGGTGAGCGAGACTACCGTTATAGTGGCATCAGGGGGAAACAACGAAGGACAAGGATGAAAGTTAAGGTGGCGAAAGTCCGATTGGGGTGGGTGGGAGGGGTGGTAGATGTGTCCAACAAACGCGGACTTTCACCCAAGAGAGTGGTGTTTGCGTCTCGTAAGATTCTGAAGCCAAACCCTGTTCTTTTTTCAAACGTGTTTTCATGGACTAAACCGAACCATGTGCGTCATTTTGTGGTGTTGTACCAAGGTGGTACATTTATTTTGAAAGGGTATGCAAGCGTTTCATTTCCTGTGAAAACAGAAGTGTATTTTGAAAGAAGACAAAGCCTGTAACAGGCTGAACTTAATACAGTGTCCCAGAACATCAACAACCAACGTAACCAGGGTACCTTGGACATTGTATGTGGACATGAAAAGTCCATGACCAAACGTTGATATGTGACGAGGTCGGAGTGAGAATGTGTTGGCTGTGGTTGCGGGCAGCTGCTGAACTGCTGATCTATTGCTGCCTTGATCAGTTAGTTTGGTTAGCGTTATTGTGTGACTTTGGTGAATCTGAACTAACCCTTTTAAATGCCAGTGTCACACGAAAGACAAACTAACTGTTCAAGGCAACGGTAGACCAGCAGCTCCTGTGTTCAGCCGTGTTAAATCGCTGTTTTTCTCAATGGAGTCTGGCTTTGAAGAGAGCGATGTAATGGCTTCAGTTCCCTGATGGAAATCCCTGTCTGATGGTAAGGGAAAGCATATAGTTTACACTTAACTGATATTGATTTTTTTAGGTGGCTAAAATGTCTTGTTGTTGCCCTTGTCCACAGCAGTAAATTTTTTAGCCTCCATGTCCAGCCTGCGTCTCCAAGCAGGGGGGGGGGCGTGCCGACTGACATTTAAGATATGTAAAACAGTGACTATGGATAAGTACCACAAACAAGCCCACTTCTAAAGATGCAAACCATCCTTTGAACATGTGAATTCAAGTCATTGACTGGTGCTGAGCTCTGATGGAACAGAAACACAGAGGTCCAAAATGAAAAAGGTGTTAAATATTGGTTATTTTTCCTCAAATTTGATGTAAACCTGAGCTGCTGGAGTATAAACTGTGCTACGATCCAGGATGGCTGCTACAGAGTTATCACAATGGATGCCTATGTGGTATCAAAGTAGATCTCAGCTCAAACCCATTTAACATCTATGAAATATTGTTGCTGTCCGTTGTGGTTCTGTGGGTTGGTGCTGTTATCAAAAGTACATATGGCACATCCAGCCCGACCACTGGGGCAAATCACCGTCGACAAACGGCACTGCCCCCTCAAACAGGAGATCTGGGCTTTTGATAGGGAACCGTTATGTTCATCCCTGTCCCCTCCTCTGACAGCCATGTGATCTCAGTGAAAACTAAATTAGCACACACACACTTTAGCAGGCAGCTGGCTGGAGCGCCTGTCACAGAGCAACTCACAAAGGGAATAATTTAATCAGTGAGCAGCACCTTTCATAAGCTTTCACCCGGTGTCATTATATCAAACTGGGGCAGGGGTGTCACTGGAGAGGACAGAGGTGGAGTGACTTAAGCCACAGGCACACTGAGGTTATTACTTCATGGAGGGTGGGTCCTTGTTCAGCATCATGTACCTCTGATATGATGCTGTTTAATCCAAATGTCTGTCCATTATCTACTCCTGCTTCTCCTGTGCAGGTTTGTGTGGGCCTACAGCCTACTGTAGATGACACCGGACAAGAGGTAACACAACTATTCTTTAAATCAAATTCCAGACAGTCCCAGGTAGCCAAAATGACCTGGCCCAGAATCAGCCTGAACTCAGCATGCTGGATGAAATTAGCTGGGCCAAACTCGGTTGCCTGACTTGACTGAGAGCATGAATGACGCCCCAGAATCAGGCCAAATCAGATGGTCCAATTCCAGCTGTTGATACTGTCATCCCTGGGCCGTTATCAAGAATGACCTAATCTCTCAAGACAGATTCTGCAATTTACATTGTAGAATCTGTCGGCAGCCCTGTGTGAAAGACAACTACAGAGGGGGGGAGGGCGGGGCTTTGAGGTTGAACGATGCTGCGCTTTAGCCAATCACAATGGAGGGGGCGGGGCCGAGACGTGCAGGTGTCCCCAGGAAATGTGTACCTACAGAAACAGCAAGCTCCGTGTCCATGGCGACCGCACCACCCAAAATGCCGTCTCGTCAACGTGAAAAACATGGACAACAGCACAACTTACAAGCGTTGTGCATCCACCAGCACACCTTCCACTCCATGGAAGGGCATTAGCGGCAACGTTTTTACCGCCGTCTGGTTCGAGTTGCAGGTAAGTGTGTAACACTGGGGGCACCGCTGGAAGCGAAGTGGGTGAGCAATCCCCGAGGCCCCTGCACCTCTGTTAGTCGAAAACTACTAGGCAGTGCCTCCAGAGGTTTTTGGTTTTTTTTACCGATGGATTTCCAGATTGAGAATGACCTGACCCAGCATTGGCTAAAACTTGACATTCACTCATTGATTCATTCATTCATTCATTATCCGTAATCTGGAGCCTATCCCAACTGACATTGGTCGAGAGGTGGGGTACGCCCTGGACAGGTCACAAGCTGTCCCAGCATCGTCCGAAACTCTGCATGTCATATGAAATTAGTGGGGCACCATTCGGTTGCCGGATGAAATTAACCAGGCTACATCCAATTGCCTAACTTGGCTGAGACTCTGAATGAGGCCCCAGAACTGGAATCACTTCTTCCGTGCTTTCAACCCCGTCTTTATCAGTGTTTGCTCATTTATTATTTTTAACAACATTGTCCTGGCTGGAAATTTAGATTTTTTTTTTTGGGGTGAATTTTCTGGAATTTAAATAGTCCAGTTTAATCAGTGCCGGATTCAAACTGTCTCCAAAGAATCAAATGCATCAAGTTTATGAACCATGTTTTTCAGACCTTGAGGAAACACACAATGCATTTTTGTGCAAAGAAGCGAATGATGGTTGTTTGTTTCTGCAAACCATGGATACATTACATTTGCACGCTATTACTTTATGTAGCAAATACATTGAACATTTGTTCTCTTAATGTGTCATCAACACAGCGGTTAACTTGTGGTTAGGTTGTGGCACCGGAAAGAAACAAGATGTCTCAGTAAAAACACAACTGCTTTTCATGGCACTGTCCCAGGCAGGAAACGCTTGATGTCTCGGTAAAAAAACACAACCCCTCAGGGCAACCTCAAGCTCTCCTGATAGAGCGTGTGCCCCATGCAAACTGAGTCTTTCCTCTTTTTTGGCATTGTCCCAGCAGGAAAAGCAACAATGTCTAGTAAAAAACAACAGGTTATTGTGGTGCTATCCCTGATGGAATAACAGTGACGAGGAAGCTTAAAACACCTACTTTGGTGGCTGAAAGGCTGATGGAAACACGGTGATGGTTTTCGATAACTTCCTGCAGCCTTCTTGCCTTGGTGTCACACCATCCACCATCCCTTCCACCTTCTGATGACAAAAATCAGCTTATAAATGACATCACTGTAGAAACATTGATATATGTATGAAACTTACAAACATAACATATTTGTGGTTTGCAGAAACGTACAATTCCAACATTTTCTGGCAACTGGTCTGTTTTTCACAAAGATTTCTACACACCAACACATCTACATGGATCTCATCCACATTTGTAACCATTTTTCTGTTGCTGTTTTTCATACATGTTGCCATTTTTAATCTGCCAACAAAGCTCTGATTGGTCAACAGTTTCTCCAAACTGGGAAAAGCAGCTGTCAAGGGGCAAAACAACACAACTACTTGAATCACTGAACAAATCTGAGATGTGGGCAGCATTTCAGAGGTCTTGCGCATAAAGTGCAAGTAAAGCACGAGTTACTGGAAAGTTGTGGTGATTAAAAATGAAGTGAATCTGTTCAGCCAGACCTCCACAGAAGTATACCGCTATGGATAAAGCCTCCAGTGTGTATATGGTTGCTGAGAGAGAGAGAAGGCAAAAAAAAAAAAAAAACGTTGCTAGAGAATACAGTATTATGTGAACAGAGTATCACAGTGTATTTGATAAGCCCTGCTATTAGGAAGCTGCTGGATGGATATTATAATATCCTTTTTGTCTTAACAGCCAAACTATGAGCCTCTGTCATGAGTCCTGTGTGAATATGGCTTAAGGCCCTCACATAGTTTGTAGTACAGGAAACAAAAATAACAGTGTATCTATGATAACAGAGGTGGAGGATGCAGACTGGACCACAGATGGGATTTTGATGTTACAAATCAGCCTGACATTTTGGCAGAACAGCCCTCGTTTGACACATAATAATCCAACACAAAGATAAAAATGCACAGTCATGCGTAGGTGTTAAGGCGGCAATACCTCGGCCAGCGGACCAGCCGGACATCAATGACATCTTTGTGTTATCGATACAGAGTTAAAGAAGCATAAGGATAAACTCCAAGGTTTCAAAAAAAATGTTGACAGAGAAAGAGAGAAAAAAAAATCCTCATTTCATGATCATCTCTGCTCCCGCTTGATCTTGAACCCCTCAGGTCATGCAAGCCTCCAGGGTATTTTCAGAGGTAGGAGGTGGTGCTGAGAGGTGGGGGTGGGGGGCTTACCAACAGGTTCATCTGGAGGCCTTAGCTGCTGGGACACATTGTGACCTCCCCTGGGCTTTGGGCACAGCGAGAGCTCGGAGAGGGGGGAGGAGGGCCGAGGAAGAGGGGGGAGTCAGAGAGGAAAAGAAGAAAAGAGGGCCTGTGCGTGTCTTCACAGTGTTTAGTTGTGATTAGATTGAGCAGCATCTCTGTGGTGGCTGTATATCCATCTGCCGCTCAGGGCTGAGCGGTGTGTTCCTGTTGCCACCCTCATGACCTCAGACCTAAACACACCAATTAACCACCACTGGACTTTCCACTTTTCCTCAAACTCTGGTCCAAACAAACACACCACTACATCTCACCCCCCTGCCTCTATTCATCTTTGATCCGCTGCCTCTTGCTCTGACCTACAACAGAGAACATCGCCCTCTTTTAGCCAACAGCACATGCTAGCCAGGAAACACATTCACTCATACTTGTGAAAAACATGTCTGAGATACAGAACGAGCTAAAAATAAAAATAACAAGAATCATGTATTCAAGAGTTGGTTTAATCGATATCTGTGTTTGTACATATTCTAGGCTGATGCTGCCTTTATTAACAGAGGATGTCCACAGCTTGTACATGTGCATATTTTTTATTATTTCGGATAATCAAAATAATAATCGGATAATTTCGGTCCCAAAAATAACATTAAAATGACTAATGTGCTTGCAAAATATACAAACTTCCACAAGACTCTAATTTTAGCCATGCTAGTGGCTGATTGTGTCCGTGGCTGGTAATGTTTGGTCTCAACAACTATCGGGTGGACTATCATCAAATGTGGTACAGATATTCATGGTCCCCAGAGGATGACACCTGCTGACTTCAGTCATCCTCTGACCATGTGGTTGACATTTTTAGTTTTCAGTGAAATACCTCAATATTCAATGAATAGACTGACATGAAATTTGATACAGACATTCATGGTGCCCAGAGGATTAACTTGCCATAACTTTTTTTCTGTAGTGCTACAAGCAGGTCAAAATGTTCTCTTATCTTAAAGTCTACAGAATTCATCCAGAGGACGAATCTTACACCCCTTTCCCACCAAAATTAGTGCGTGTATGCAGGTTTTTTAAACACAGGAAAACCAGTTAATAATAGGTGATACTGCTTTTCCTCTGCCAGTAAACCAGAGCTGTGTACATGTCTCTGCAGTAGACGAGTATGGCTTTCTAGGTTTGTTAGTTTTTTTCTGGTGCGTCAGTTAGACTTTAAAGATGGGCCGGAAAACGGGTTAGTAAACATCTAGCAGCATGGAGGCAAATGAAAATTTTCTTTTTTTATTTCTGGTACTTATTCAGTCTCTCTCAAACTTGGAGCCAACTTTGGAATGATGTTCAAACGCTGCTTGGACAGAGACGGGCGGTATTTTGTGGTGACCTGTCACTGCATCGTGTCAGCAAAAGGGCTAAAATTAGCACCTCCACCTGGGTGCCATATTCCATCACTGCCGATTGAAGCTGGAACCATGACTACTGAGGAGTCTTTTGACCTGGGAGTGAATGATGAATGTAGCATTTCCCATTAAATAAAAAAGCTAGATGTTGGTAGGTGTTAGTGGGTTTTTGTCCAGCAAGAAAGGGGATGTAGTTGGCGATACCCTGACTGACATTTTTGGTTCAGAGTAAAATGTTTGCCTTGAATTGTTATACACACATTTATGTTCTCCTCAGGATTAACTGTTATAATTTTAGTGATTCTCTGACTTTGCATCCAGGAACATCATCAGTTAAAAATTTTAATTTACTCGGGTGATGCTGTGGTGAACATGTGGCTAAGTTAAGGTCCAAAAACCACTTGGTTATGGTTTATGGCTTAATACTGCCATGTTTGGTGGTGCAAAAGCAGGGACGGGTTTGTAAAATATACCCAGGTTCAGTGGCTCAAATGCCACTAGAAAACACGATGTTATGTCATTGAAAAACACCCAATTATCATGGCTCAAATGCTGCTGGGAAATACTGCAATGTGCTGCTAAAACACCCAGTCACAGTGCCACAAAAACCAGTGGAAATGCCACAAAGGGTCACCAAAAAAAAAACCCAGTGTTGTTATTTGTTGGGTTTGAACAGTGGTCTGCAGATTGGCAGCCATGTTACCTTGGTGACGCTACACCATCCCCTCCTCTGGATGACAAAGTCAGCTCATTTACTACATCGCTTTAGAAATATTCATATGATTCATATGAACTGTGCAATTGTAACGTAGCCATGGTTAGCATCTTCTGATGACAGGGCTAGCCTCAGGCACCCTCCAACAATTCTCATTAAATAATCACACAAGTCAAAGCACAGTCTAAATCCAAGACAAAGAAAGCAATTACTATTTATTGCATTATGATTCAACATGTAGCAGCTTTTACAGGATCTCCTGGACATATGTCTCGGCCAGTACTCTTCAAAAGCATCTTAAGACTCAGACCTACTGTACATTGTAGAGTGTTATTGTGTGGGAAAGCAAGTGATGTGCCACCACACTATAGGTGGAATGTTTATTAAAACCTTCTTCACTACAGTAGTCTTTAGGTATAATATATGACAGTAAGACCAAGGTTGGACTTTGTCATGGCTTGTATACGGTAAAGTTGCTGATATGAAGTAAACAATGCGTCAGTGACTTCCATAGAAGCCTTAGTCTAGAAAGAGGGGGGGGGGGGGGGGTCAGGGTGTAGCTGTGTAATTCTCAGCCAATGTGAAGCTCTCAGCCAATGACGAGAGGGAGCTTGAGAATATGAGAACCTGCCACTGAAAACAGTGTGGTTTGGAGGGATAGACAAAGTAGAATAAATTAGATTACGTACACACTATTTTCTTTCAATTAAACATCCTAGATTCACTGTAGAGTTGATTCAGATACTTTTGATTAAATAAATTGGAGTCAGAGTTGCTGAATTTGCACTTTAAGAGTGTTTTATTTCTCCTCTCCATAATCTATCTCTTGTCTACCTCGCTGCCGGGGGGATGATGATTCAGGTTAAAGCTTTAGAAGTCTGTGTTCATGTGGAAGCACAGAGACAGAGAGACAGATCACCTTAGGGCCTGTGTTGTGGCATGGCTCTGTCAGGGTTGTGTTGGGACTTGTAGCAGCTGAGTCTTGACACTGAGCCCAGCAGCACCCGAGGGCCCCAAAGCATGCTATGGTGGCCTGTGTGAGGGCCGGCTCAATGAGATGACAGCGCCATTCGTCACTTTTGTTGCCCTCTCGGGGTTGGTAAAAGATCGGTTGGTACAAAAGGTAAGCATTGAATTATGAATTGAGGAGGAGAAAAAAATGCACTCAGTTTAGCCATTGACATTTCCAGTTTTGCCTCCACCCTGATGTAATGGAGTTCAGTGAAGTTTTGTTTTTGGTGCTCACAGCGATGAAATCCACAAAACACACAGTCAACAGTTTCATAGTCAATATTTCTTTTGTAGAAAGTAGTTCCAATGAAAACTGGTGACAGTGAGGTCAGTGGATTGCTGCATTATTTTAAGTTGCTATGAGCAAATCAAAAACAAAAATCCATTCTCCTTCATAGCATTGAGGTTGGATGCATGAGACAGATGTGTCAAAACCTGCAAATGAAAGCAACACTACCAAACTGGCATTTTCTGGAATCAGGCTCCTATGGGCAGGACTTCATTTGTGAGTTTTTTTTTCCAAATCAGCCAAAGCATTGGTGATGGCTTGGTTGGATTTAAGCCATGTTGACAAAGGTATCCTTATCTTGACGGAGCACTTGTTTGAACTCAAACCATGATCAACCAAATCTTTCTCTAACCTTAAGCAGTCAGTTTCAACCGGTTCTAATTCCCAGGTCGCCAAATACAGACACTGTGGCTCATAGCAACGCACAGGCCACCCTTTAACGTCTCTATGTGACGCACGGCTTTAAACTGCCAGATTTTCCGCGAATGTTGGGCCGTTTTGCTGGCAAACTGCGAGCGTTTAGACACACAGAGCCAGATTGGCGAGTTGATCCGAGGTGCCCAATTTTCTGCCTCGTGGGGTAGTCATATTGGTGGAACCCATTTAGTTTAAACAGACCGAGGTGGCCCTCGCAATGGGAGGGGCTGTTGAAGACTTGTGGGAGGAGCTGTTGATGACGCCGCACGTGCGAGCCACTGGCTGTGGATAAACAGGAAACAGCTGATAGCAGGAATTAGCGAGCAGCTAGTAGCAAGACGGAAACACAAACCTGACAGACACTGTAAAGATGAGCAACTGGGGAGACAAGGAATTGTGCACCCTCCTTGCCCTCGCAAACGAAGAGGCCATTAACCGTCAGATGACAGGAATGTTGAAGAACGGGCCGACTTACGAGAGAATCGCTAAAGGACTGACCAGCCGCAGCTTCCCTCCCACGTCACTGTTTACGTCACACGCTGAGCTACACGTTTTGTTACTTGCTCACGCCCCCCATTGCCCCAAAAAAGGCACATTCTGTATAAACAAAAGTAGGTAGGCAGCATTTTGCTGCACTCCCTGATTTTGCTTTTATACTGCCAATGCTGAAAGAAGACTGATTGGGCTTTCCTGCAAATTTGCACAGTTCCTGTTTAAAAAGGGCTATAGAGACAGACAACCATTCACACTCACATTCACACCTACAGACAATTTAGAGTCACCAATTAACCTGCATGTCTTTGGACTGTGGGAGGAAGCTGGAGCACCTGGAGGAAACCGACGCTAACACATGGAGAACACGCAAGCTCCACACAGAAGGGCTCCACCATCCCGGGTTTGAACCCCCCACCCTGGGTTTAAACCAGGAACGTCTTGCTGTGAGGCTACAAAGCTAACACACGTGACACAAACTACAGTCTCCTGGATAAAAGTCCTCTTTTGTTTTATCCATCTACCTCTACTCCCTCCCACCCTATGCAGACTTTTTTGCTCGTTATACTACGTCAGTTGCTGTCAGCGTCTAGTATTACCGGGTTATTGGGGTTACATTAGAATTACTTGAAAGCATAGTGTGTCTCATAGAGACCTTGAAGGGTGCCTTTGGCGTCAATATAACATGCCAAGGGACATGACAAAGTGTGTAACGATCTGACGATGAGAACTGGCTGGTAGTTGTTGTTTAGCTAGCTTGGTTAGCCAGCCAGTAGCCCCACAATTAGAGACGTATGCAGTCAGCTATGATAGCTACTCCAGGAGGCTCAATTCTGTGTTTACTCTGAGACAAGCATTTGAAAGGATTAATGTAAGATTGAAGTGTATCTAAAAAGCTTTAAGAGGTTCACTCTGCTTGCCCCAATATACACTGTTTACATGACTGACAGTCAGAACGGCCCAGACAGAAAAATACTGGAATTTTTTTTTTGAGATTGGGGAAAGCTCATGGACGTGGTTAAAAAGATCCAATGTTGATGGCTGTTAGGAAATGAGAAACAAACACCAGTCTCGTAAATATAACATGTTTGTTTAACCCATCCATTTACAGAACATAGTAAGTCATTACTCACACAGCTGCTCGTGCTCACTCGTTAGTTTAACACTAACATAGACCAACAAAAAAAAGAAACTGATGCTGTTGTTGTAAGTGTCTTATGGGACTCCCTAAAAACTTGGTATTTCACCCAGATGGGTGTGGTTTTGCAGGACGCAGCAGTGCATGCTTCAGCAAGGTTCGCCTCTGTGTGCAGCTTTGTAAGAAGGCAAAACAAAAATCCTTAGTTATTTTGGTTTAATGAAAATAGAGTTGGCAAAGAATGTGACAGTTTAATTTCTAAAGCTTGGAAAATTAGGCAAATGACACTAAGGCTTCAAGTATGAAGCGATACTCATCCCTCCTAAATCTGAGCAGATTTTTGTTATTGTAAATGATCTAGTCTGTCCAAATGTCAATATATTTTAGCACTGTTTAGTTGCACAGATTTTGCCGTATAACGTTGAGATGAAAATAAATTTGACTTTCAGTTAAAAGTCATGTGAAAATCTGCAGGGAAGTCTTGTAGCAGTTGAAGCTGTGCCAGCAGCACAAGGAGCAAATACCTAGGATTATCTTCGTAAATCGATGATGACAAATAATCATCTCTGTTTGAAGCTACATTGAGGTGCGAGACCTCCTGTAGGTTTAATTTTGGGGTTAAAGTAAACATCAGGTTGATAAACAACTTTTAAGATTTGCTAGCTTATCCAGAAAGGGATGAGACGACCCAACGGGAGCCGCCAAGAATGCACATCAGGCACATGATACTCTGTGTGAAGCAGGACGTAAAGCACAGCCATCAGGGGAAATATCAGGCTTTCAGTGAGTCCCAGTGTCTTCCAGGCTCTGGTGAGCTTTCTGGGTAAAATCCTGTTGCATACAAAGTGCTGGGGTGTTTTTTTTAAACATCTGTTGGTACAAGCAGTGAGCTGCGTTGGTTAAATGACAACAACAACAAAAAAATCTCCAAGGTACAAAATGTTTCATCGAGTTAGAGCACAGCTTTGATTCACAGGTGCTTGCTTTTCTTCCAACCAAGCTTGACCCAAGATGGCATCAGTGAGGCAATTTGAAATGAATACAGCAAAGGAGAAAATTGGATTGTGGAAGCTGTTTTACAAGTCTGGGCTGATCGATGCTCACATGGCGCGCACACAGAAAATCTTCTCTGAGGCTATCATTTCAACATAAGAGAGGAGAGGTGCCTCATTAGGAAGGCTGGCGTTGCAAGAACCGAAGACTTCAGATAAACTTATCAGTATACAAGACCCATTTCAGGGAGCGTTCGCAGGACTCGACGCAGCCAATTTTGACTATGTTTTTCTCTCTAAAAGTCAGGGCAAATGTGTTTCAGGCCCTCTGCATGAGCAGACAAAGAGACAGTGGTAATCCCCCGAGTGTGTGCTGGATTGTTTACTACACGGCCAGTCTCTCTGTTTGACACTGACGCTCTCTCACAGGGCCCAGAAACAGGGTCGCCTCCGAGACGGCCGAGACAATGAAGAAGAAAGGGTGTCTCTGCAGCACGCACACACACATGTACGAACACGCAATGTGACAAACCCTCTGCCAATCAAGTCTCACCCCTGTGTGTTACACTCAATGAATTAAAGAGTTGACTTCATTAGTCCTCCAGATGCTTGTCCTCTAATGGCATTCAGCAGCACACGCACTGTGGCGGGTAAATCTTTAAAACAATGCTAAAATGACACACACATACGCACGTGAATATGTGCACGCGAAAACTACACGGACCAAAATTAGTCCCCACTTGATCTTTTTTTCCCTTTTTCCTCAATTTCGATGTCGCTCAGTCTCTCCCCTTTTTTCTGCTTCTTTAGTGAAATGTGAGACTCCGACAGCATTCCTTTCTAAATAGCCTCTGAGAGAGTGAGGCTGAGTGTGTGTGTGTGTGTGTGTGTGTGTGTGTGTGCGGGTGTTACAGAAAGAGAGAGTGCAATAGATAAAAAGAGAGATGCTGTTTAGGGAGAATATGGTAGCAACAAGAGATTTTTTTTTTAAAGCAAAAATATAACCCAGTACGCTTTGTGTTATTCATCCATCCAGATCTCCATTTAGACACCTAAAAGAAAAAGAAAAATGGGCGGCCCAC
Source organism: Epinephelus moara (assembly GCF_006386435.1). Lineage (NCBI taxonomy): Eukaryota > Metazoa > Chordata > Actinopteri > Perciformes > Serranidae > Epinephelus > Epinephelus moara. Next base: position 46,039,678 of record NC_065506.1, on the reverse strand, counting down.
TTGATTGACCTGCAGGCTGACACACTCACAGATTACAGCTGCAGCATGGCTCACCAGCCTCTAAACAGGAACACATTTATGTAAAAAGCAGAAATCTGTACACACATATGTACGGCCTCGGCGCAGCGTGTCGACGGCGCAGCTGACAAGTCCGCCGGGACGGCCGCCGTTAATCAGAGCAAGATGTTTATTTTCATCTCTTTAATGATCAGGATAGACCCATTCCACACGGACACCGATATGTTTTCCGCCGACATACATCTGTTTGTGTCATGATCAATCCGCTCTGACACATGCAACTCCCATCAGTCCACCCCCCTGTCCCCCTCCCTCTCCCCAGACCAACACACACACACACACACACACACACACACACACACACACACACACACACAAACACACACACAGCTGGGCCTCCCCAACAGCCATCAGGCTAAGGGACATAATTATCCAGGCTGCTTGTGACATTCCTGTTTAAGGGTCAGGGGGGAAGCCGCCCCCCTCCGCCTCTTTTAACTCCTCTCCACATGCACACACACAGACACACACTTGCACACACACACTTCTCATGTGTGGTTAGCGTGTTTACTTATATGGTCAAATTGTTCATGAAAAATCCTAAAATTCCAGCACAGCCTACGATTCATACCAGCCTTCCACCAAACATCTTTCCAAGTGATTTCATAGTCACAGACAAATCCCCACGTTGGAATTAAATCGTGTGTTTTACCACAGTTGGTGCGTGCTCCAATAATCTGGCCACAAAACTCAGCCCAACTCTTTTTCTCGTCTAGCTTTTACGTCAGAAACAAACATGTTTAATATTAGCTGAATTTTTAGTGGCTCATGCAAATACTGAAGAATAGCTGTGTTCTCTCCAGCAGCAAACAGGAAGCAGCAAACCAGGATGACAGTAAACATGGAGCGGACTCAGGGCAGGTACAAGATCATGAACAAGTCTCCGTTCTCTTGGACTGCGGAAAAGGAGGGGAAACTGGACGAGTTTAATTTGGCGTGTATCTGATCCACCAACCAGCACTTATTATAGTGAGAAATCTTAATTTTTGAAACAGTTCTCCTCTCATTCCCACCGTCTCCTTCCGCTAAAATAACACAGCTAACCAGCAGAGGCTGGTAGCAAGTTGAGGCAACAAAAACCAAAATGTAAAGTTGGTACATAAATACAGTTTATCTTTATAAATTCTATTAATGCTGAGTTGACAAGAATACTGTCGACATATGACGCCTTTCATCTTGTGTTTCTAGAGTTATGTGTTTTTGTGAACACATAAGTAATTGTTTATTATGTCGTATTTCTCAAAGGGAGTGTGGCGTAACATTTTCCACCAGGAGCAACATATCAATGTTTGGTCATGGACTTTCCACGTCAAGATACAACATGCTAGGTACCCTGAGTGCGTTGGTTGTTGTCGTTCTAGAACGCCATGTCAACTTCGGCTTGTTACATGCATTGTCTGTTTTCAAAAGACACTCCCGTTTTCGTGCAGTTTGCATACAGCCTCTTTCAAAATAAACACACTACATTGGTTCAACACCACATATCGACCATTTTTTTCCTTCAACAACAAACCCATGTGGTTACATTTTGCCAACACACACACATGGTTGAGTTCAGGCAACAAAAGCACGTGGTTGTGTTTTGGACAAAAGATCAGGGTTTGGCTTTACAATCTTACAGGAAGCGACCACCGGCCTCCCAGGTGAAAGTCGGTGGTTGTTGGATCCATCCATCCTCTCCCACCCATTCTACTCGAACTTTCACTACCTTAACTTTCTTTCCTGTCCAGCCACATATCCCTGACATCACCAGGCGCAGTTAAACTATAATGCAGACAGGCTGCGTATCATGCCCACATGAAAGGACGGCTTTTTTCGTCAATGTCTGACGACATAAGTCACTGACCAACCGCCGGATTTTGACGACTTCGGAGTGAGACTATAATTATATAGTCTATAATTTCAAAAGGAATCTTATTGCTGTCTTGAAAATAGTGTCCCTGCGAGATCTACAGTCTTTGCAAAAATGTTATCGTCTGTGACTAAAAACTGAAATTGTCTAAAGATGTGAGAAGGTGTCAGACTTCAGTCTGTTCTTGTGGTGTTTGGTCGGAATTAACCCTATGATATTAACAACAGGTCAAAGACTTTTAACTCATTAACGTTATTGTTCTCCTTGCTGTTATCAGCTTGTTTGTGTCCAGTGAAAAAGCTCCGTGCCAAATGTTTCCCTCAGGAGTTGGTGGAGACCAAAACAGAGCTAAAAAGGAGAGCAAATACTAGATTTCATCAGGTGGATACAAACAAAACAAAACTAAAAATATTAAAGCCAGATTATCTAAACCTAAAGTTAGTACACCAGGAAGTCAGCTAATTTTACTGTTCATTTGAGTTTTCTCTTCCAAATAAAAATTTACTGAATTCAGGATTTGTTTACAGCCATCTGCCTGTGTTAGTGATGTTGCTGTGTTCCCAGATCCCAGCAACTTACAAAGTGGAGACAGCGTTTTCACACCCAACAGAAATAATGGTCAAAATTATGCAAACAAGAGAAGCTGTAACAAACCTGAATGATCCTTTAATTTTCCAACTTAAAAGAAATGAAAACCCACGCAGGAGTGACCCTGTGGCCTTCTTGTCTGTACAATTTATCAGTGCTGTTGTCCTTTTTGGTCATCTGTCTTGCTAAACCATGTCACCTGGAGCGTGGAGGTAGGGGTAATTGGTGCACAGCAGGGGTCAGCGAGTGGCTGGGGGGCGGTGGAGGTGGCGGAGGTGGTGGTGGTGTTGCGGAGGGGGGGGTGATGAAATTGGAAAAGCATGTGGAGATAGATGTGACTGCGAGACGGATCCAGACACTTCCAGATGCCCGGGCGCTGAGGGGCCGAGGGCCGCAGCAGAGCCACCCTCCCGGGGGATGTGACTCACCTGGAAGGAGGGCCAAGCACTGCCAGATGTGGAGGAAGCCGCCTGGGTCCCTCACGCCAAGCCCGTCTAACACTGTCTCGATTGTGCTACAGCATATGCTTCCAGTCAAGGGTGAAAAATGCAGGCACCAGCACATGCCAGAAGTCTTTCAAGCATAGCCCAGCAGTCAGCCTCCAGCCTTACACCCACTCTGATCCATACACACACACACACACGGAGCAGATCCTCCCAGTCATCCAGCCAGTGTAGTGCAGACATGTCACCACACAGCAAGTCAAGGCTGGTTAAACTGTAAAGCAGCTCGAAGGGACCCAGTCCAGACACACCAACCCTGGGGATAGCACTACACACCACTTAGACAAACACACACTGAACACGGCCCACCTCAAACAAAAATGGCAAGCCCTTGTCCAGGATGAAAGCAGGAAAAAATGCAGACAGACACAGAGAGGAGGGGAAAAAATATGAAATAAGGAGTGAGTATTACATGTGCTGTGTCTCAGTGTTAAGACACAGAGGCTGAAGTGTCAGCCAGGATCCAAACAAACACAGATGCCACTGAATGAGCCGCCTGAGTCAGACCAGATGATTTCATCCCCGTAGTAACATCCATATTGTACTAATGGACCCCGGGAACCACGCGAGCCAACGCAGCCTTGACTGTATCAGAGACAAGAGTGACACGGTCGGAAAAAACCCAGCCAGCCCCACTTAACCTGACGCCCACTCTCACACACACACAAGACGCTGATTTTGCAACACTGGAGAATCGTCACTTGGCCCGTCTGTGTGTCTTTGTGTGTGTGTATGTGTGTGTCTGAGCCTCCGAGGTGTTTCTGAGAGTGTGTAGGGACACGCAGCTGGTGAGCACACATCTCTTTCATACAGCAAATCTCATCCAAATCCCCCTCACCTGGAGCAACACACACATATTTGCACACACACACATACACACACACACAGATGGCTACCTCCAGCCCGTAAAAGTCCGAGGGCCCTGTGCAGGAATGTGTGTGTTGCACAATGACCTCATTGTGCCGTGATATGGCTTGTCTGAGCCACGCTCTGTGGCAGAGTCACACCTGTTCCACCTATGCCAAAGGGCTGACAAAGCCAGAGTTACATCAATCAGCATTTGGAGCACATAGACACACACACAGATGAGAGACACATGCGCTCACATGCAGAGACACACACACACACACATACACACACAGTGCTGATGTGGCACTGTCTCTGTCTGCAGCAGGGTGGCTCCCTGAACACTATTATATTCAATGAGCTGGGATACGTTGTGACGGTCTGACATATTTCAAAATGCTTCATTTGCTTTGACTTGTAGAGCTGTTTGAATAAGTTCACCAAAAGAACAGGCTTAAACAGGACACTTTGTCACTCCTAAAGAAATATTTTCATCTTTTAATTAGAACAAGATGTCAGTCTTGCAACTTCTAAGCGAAAACTGAAGTTGCTCAAATGCCCAGCGTCAGATGTCCCCAGGGTTTTTTGTTCTCCTGGTACACAGGAAATGATGCTATCTAGGTTTTGATTTTACTCAGAATGTGTAACAGAGGAAACTCCTGCTATAATGAATTATTGAGTCATCAAATGGTGATGAAGAGGCGATGTTTCACCATCATTATTAATGATCATTTAAAGGTCCAGTGTGTCCCCAAATGGTGGGTCATGGTCCTAAAGTGGGTCGGGGGTCCATTCATGTGACTCACAAATGTGTCAAGCTTGTAAAAAAAACACACTTTATTTTGAAGTATGGTGAATTTCTGGCTCAGAGCTTTAATTTTGAAGTGCTGTTTCCTGCTGTAGAATGAGTGAGAGAACGGACAGCTACTTGACGGACACAGCTAACATGGCCAAATGAAAGTATGACGCTAAATATGTTAAACCGTATGTACCTTAAACTAATGACTAAGGACAAATTTGAACTCCCTGATTGGACCAGTTGTGAACCTTTAGTGTACCCTGGAAATCCAGAGTTCTCGTGAGAGCACAATTTGAATTTGCTCAGCGAGTCACTCTGGCAATCAGTAATGATGCTCATTACCCATGTCCTTGGAGCCGCGCTGCACCAATCACATCAGTGTATCTGATACAGGCGGGCCAGAGGCGAGCTAAACAGATGACGACAGTGCTGCGACAACGAAGTCCGAAATCAGTCAGTAAACACTGCAAGATGGCTACGGATGAACACCAGTTGTTTGAAACGGCTTTGGTCGCTACACTGAACGAGTTAGACTTGGCTTTTTCTCTAAAAGAGGAACAGAAGACGGCGCTCAAATCTTTTCTTTGCAAGACGGACATTTTTTCTGTTTTGCCGAGCGGATACGGTAAGAGTCTAATCTACCAGTTAGCTCCACTGGTAGCGCTCTGGATACGTCACGCCGTGTATTGTTCTGATTGGTCGTAGTGTTATCCAATTGCGTGCAGTGATATTTACAAATGCATGCTTGGTGCCGCCCCACGAGTTGGGCCATTTGCATTACTCATAGCCAGACCCTAAATCTTACTAGATTTGGGTCTGGATTTCCAGGCTACCTTTAGTGTATAATCACCTGAAAATAAGAATTGCTGTGTTTTCATTACCTCAGAATGAGCCATTATGTCTAAATAGGGAGCGGGTCCTCGTCTATGGAGTCGCCATCTTGCACCGCCATGTTTCTACAGTAGCCCAGAACAATCAAACTAAACCCTGGCTCTAGACGGGGTCATTTGTTTTCATGTCAGCCACGGCAGTTAGAAGCCTGTCTGCGATGAGCAGCAATGGAAAAACACTGATTTTTCTAGCATGAAATTACTTTGGTCAGTGTTTTTTACTGGTTAAAGTCAACAGGTCCATTTGTTTCAGAGAGGAAGAGACCTCTGCGGATAATTTGGCTCCCAGTTATAATCTCTTGAACGTCTGGATCTTGGTGAAAGGTGATAATATGACAAGCTTGTTCTCAATCAACTGAAAATAAGAGTCGTTGTGTTTTCATTACCTTAGAATGAGTCATTTTTATCTATATAGAGAGCAGTTCTTCATCTTCAGATATCGCCATGTTGAACCGCCACTTTTCTACAGAATCCAAACACCAGCTCTTGATAGGGCCATTTGTGTTTTTGTGTTTTCTTATTTTCACGTTGGCCACCATAGCAGGTAGCAGCCCCTCCACAAAGAGAGTGTTGGTAATGCACCAATATTTTAATGTGAAACTGCTTTATTCTGTGTTTTAATCACCTGGTCACTTTGTTTTAGAGAGGAAGAGCTCTCTGAGGATGCTGGTGAAAACGTCCTGAACGTCTCGATCCTAAGTTGTCAGAGGACTAAAAGAAGAGCACAGATTAGCAAGTGCTGGGCTTCCAGCTCGTCTCTGACATGCCAAACAGTACCAGAGAAAAACTGATCTGTAATGTGTTTTTACCAGTTTAATCAGAGGGTCAGTTTGTTCTGGAGACAAAGAAACCTCTATGGATAATTCAGCTCCTGGTGTAAACCTCCAACCAACAATCAACACTGAAGGGATTCTAACCGGGAGAAGTTTCAGATGGTTTCCAGTTTACAAATCTTCCTAAATCTTACACACTTGCCCACTTAGAGGTTACAGCTTCTCATTTGCCTTTATTGTCTATTTTCAGCTCTTTTTAATCACTTTAAATGGAATATTTTGGGGTTTTGGACTGTTGGATAAACAAGGCAAGATATTTTGATGATGACAGTAACCACTGTTCTTAACAAAGCAAAGAGCACCATCAACACCATCTCACATTTCAACAGCAAATAAGAGGATAAAGATGCCACACTCTTTAACAGGTGACGTCTTGGAAATGCCACAGCAGTGAGCAGCTAGCAACCAAAGACTGGATGAGAACAACAAACTGAACACACTGTTAGTAGACAGTCTTCTGTCACACCACCTAACACCATCTCAAAACACCCTGCGTAATCAAAGCAGTACGTCAGCAGTGCAGCAGCTTCAGTCCTCCATCTGTGTCTACACAGGATGTGTTCAGGCACAGTGCTGAGTGTAGGTCACCCACGCTTTGGTAGCACTCAGGGCCCAACACATAATTACTTTAGGTACATTCGTGAAACACAAGGAAATAGATGCTTGAAGCGTTAAAATAAGATTTGGGCAACGGCTATGCACGTAAAGCAAGACTGAAGTGCATTATGCAGCATGTGTAGGCAGCTGCATTGATTAAAATAGAAGCATATCTGTTCCGTCAGACGCGAGAGATGGACGACAGAAAATAATTGACTGAAACGCCTCCTGTGTAGGCAAACCATAAGGCCCACTAAAGGCTTCAGTATATTTCAAATCTGTATGAGTTCATTTGTGCAATGACAAACTGTACAAACGGGGCTGAAGAGCTTAAGAGTTCAAACGCTGCCTACACTGCAGCTGGTCAATCGCTGCATAAGTAAAAGCTTGCTTGTCAGATTGACTTCTCGAAGTTACAAAATTGACAAATGCAACCTTCCACTGACAAAGATGAGGTTCAGGCGCTGTGAGATGATCTGAGAAATACTGTTTGAGGCCCTAAGTGGCACTCAGTGTATATGAATAAATGAGATCCCACCTGGGCTGACATCTTTGGCCAGTCTAAGCTTATCCGGTATATATGTCAGCCAATAAATAACGAGATGGCAGTACGGGAATGACAAAGAAATATTGTAGGTAATTTGGGTCGCTTTCACACCTGCCCTGTTTGGTTCAGTTCAATCAAACTCAAGTTCATTTGCCCCCTCAGTGTGGTTCGTTTGGGCAGGTGTGAACACAGCAATCACACTCAGGTGCGCACCAAAACAACCGGACCGAGACCTTCTTGAAGAGGTGATCTCAGTCCGGTTACAAACGAACTCTGGTGCGGTTGGTTTGTGGTGAGAAGGTGTTCCGACCTGGATGTGAAGCAACTGCAGTCACATGACACATTGTTTGGGTTAAACATGAGCATGTTACAGTCCTGGAGGATTATTAATGTGCACCTCCTCCTGTACTGCCTTAATATGCACATTCAGCACATCCAATGCATCAAAACATTGTTTTCTAGTTGGAGCCGCGCCTCGTTTTCAAACTGTATGGTTTGACTAAAATGAACAATGACAGCAATATAGTCCACGATGAGCAGCGCTAAAATCAACCTGCGTAGTTGTCCCTCCATTGTGACATTAGAAAGTGTCACATTTATCTTGCAAGTGTACTCTTCTTCAACGTTTGCTTTACTTCCTGGATTTTTCCCACATGGAAATTCTGACCAATCAAGAGCAGTTTTCTCACACAAGGCATTTGATCTGGTCCGCTTGTAAATGCTGCCGTGAGAACATGAATCAACTCTAGGCAATTATACAACTTTGGAACAAAATTAGTCCCTGTTTTGGACCCAAGGGGACGACTCTAGGTCTGACAGCACCCTAAAACCATTTTTTGTACCAATCTGTGTTTATTTTTGGTACAAAGTTGGGCATTTTACCATAGGGGTCTATGGGATTGATTTGTTCTTGGAGCCAGCCTCAAGTGGCCATTTGAGGAACTGTAGTTTTTGGCACTTCAGTGTTGGCTTCATTTTTAAGCCCTGTCGTTTGCCGCTTTGAGTTTATGTTGGCAAACATATATATCGGCAAATATATTGGTCTTGGATACCAATATCAGCCTCAAACACCCAGCATTAATCAGGCCATAGGATTAATGGATGAGATGGTAAAGGTCTCCATGAACAAGAGAGCAGTTTAGTTTTTGATTCCTTTCACTTGAACTCTCTGTGAAACTGAAAGCCAACAACACATTATAAATCACCGTCTCCTCCACCACTTTTTTCCACTGTTACCAACAAGGATTTGTCACAGTCACTTCCTGGAACCACGACACAGAGTCATTAAGACAGTTGCTGCAGTGTCATTTGATCCACTGGCTCATTGGTCTGACGGGTCCCCAGTGCCGGAAGAGCACTTCCAGGAAGCCTCGGGTACTCTTGTGATAAAGGCTTCGCTAGAGGACCAAAGTGATCAGGGTCAGTGGGAAATGACTGCTGTTTGTCATATTATCACCACCACTCTGAGAAGAATCAATCAATACCAATCTTGTGAAGGTCCATCTGGGGGAGTGGCTGCTGCTGCTGCTGCTGATGATGATGATGCACACTAAACACTGATGGGAGAGCTCATTCTGCCCACCTTCTTGTGTCACAATGAACTAATCACAAGGAATCAGCTGATGAAGAGTGAACCATTTAAACAAAGAGCAGCAGAATGAGAGCTGGGTACGGTATCTGCATCTGAATAAAATCTAGTCAGGGCAGATTCCTAGTTTGTTTCAATAGTTTGTGTCAATACTGAGCAGCAACCTCCACGGCTGAAATATGACGCCAACGTGCCAGTTTTAAAAAATTCCAGTTCCTCTAATGGCCACTTGAGGCTGGCTTCAGAAGCCAGCCAATCCCCATAGACACTCATGTTAAGATGCCGAACTTTACAGCAGAAATAAACATGTTTACAGCCTGATACAAAAAATGTTTTGGTCTCTGTAGGTAATTTCCCGTTCATGACTTCATCAACTGTTTGGAGAATTTTAATATAACACATCTGTTTACATTTTAGTAAGGCTTCAAAGCCCTGTTTCCATCAAGCAGTACAATTCAGTTCAGTACCATTTTTTTCCGTTTCCACTGTGAAAAGTTGTGGATGGTACCAACAGAACCGTTCCGTACCGTCCCCATGTTTGGTCCCCCCTCTGTTGGGGTACCTAGCACACAGATCTGGTACTAAAAGGTGGAGCTGTGAACACTGCAGGATGGTCACTCTGCTCAGGACTGAGTTGTGGCTGGTTTTGAAGCTCATGTAACCACTGTACTTTTGGTTCCAAAGGTACCATACTAAAAGTGTTTGGTGGAAATGGGGCTTAAGAAAAAAAACAAGAAGGTAACGGCTGAAATGCCGAACTCAAGACTTTAAAATGAGAGTCCATAAACCAGTGGGTGAGGTTATTATAGCTATGTCCATTATTTCTACAGTCTGTGGTCAATCAGTGGGGGAAAGTAGTATTCAGAATGTCACATTCTTCTCATTTAACACATTTTAAAGCATTGAAATTTAGACCAGACCTTGGTATAAACTCAATAAAACCACACAGATAAAGAAATTGTGACATTCCAATCCATAAAAAAGTTATGTTCAATAGAGTGGAATTATACAGGAAAAAAGTACTGACCACAGAACATGAAATGTTCACATCCTCCTATCTAGTTATGAGAGGGATGCAGGGAGGAATCAGGGGTGTACTGATGTTAAAAATAACAATTTTGACAATACCTGATACTGATACGGATGTTTTTATATTGCTGATTATTTAGTTTTTGTTGTTATTCATTCCCCCATTGTGCCAGAGAAACACAGAGATCTTCATTATTGAAAAAAATCCTGAACCCTTTTTTAAAGTCACTCAGTCCTTCATTTCGCCTCCTTTGAATGAGCACAAGTTCAACCGAAGATGTATATGAAACAACCTTGAGAAAAAACCTTTCACATGAAAAACACTTTTTAAATAACTGTTTCAAAAGCCTTTTCACTATATCCTGATTCTTTCTCTACTACCTATTTTATATGCTGTAAAAACATCAATACATTTTTCCTTCAAATATTTTCACACCAAAAAAAACCCCTAAACTTTAAGATTATTTGTGTGGCATTTTGCCCTTTTTTGGATAGGACAGAGAGAGAGGGGATGACATGCAGCAAAGGGCTGTGGGTTAGAATCGAATCCGCGGCTGCTGTGGCGCTGACGTGGCCTTCGTACACAGGGTGCCTGCTCTATCAGGTGAGCTTGTCGGCACCCCCCCAAAAACCTTCATTTTACAAAATTAAATTGAACACATCATGAAAATGTTTTAATTTACCTTCACCCAATACTAATTTTTACAGGAGAGAGACTTGAATGCATCTTAATGTAACTCAACACAACCTCCATCAGCAGTTAGTTTCAGCTGCCAGCTGCTTACGGCTAACGTTTACTAGCTCTCCTCCTGCTGATGTCAACATGAACTTGTTGTTCACAATGTAATGTTATCAGGGAAACAATAAGGTATGTCCCCTCACACGTCAGTAGCTGCTTTACTGTGTCCTTTCATCCCACAACACATTTTCTATTGTCTTAAGGACGACTCGACGCTGTTAGTCTCAAGCCCTTCTTTATCGCCTCTGCAAAATTTATGTGAATCTATGCGAAACAACAGAAAATTTTATGTGATACGACAGAAAAAAATAAAAATGAAAAGTAAATAAAATATTTTTTAAAACAATTGTGTGAAAAAAAAGAAAAATGTATGTGAAATGACAGAAATTAAATAAATAAATGATTAAAAATAGATAAATAAATTAATAAAAAAAAAATTCTAAACAACAGAAAAATGTATGTGAAAGGAAAAAATAAATAAATAAAAATAAATAAATAAAGTATTATGTGAAACAACATAAAAATGTGTGTGAAACGACAGAAAATAAATTAACAAATAAAAATAAATACATAAAAAAATCATAAAAAATTGTGTGAAACAACAGAAAAATGTATGTGAAATAAAAGAAAATAAATAAATAAAAATTAATAAATAAATCCAAAAATTATGTGAAACAACAGAAAATAAATTAAAAAAAATATGTGAAACAACAGAAAAAAAAGTAAGATATTCACTAACATTAGTAAATGTCATATTATTTGCCGATCAGCTGATGGCGGCCAACAATGCAAATATCAGCTGATACTTGTGTCTGGTATTTGTGCACTACAGATTCATCCGATATGAACTTGATTCCTCAGGACCTTCTCCATTGGATCTCTCTAGTTGCACCAAGTGGTCAGGATTTAACACATAAGTTGAGTAATAAATAATATTCATTACATATATGTGACTCCAACTGTCCAGCACTATCGTCATGATTTTTTCTACTGAGAAGGTCCCTTAAAAAGTTCTTCCAAAAAAAGCAGTTCACAGTAAGATGTGTGAATTATCCAGAGCACTAAGGGCAGCAGGACTCTCAGACACGGATATCTCAAAACCTGGACAAATGCAACCAAAACTATCTGCATGGCTCAGCACCACTAGAGGGAAGTAAGGAAATATGCTGTATTCTAACCCTGTATTATTTTAGTAAGTCAGTGTGGACAGAATCACTAATTAATAGGATCTGAAAACCATCTTTCAGTATGGTGTAGCTGCGAAACACATTCAGGCTCTTTTCCACCAAATTACAGCACAGTCGAGTGTGCTGGAGCACCACTGCAGACGCTGACAGCGGCCAGGTCCTGGTGTGCTGAAACAGTGATCTGGGTGGGTATGAGAGCACGGTGGGTTAGCGCTGGTGCTGTGGAGGCTGCAGCTGAGAGCTCAGAGCTGTGGGATTGTGGGATTGTGTCAGGCTGAAAGGGGATCCAGCACAGGGCAGAGAAACACAGCAGCTCCCCCTCACTGCTGGAGCACACCGCTGACACGCTGCCAAGTTCTCAGGGCTCCGCAGCACACACACACACACACACACACACACACACACATACACACACAGGCACACAGATGCAACCTCAAACACACTCACCCATAAATGAGCACATGCACACCAGATAACACGCACACATATCCGAAACTACACAAAAGTACAGACTCACACTTCCAAAGCTTTGCTGAGTTACAAAAAGCACACATAATATCTTATAACGTGCTCCTCCTCTGTGACATACCCTCCTGCTTTTTTCCCAAGTACTGAGAGATGTAGAAACGGGGAGGGAGGATTGGGGAGGGAGAGCGCAGACATTTTTACCAGCAAAATGGATTTCTTTTGTTTCTGATTCATCTCAGCTCTGCAGCCAAGTGTTGGTAACAAACAAATTCAGATTCAGAACAACACTGGCAGTGTTTAAAAAGTAAACATTAACTTGATTTTTAGGGTCATGTTCCTGTTTTTAATAAAGTTTACCACCAATAACCCTGCTGTTATCATTATGTGGTCAGCAATGAAAGATTTGAAGGGATAGTTTTGACATTTTTGTCTCTGGTGAAGAGGGTCAAAGTTCAGGACATAATGTATGAGACAGTAGTATTTCCCAATTTTGTGCATAATACATGCAAAAGTATGTACTTTATAAGGGCAGCTGCAGTACCTGCTAAATGTAAAAAGCAAAAGTATGCGATTTGGAATGCAGCCTTAGTGTGCCAAAAAATGATCTATTACGTCCCAACACATAGGATGTCAAACGCAGTATGCCAAATATACAGTACTATGATGTCCCACTGAGTCCAGACACATTTAGCAGTATGCAAGATGGCTGACTGAGGCCACAGTGACTAAAATCAATAGCAAACAATCTAAAATGTACGCAGTAATATATTAAAAGTTGAATGTGCATACTGTACATTGCAAAGTAACAACAGCAGAGATCTGTGGGTCTCTGTTGTATCTCCAAGATAATAGCCCTTTATAAATAGGAATTGTGCAAATTTGCAGGAAAGCCCAATCAGTCTTTTTTCAGCATTAGCAGTATAAAAACAAAATCAGGGAGTGCAGCAAAATGCCGCCTACCTACTTTTGTTTATACAGAATGCGCCTTTTTCGGAGCAATGGGGGGCGTGAGCAAGTAACAAAACGTGTAGCTCAGCGTGTGACGTAAACAGTGATGTGGGAGGGAAGCCGCAGCTGGTCAGTCCTTCGGTGATTCTCTCATAAGTTGGCCCGTCCTTCACCGTCCCCGTCATCTGACGGTTAATGGCCTCTTCGTTTGCGAGGACAAGGAGGGCGTGCAATTCCTTGTCTCCCCAGTTGCTCATCTTTACAGTGTCTGTCAGGTTTGCATTTCCCTCTTGCTACTAGCTGCTGGCTAATTCCTGCTATCAGCTGTTTCCTGTTTATCCACTGCCAGTGGGTCGCACGTGCTGTGTCATCAACAGCTCCTCCCACAAGTCATCAACAGCCCCTCCCGTGGCGGAAGGCCGCCTCGTTTGTTTTAAACCAAAAAGGTTCCGTCAATATGTCTACCCTACGCCGCGGAAAATTGGGCACCTCAGATCACCTCGCCAATCCGGCTGTGTGTGTGTAAACGCTTGCAGCTTGCCGGCAAAACGGCCCAACATTCGCCAAAAATCTGGCAGTGTAAAAGGGGGTTAATGTTAGTGATCAGATCTCCCGAGTTCCAAATCGTATACTTTTTCTTTGTACTTCAAATTTTGCACTGACTGTGACGTATATATGACCAGGAAGGTCAAGTTTAAAGCGCAACACTGTAGTATGTCCCAGTTGTGTGCATTGTAGGCCCAGTCTCACTCCAAAGTCATCGAAATCTGGCGCTTGAGCAGTGGCTTGTGGTGTCAGAAACCAATGAAAAAGGCGTCCTTTAATGTTGGCATGATACGTGGCTGGTTGCTGTTAGAGTTTGATGGCACCCGGCAGCGTCAGGGGGAAACGCAGTGGCAAAAGTCAGAGTGGGGCTGGCGAAAGGGGTGGTGAATGGATCCAACAAACACCAACCATCACCCAGGAGAGCGGTGTTTGCATCCTGCAAGATTCTCAAGCCAAACCCTGTTCCTATTTCCTAAACCCAACTATGTGTGTTTGTTGTTGATGGAAAAAAACATCAATTCACGGTGTTATACCGACGCAGTGCGTTTATTTTGAAAGAGACTGTATGCCAACTTTAAATTTCCTGTGAAAACTGAAGCGTATCTTGAAAGAAGAGAACTTGGCACGATGTCCCAGAACGTCAACAACCAACGCACCAAAGGTACCTTGCACGTTGAATGTGGACATGGAAAGTCCATGACCAAAGCGTCAATATGTGACGAGGTCAGAGTGAGAATGTAATGACATATTCTATGCAACCGCATGTAGTCTGTAAGGGCAGCTGCAGTATGTACTGAAAGTAAAAAGAGAAAGTATGCAATTCAGCCTACACTTCCTGTAATACTTTGGATGTTCTAGACACACTACAGGCTCAAAGAGTTAACCAAGAGAAAAACAACACATGTTGTCTGTTTGGGGACGGGTCTGAGCGTGACCTGTTGGGACCCATCAGTGCGAGCCATCAGCCAGCCGTCCAGTCACTCCAGTTGGTGTGATGAGTTCCAGACTGGCTTTTGCTCCTTGTCAACCTTCCCCCCACCTAAAGCCTGCCTCTGGACTCCCTTCATCCCTCGCTCGCTTTTCTCCCTTGTGTCCCATCGCCGCACATCATCAATACCCCTCAACTCCTCTGTCACACACCCCCCTCCCACACACGCACCCCTACCCTTCACCCCCTCAGCACCCCTCTGGAACCCCTCACTTCAAAAGCCTGCCAGCTTAACATGTCATTGATTAGAGCAGGAGGGGCCTGCAGCCTCAGGGTGGGGGTGGAGGGTGGTGGTGGAGGGGGGGTGCTTTTCTCCAGCTATCTATCACTACTGGGGAATCACACACACAATCAGACAATCAAAGAAAGCACTCAGATCTCATACACATATCCATTACGGCCTGCCACGGACTTCTGTCTTCTTCTCTGGTGCCCAACGCTCACAACATCCCACTTTTATTTAATTATCAGTCCCAGAAACAGATGGAACGCAAACACTGATAGCAGCAACATTTTGCAGTGAGTCATCATGTTCAGCCGAGCATCATCAATCATAGGATCGTTTTCAAGTGCGATGGAAGCTGTTGCTCCTCTCTGCCAGCATGTGTAGGTGTTAGTAGCGGGGTGGCTTTAAGGGGAGGAGGTGGTCGCGGTGAGTAGCACCCCAGGGTGGTCCACTAAACCTCCCTGTACACCTGCACACACATAGACATGGTCATGGACAAAGGTATGCTTACACATGCTCATACACACATTCCCAAGTCGGACATGTGGCAGGCCACCCAGCGCTCCCGCTCCTTTTCCTTTAAAACACATCTGGTAGCTCCATTAACGCCGAGCAGGAGAGAGTTACTGCCTCCGTCTACGCCGAATCCTCACTTACACTCCTCATCTAGACCACACCACCTCAGCGAATGGGATAATTGGCCAAATGAGATGTTTGCACACAGCCGACTGTGTAAGTCAACAACCTATTTAACAGCGATTATGCCTTGAGCAATGATGTTTTAGCGCAGGTTTTCCCTGGCCGCCCTCCTTCCTGCCCTACTCTCTCTCTCACTCACGCACACACTCGGAAACATTCTCCCAAACATTCTCATCAGGCTCTTGATCAGTCTTGCTGTTTTCAACTCTGCAGCAGAAATACAGAAATGTAGGCCGCTTCTACCAGGTAGTGGTGTTCTAGTCATGTAGAGCTCTCTGCAGAGTGTGTATCATGTTCACGAGGCAAGTAACAGCTACTTTAACACGCCTACACATTGTCTGTTTATTCATGAGACAATAGCAACCAGACAAATCCACAGCGCTTTCCCCCAGTTATCTATGTAGTCATCGTCACACTCTGCAGTGGGTAATGAAAATCTGTACTTAAGTAAAAGTACAATTACTTCCATAAAAATGGCTGAAGGTAAGGTGAAAACAGCACCTGTTGTACTTGTCAATTCAACTTTTTTTTAATAAAAGCAGTTCAGCTAATAATGCAAATAAAACTAGCCTATACAATTAAGATATAAACAATCTCCCACTTTCTCTCCATCTCCTCCTTATCAGAACGGCAAAGATTAACATCACACATGAAAATCTAATATAGAAAACATGAGCAAGCTAACGACTTTTCACCAACAGAACGTGCAACTGGCTTCATTGTGCTTGCAGAGGAAAGAAGAGGACTTTTTAAAGGTCCAGTGTGTCAGATTCAGGGGGATTTAGTGGCATCTAGTGGTGGTGATTGCAGATTGCAACCAGCTGAAACTTCTCCAGGTTAGGATTCCTTCAGTGTTCATTGTTCAGACCAGGTGATTAAAACCAGTAAAAACATTGAATAAAGCAGTTTCACCTTACAAATCTTTGTTTCTCCAACACTGTTTGGCATGTTGTTAACCAGTGACTTGCCCACCACATGCTAATGTGTGCTCACGTAATTTCCCTGATAACTTAATGCATGCTCTCCTTTTTTAATGATTCAGGCTTCATGAGGTTTTTACCAGAAACAAATTGACTTAAAAGGGAAATTTCGGTTTATTTCAACCTGTCTCCTATCGTCCTAAATTTGTTTCAAGTGACCTGTTAAAACGTAAGTGAACGGGCATACTTCAAGTGCAAAGTTAGTCCACTAAACAAGCTTTTTTTCCACAAAGACCGCCTCATATCGTTAGGATAAATGTCAGAGAACATATAGAAAACGACATGTAAACGTGTTGTCTTACCTTACCGGTGTGCTGCCATGTTGGTTTACCATTTAGCTCTGCTTTCCAAAGCGCGGCCGAAATATTGCAAGAACAAGCAGCGATCTCATACCGTGCCTGAAATCTCACGAGAACAAGCAGCAACAGCTGGAAGGCAGAACCAGACAGTAGCCTGAAAAGTTCATTCATTTATTTTATGAAAGATTTATAGAATAATGGCTGACTTTTTGCCAGACTTCGACTTTGTGGAGGAGGAATTTGATTTTGCAGAGTTTGATGGCCGCCCTTATTTATTTGAGCCAGAATACACTGACGAAGAGCTTTGTGAAACTTACGTTTTAACAGGTCTGACGCTACTATGCGCCCCGGCTGTATCTAGGCTAACGGCTAACATGCTAACTATTATTTTTATGTCACTAGTCACTTGAAACAAATTTAGGACAATAGGAGACAGGTTGAAATAAACCAAAATTTCCCTTTAAGCTGGTAAAACCACTGAATAGAGCAGTTTCACGTTACAAACCCATATTTCTCCGATGCTGTTTGGCATGTCAGAGACGAGCCAGTAACCTAGCACTTGCTAATCAGTGTTCTCTTTTTTTTCCTCTGATAATTTAGGATGTTCAGGAGCTTATCCTCTCTAAAACAAACGGACCAGGTGATTAAATCTGCTAAAATCACTGAATAAAAGCAGTTTCATATTGGCGTTTTACCAACGCTCTTGTTGTGGAAGGGCTGCTAACTGCTACGGTAGGTGATGCGTAGAAACATGGCAGTGCAACATGGCGATCCCTGTAGACAAGGGCCCACTCCCTATGTAGACATAAACGGCACATTCTAAGGTAATGAAAACACAATTCGAATTTTCAGGTGATTGAAAACGTACTTGTTATATGAAATTCCATTTCTGACAATATATCCCTCTAAATCCTACAGACTGGACCTTTGAAATCAGAGATCTCAGTGTTTTCCAGGAGGGACAGTCAGCACTTCATCAAGTAACTGTCGCAGGAAGCTTCCCCTTGTTCTGGGGTTTGCTTCATCATTATCACATCGTTGTCCAAAGACATGTAGTGCTTCTTTTTCTTCCAGGCAGCTGGCACGCTCTCCCACCTAAACTCAATCCCAGCATTTAAAGCAGACTTTTCTGATGAGGTGGTAACGATGTAGTGAAGTAAAAAGTGGATCCCAAAAACATACTTGAGTAAAGAGTAGAAGTACAGTTTAAAAAAGGAACACGAAAAGCACTTGTTCCTTTAAAAAACAACTTTTTTACTCGTGTGGTACTTGTAATACACTGCTTACCACCCCTGGTCACACTCACATCGACGAAGCACAAACTGTATTCTAATTCAGGTTGCTCATCTTGTGGCAGCTCTAACTTGTTCTGTTGAGGGAAGGAAGTGCTTGAAATGAGTCAAAATACTCTCCTACAAGTCGTTTGATCCTGATGCCATTTAAAGTACACTGACGCTGACAGTTCTCCACTTTTGGTTCATCCCTTTTTCTGCTTTTTGTAAAGATGCAGCGGTGCAGTTCGGAAGCACAAAGGGAAGGAAGGCCAAACATTGGGCTGGTTGAGAGAACCTAAAGCAGAGGCGGTAACTCCTACATGATTTCATCTGGGTAAGAACACAATCAAAATACCAAGAGGATATTTTGCACCTCGGGGTATGATTGTCTTCAACAGCACCAAATTACACTGAACACACAGTGATTTCAATATTTCCAAAGGCCCTGATGGCCCTGCCACAGTATGGCCAAGTATTGATTTTAAGTTGCAGTAAAGTTGAGTCTCAATGTGCAGTTGGTAGCAGATCTGCTTACAGCCATGGGATCATCCGTAAAAGCAGAATACATTTTTATCAAAACAGAGAGCGCCACGAAGAGGGAAATCAGAACCTCCAGGTTCTTAAGCAGAAAGGTCTCATTTTAAAAATCACACTGACTTCTGCAACATCGCAAATGACTAAAAAAATTCACTGAACAACTACAACTTCTGGACAGTGTGTCATGCAGTTCACTCCACTTGTCTGTAATATGATCGCTAAACTTAAAGAAAACAAATGGTGTATTCTTTTTTAACCAGCACAAATCAGTTGTGGGATTTCTGGTCATTGGGCTCAGACAAAGCAACACACACAGATCCAACAAAAAAAGCAAATATTTGCCTATTTACACATTCAGCGCACTCAGAGCCCCATTACCATTCATTGGGAGTCCTGTTTTAGGCCACCGGATGACTTCTGTGACTTCCCTATTTGCAGTTTTATCTGATAGATAATCTACTTCGCTGCTGTGTGCTGTTGCTAGGCAGAGCTTTTCACTGCAAAAAGCTGCCTGGTGCCAAAAACTATGCAGATGAGCAGTGAGAGTGAACCAACCCGATAATGCTGCAGGTCATAAAACCAAAACAATTAATGAAAAAGACATGTTTTTTGATCCTTCGATGTCAACTCCTCCTGTCTTCACCAAGCGTTGGATTGTTCACTGACTAATAGGGAATGTGAGCAGGGTTTAGACCATCGTGAGACAGGTTAGTTTTAATTCTAGCTCCACCTTTTAGTACCAGATCTATGTGCTAGGTACCCCAAAAGACCAAAAATGGGGACTGTACGGAATGGTTGTACTGGTAACATCCACAACTTTTCACAGTGGAAACGGAAAAAATGTGTACTGAACTGAACTGAACTGTACCAGACTGCTTGGTGTTTTTGTTAACGACAGTAATAATAAGGTTCAATCAGAGCTATGGAATATTAAATCATCCACCTTGGCTCACTACATCTTGGCCTTTCTTACTCTCAGATGTACATAAACTATAAGTTATTGACCTTTTTTTTTAAAATACACAAATGTGAAGTCATTGGTTATCTTATCGGTGTCGGCCATGACAATTTGGTCATCCCTAGTACACATGCAACAGTATCCCCGTTTCATTTGAAGTACTCAAGGTAGCATATTGAGGGTTCTCATCAACAGCATAACGGGGTTTCTGAAAACAGGATATGGTGTTTCCATGCTCAAACACACCAACAGGATACTTCAAAGACCCAGTCATGAAAGGGTTATTCATGTCCATGTAACTGCACTCAACGAGACACTGCAGTCACAGAGGCTAATGGGAAAGCAGCTCGCCCAGATGTGACGTCAGGACTTCTGTTAGCTTCATCAGCAAGCTGCAAATTTCTTCAAACCAATAGATTCAAACACTTGACAAGCCCTGGTGTCTTTTTACTCAAGCCTGGCCAAAGCAATGTATGTTCAGCTGTAAAAAAAAAAAAAAGTTAAGTTTCTCTGCAGTTACTTCTGCACAAAAAGTTTGACGGTGTTCTAGTTTACATTCTCAACGCACTTTATTTGCCAGGGAACTTCGGCCAAGTTCCCTGATCAACAGTGTGGAGCTCGACAACTGTATGGACAGACCGTGTCTCTGGGCTAAGCCATCAGAGATGTTCATCTCCCCCTTCAGTGAAAGCGCTCCAGGTCAGTGAAACCAGAGGGGAGAGGGAGAGTCAAGCTGACCAGACCCTGAACAACTTTCATCTCTGATTACACAGCTTCCCTCTGTGGAGTGTACACTTCTCCACCCCGGCATACTGATCAGGCCGATTAGCCCCTCCCCGCTCCACCCGCGTCTCTATACTCCATCCCCCAAGCCCTCTCCTACAGCACCTAGGGTTATCGTCAGAAGTCTATAGCCCCTCCGAAGTCTCAGTAGAAATCAGCAGGGCTGGATCGGTGAGAAGGCCCGGGCCAGAGGAGGCCTGGGAGAGGAGGAGAGGTGCTCTGGCTCTTAAGAGACTCCCCTCCCGGCTTTTTGAAGGAGGAAGGCGAACGGAAGGAAAATCAATAGGCAAGGAGCAGAAGGCCTGTGATGGCATGGCTAATCGGGTTTCTGCATTAATGTTTCAGATGCTGGGAGAACTCATTGCCTGGCTGGCTGTACTCAGGGCCTCAGCGCAGCCTTGCACAATAAGCAGCAAACACATACACACAAAAGGCAGCTGTGTAGCTTGTGGGTTCACACACGTTCACTCGCTCAGGCATACGAAAAGAAAAAGACGTATTGATAAGAAGCTCCACTTTGTTTTCTCTCACACATTTTGGACAGTCAACCAAGTATGCTTTGCCAACAACACAGTCACAAAACAGACCAATTTGGGGTCTGGCTTTGCATGATATACACAACTGTTAATGCAAAGAGCAGAACAAGAGCTGATAACACGAGAGGTCTGGGACAATTACCTGAGCCAGGCAGAGAGAAGGGGAGGGAGCAGTACAAGAAATTGCCCTGAAAAATGCAAGCTGTAGGTCACTGTTGAGATAAGCCCTAAAACTGGTGTGTATCAGAGAGTGTGTGTGTGTGTGTGTGTGTGTGTGCCAGAGAGAAATGCAGCAGCCGTAGCTGTGTTGGAGGAGCAGTCCTCCCAGACACTGAATCATAATCTCTAAACTCTGCCGGTATTTAGTGTTTATGCCACAGTTTCCACATTGCTTTCCTCTGACATTAGCCGTGTATAAATCAGGCTGCGACAGACAGGCAGCTCCCTTCTAGAGGCTGGTACGGGAAGGGGAGCTGGGCCGCCACGGGCTGCACCCTGGGCCCCCACCCACCTCCACCACCACCACCACCACCTCCCCGCCTCACCACCAGATGTGCTCTGCTATCTACTAACCCCCACACCCCAACCCCCTCAAACACACACACACACACACACACACACACACACACACACACACACACCCTCATCCCACCACTCACACTGACACCACTAATGCCTCCAACCATGCTGAAATATTCACTCTCTGCTCTCCTACGCTCTGGCTCTGCTGGTCTGCAGCTTTGACTACAACAACAGTGATAGTTTAAGGCTTGCAAAAGTGATGTAGTACTGCTGCTGCCTTCAAGTGCTCCTCAGCCAACCCAGGATTTTATTTATTCTATTAAGTCACAAAATGTTCATCCTGAATGTATCTATATAACATTCACTGAAAATGTGTTGTGTTTTTCCCCACAAAATCCACTCCTGGCCATGAAAGCAAGACAAAATAAAACAGTTAGGTTTAAGCAAAGATCATCATCATCATTGACCAGAGGGCATTTCTATGTGTGTCAGGCTGCAATTATATTATTTAAAATTTGTTTTCTCCCAACACGTTCTCACTCCTGACTCCCAGCTTGGTCAGTGGCCCCACTCTTTAAACTATGACGCTCCAGTGGCCTTTTCCATTGTCACTTTTGGCCGCGCCAAGTCAAACCGTCCACCAATTTGTGTTTCCCTTGTCAGCTTTAACATGCCAAGCTGTGCCAGAGATGGATCTTCTCTGGAGGAGGGCAAACAAGTCACTCACAGAGACACAGAGCTGCTCCTCTGTTTAATCTGTCTTTTAATTAGTCTACAGTGCGACATCGGTCTGTATGTTGCAGGTGCTATGCTAAATCAATCTGTAAGATAAATTAAATGACTGCAGCAGATACAATACTGTGGGCCTTTCCACTCGAAATTTTGGCTGCGCCGATTTCTGTTTCCAGTTAAGACGCACCGTGCCATGCTGAGCTGCGCTGTGACCGACTAACTCCCTCACAGAATGGACTGCAGACCAGTTTGGGTGGGAGAGGACAGGGGGACAACTGTGTCCAAAATCCAGCAGCTTTACTACATCACATCTGCCAAAATTAATTTGCACTGAAATTTCTTACATACTTTCACAGCATAAATTGATGTATGCTATTAATTTAGATGAATTAATCACAGAGCATGTAATTAATTAGATTTATTTTTGTTAATCACTTGACAGCCCTAATATATATAATTCTTTAAAGAAAAACATGACGCACTCAGTGACACTAACTTGTTCACTGACAACATAACACATCATTTCATTTCCTCTGCCTGAGTTTATCTAAATTGTTATTGAATTTGTGTTTAAAGAAATTTAATTGATTAATTTTTAACAATAATGCTGCACATGTCACTAAACTCTATTTAAATTGCATGTGCACTCCCTTACATATAAGGGAAGGGTAGAGGTATCACGAACTAAGATTCAAGGCTTTTTATCATTATCAGAAACCTTTAAGAATTCAGTAAAACATAATGTAGCCAGACTAAAATGTGTGTAAAATAAGTGTGAAAAAAACAACAGCAAGCTGTGTGTTAGATACATCTATATACCTATTAATGGTCCAGAAAATAGATTTAGGTTTGAGAGGGGTAAATGCTTTGGTTGGATGAAAACAGAGAGAGTAAATAAATCAAAACATTCAGTGTTTGACTGACTCACCGATGACATTTCTCATCGAGGACGATGACTCCTGACACCTCTTAGTTCAGAAGAGCAGTTTGGTGACAGAGCATTCAAACAGGCCTCGAGCAGTTCACCATGTAAAGGCCACCCACAGCTTTGCATGAGGCAGCTCACCTGCAGCTCGTCACTAACTCAGGTGATTGGCAAGGTGACAGTTCAAGCTCCGCCTTCACTACTGAGGTGACACTGGGCCACATGATGCATTCATGTTCGATGGGGAAAACAGATGATACAAGCTTCCTATGAGAAAATACTGTCCCAACAAATGTTCGGCAGCACAGTGCAAATGTTGTTAAAATGACACTTCAATTTCAAGTATCTCAAATGTCTCTATAACAAAAATAAATAAATAAAAATCCTAAACCTTATTCTTTTTCTCTTGATTCTTGGCTACTGTCTTTCATTCACATCCTGTGTTGCATCCACCACCAAAGTTACGTGCCACCACGTAAACCAGTGTAAATAAGTCATGGTCAATTCACATGTTTCTCTAAGCCCAGGCTGATATAATCACACCGTCCGAATGTTCCTCCACTTCACCCAGCCCTCTTGGACTTTGTGCTGCTGCCCCTACATGAACAAAAATAGCAGGTGAGCTTGGAGACTCCTCCACAGTTCATGTTTCCAATGTGTATCTGCAACTCTTGTAGCACGTCTTGTGTTGATTAAAATAGGGCCTTTAGTCTTGCTCACTAAGGTTCCATTTTTCCCAATCAGAGCTCTTTGTGTTTTTTTAAATAAAGAGCAGAGGATCAGAACTGCTTGCTGACCAGCGCAGAGAAATATGCTCCTACTGTGAATGGTCAGGCAACTGCTCACAGAACAATAATCATATCGGGCCACTTCTGCTTCCAGTGTGAACCTGACGTCTGAGCAGTTGTCACCAAAGCAACAGGTGACAGATGTAGTGTGAATCGACACTTAGATAACAATCAATACTAAAAATGAGTGTTGGATACGATACTCATTTGCAACAGTATCAATATAAACAGAACCTTCTTTACCTACTCATTGACACAAAAGGGCCACAGCGACCAGTTTTAGTCGATAATAGAAAAAGCAAAAATGCCGCTAAGACGTATTTTGCATACAAGGCAAACAACCAGGGAAAGGCTGAAGATGTCGATAAGCCTGTACGCGAAAAATGACACTAAGTGGTGACAACGATGTTGAGTAGCACAACAGTCTTGGCGAAGCATCATAAGGGCCGACACCCTGTTCTTTTGAGGAATTTCCAGATGTTTCAATATCATTGAAGTATTAAACATCTATCATAAACATTAGCCTGGCCAGCGGTGCACATTAACGTTAGCTGTTTTATTATTAGCCTTGACCCGACAGTTACATTAGCCATCTCTTTAGCCGCCATAATCAAAAAAGGTATTGATTGTCGAGCATACTTTATTGGATATCGGTATTGAGTTAGAAATTCTCGTATCATGACCAGCGTTGGGTTTAGCGTGTTACAAAAGTAATGTGTTACAGTAATGTATTACGTTTTAGAAGTAACGAAGTAATATAATGTGTTACCGACAGGATTTTGGGTAATATTATTACATTAACATAGTTACGTAAAACGTGACCACAGAAAATAAACTGATAATTGTTTTAATTTTTCACTTATCCACACTGACGTACACCTCTCCGCTTCCGCAAGTGCACCACCAGAAAAAATATCATCCAAAGATTATTGTGTCATGTCATTACAAACAATGTTATTGAAGGGTGCCAGTTATCTGCACATCTGGGTCATGCTGTACTGTGTGTTATCATGTTCAGTGTGCTTCCATTCATACACCTGCAACATCTACGAGGTATCCCGTTCTGGTTTTGCGTCCTAAGGCTGCTAGAAAGTAGAGGGATAAGCTGGCCTCCGGTTTGTTTTTTCTTCTCCCGATGATCGGCACATCTGGGTGATAGTAAGAGCCAATATGTTGGATATGTTTTCATTCACATCCCCTACAACTGCAAAACAACGTCGGCATATCATCTCATTCTTAGGCATATTGTAAAGTAACTTATTACTTTCAAATGAAGGTAACTAGGAATATGTAATTGACTACACTTTGAGAGTAACTTTCCCAACACTGATTGTGACAACCCTATTCAAAATACTGCCATACAGTATGGACAGAGGCACAAACATAGCGTCTTTAAACCATTTTAGATTCAGTAAAACATCAGAATAGTGAATGTGTTGATCTGTCGGGACCACATGAGCCTCACCAATAGCACTTTTGCTTTTACAGCTAAAAATCTCCTCTTTCTGTACGTTTGAGAGCAGTGTCAGGTTCAGCCCTAAGCCTCCAGGACATCTTTCATGTATCTGTGTGTGCTGTAATTAAGGCTGTGTGTGTAAGCAGCACTTCACAGACTTAACAAAGCATACAGTGCATGAATACATCTGTTAATAGACTATACATGTTCATGCTCGCACATAAAATGCCATAAAACATGCTCTTTGTCTACTTCATACACACACTCAAAGGGGTCCTTTTTCTAAGGTGCTCTCAGATCTTTGCGCTGTGCCATTCTGCAGTGACAGTATTGATTGTTCAGCTGTAGACGCTCATTTCTTTTCTGCTTCGACTCACATTCGGGGAACTTGAGTCCCTTCAACCCCGCTCTTTGTACTCGTGCTTGAGTCTGCAGGTTGCTTACTGTTTCCCTTCAGGGCCTTGCCCTGGACAGAGGTGGATGTGAGGACTGAAATGCCTTATTCATGTTACTTGACTGTATACCTGCTCCACAGCTCAAGACATAAGACTGTGGATGAGGAATGAGACACACTGGCAGATAAGAAATGTTGACAAAATATATTAAAAAGTAGCTGTCCTCTGACTGAACTGCACTCCCATTTGATCATTCCCAGATGTTGGTGGAGATCAAAATTGTACCAACAACAAAGTGAATATTGGACTTAAGGTGAACAAAAATTCAGATGCAAATGAATGCTAATGCTGCTGTGTAGTAGCTGGTTGTTTGCCAACATGTCAGCCATGACAAGCTAGCATGTCAGGGCTCGTTTGTGAGCCCCCAGTGACAAAAAAAAAAAATAGCTTAAGCAAATTTGAAAGCCACACCTCATTGTGGGCACCTTACAGCTAAAGGCTCATAGGTTGAATGTCTGCTCAGGTTTGGTCTTCTGAGACTGTGTTGTGGGCTAACATCTATAAGCATTTCTTTAAAACAGTGTTTCTGATTGCATTCGTGAAGTCTGCAGGTGCTCGTCAGTGTGGCGTTCAAGTACACACAAACAAAAAAGAAATATCTGTGGTAACTAATAAATCTCAACAAACAACAGAATAAGACAGTAAATAACATAATACAGACACTATGAAACTCTCTTACACGTATGTGCCACGATGGCATCGCTCTGGCATTTGAGCACACAAAAAACAAGGCATGTGTACAGCCCTTAAAACACATGGCTTGGCACAACAATTTCAGACACAAGTACACAAATCAGCTTCATTATAACTCACAGATAAAACACTTTTCTTTTGCTAGACACATTTTCCCCACAAATACAACATGCTAACGTTATTAGCACAAGCCTATGGCATTTTACATGGTATAAATTAGCCTAGCGACTTGTGGAGATTTCCTCTACCCATATGAAGCCAAGATAAATCACATACACAAAACTTTGTCTTCTAAATTCTGATTGGCTCACTCCGTCTCTGCCATAAATTTCACAGCTACAAGTGCAAGTGTTGCAAAAGTCAAGGCAAGCACATTTGCAACTTTGTGATTCACTGACTGACTTTTTTTTATAAGTTTAAAAGGAGGAAAAACGGTGTACATGTAGGTAATTTCACTTTGGGTTTCATTTCAGCCCAGTCTTCTCCATCATGATTAAATTGAACAAATGAAGAACGTCAGTTTTCACCTGGACGTCACAGAGCAGAGTGTGACCTTATAGGTACTGGGTACAGGGTCATGGTCGGGTCAAAGCACTGGCACATCCCCGTCCAGAGGAGGGGTGTGTTAATCCTCCTCAGGCCCAGGAATGCCACCACTGGCCCAGCCGCGGTTAGGTCCCGCAGCCAGCAGCGGGGCCTCCGATGCTAATTGGAGGCTCTGAAGCGTTGGGAGGCATGCAAATATCTCCGGCTTTACTCAGATACCCTTCTGTTCCACTTCCAGTCCTCTCCAATCCCCTCATTCCACCTGACTGGAGGAGAGGAGGGAGAGGAGGCGAACACAGCTGCTGGTTTGTTGCCTCCTTCCCGTGGGCCCTGACTGTATCGAGGGAAAGGGGGAAAGGCGGGGGGCGCTGCAGCCTCTGCTGCCTTGATTAGGGGCTGGGCTTCCAGGCCCATGTCATGTACTGTACATCAGAGGAGATCAGCAAGCCAGCCTGAAAGTCAGATGACACCAAGCACATGCACAGCGCTCCTTAACCCCCCCCACCTGCCCTCCCTCCTCCTTTTATCCCCCACCTCCCCATCATCTTTTACTGCCATGTCTCCCTACTCTTACCTGCAGCTCACTACCCTCTGTTACCCCCTCCACCCTCCTCCTAGCTTCATCTCACCTGTCTGTCTCACCTCTACCTCTCTATCTCTCCTGAACACATACAACCCCCCCTCCCCCGTGGGACAGATCAGAAAAGGCAACCTGCAGAATGCTGGTGGTTATCAAGAGAGGATGAGAGACAGAGAAAGACATAAAAAAGACGAATGGCGTTTTGGTGGGGGCTGTCTGGGTAAAGGACCAGAACAGACTAGGCACGAGGAAGATGTTTAGACTTGGGCGGAGCGCTTGTCAAAACCATCAGGCTTTAGCCTTTGATGAAGACCTTTTGGTTCAGGACTTGAGAGTCACTTGACATTCAGAAGGTGTTAGCGGAATAATTGTCAAGAATCCGTCTTCATTATTTATCTGCAGCTATATCTTTGGTTTCACGCTGGGCTGTTCTGCCTGGAGAGAGATGGTCAGTGTCATGAAAGACTGTAAAATGTAACAATCGGGTGAAATACATGCATTTTCCTACCATTGCAACCCAACAAAAACAGGCTGCAGCGTGTTTTTAATAGCGTTTAGCCTTAAATACATGGTGTTAATTAACACATAGTTCATAAAATGACTTCATGCCAGAGGTAGTGGAGTCATCACCTCATTCGTGTTCAATATTTTTATTATATTTATTGTTTTATTGTATTATATTTATACTTTGAACTCCCGTGAACTCCAAAAGCAAATAGCCGAAGTCACTCACCAAAGTGTCAGCTGTCCTCTTTCTACTTGCCGCTATGACCAAACTCTTTAACACAGCTGGTATTATGTTCACAATGGAAACAATTGAGGCAGCGTTCTGAAAGTATCTTTTTAACTGTGATACAACAATTTATTCATTTGTTAATTTCCCTTTATTTGGAGTTGACAGTTTTTTAATGCAGAGCTATTTACACCAAATTCAGGGAGCTGATTGCAGACTTTGATACTGCAAACATATTTAACTATTAAAATTATAGTGCTTAAAGGTTTTATCAAGAACATTTTTATGCCCACTGATTATTTTTACGAAATAACACATCCACAGAGCTTTTAGAAAGATGATGAATATGTGTATTGCTTTTGCAAAAAAAAAAAGACTATGAAATGATCATTTATGAAATGATTGATCTAAACTGAATGTTTGTACGATGTTTGACTTTGGTTACCACTTCTAACAAAGCTTGAAAGCCAGCAGTATAATGACGCCGGAATTATGTGATATCTCGGTGTTACCACTGATCAAGTGTCTAAGGGGGTGATCACACAGAAATGAGACGCTAGAGACATGGACGCTTCAAAGACGCTTGAAACGCTGGAAGCGCTTATTCAATGCGCACTAGCTACTGGCGTCTGACGCTCAAAAAGTTGAAAATATTTTACGATTTTTTTCAGCATCTACGCGCGTCTAAAAACGGCCGTCTAAAAAGACGCTTGAATGCCGGTCAGACGAGCCGTATCATAGGAAAACAATGGTTTTACTGGCGTCGCGTTTCAAGCGTTTCATCTTGGTGTGATCACTCCCTTAGTAACTGCATGTTAGTTTAGGGAAAAAAATGGAAAGACGACTGAGTTTGATGTTAAGCGCTCAGCTTCAATCCGATTCAACCCCAAGTGCACAGTGACAAAAGGAGGCGCCAGACTAAGGCCTCGATGCCACAAAAAGCTTTTGTAGGTTGCAAAACATGAGGCACACCTGAGTTGAAGTGACAGCGACAAAAAAGCCTTTCTCTATATGGCTATTTAGCGTAGCCTCGCGCGGGTCGGACGGACAGCGGAAGTCAGCAAACCAGTATACGGCACCCAAGGCGGAAGTGATTCTGGACGCCCGCAGCGGCCCGCAGCCATTAAACCACAGAAGAAGAAGGAGCCGTGTTTACAGAGAGTGTTCTCCAAGTAAGCGGTACGCAACGGGCAGAACACATAACAGTTTTACCAGATGTATCTATAAGGATGTGATTGTAAAGCCAAAACCTGTTCTTCTTTGCTAAACTCAACCATGTGCATGTTAGCAAGACTTAACCATGTGTGTTTGTTGTTGAGGGGAAAAATGTCAATTTGCAGTGTTGCACCGACGTAGTGCATTTATTTTGAATGAGACTGTATGTAAACTGTACATTTCCTGTGAAATCGGAAATGTATTTTGAAATCAGACAATACATTTTACAGGCAGAACTTGACATGACATCCCAGAATAGTGACAAAGAATGCACCAAGGGTACCTCGCACATTATATCTCGACGTGGAAAGCAACAAGGTCGGAGTAATGTGTTGTCAAAAAATATACCAGCCACTTCTCTTGTATTTTAAGTAGCTGTTCAACAAGTGTTTGCTACAGTATTAAACTGCATCCACTGACATCAAGGTAACCATGAGTGTCACCAAATCAATGAAATCTTACAGTGCCATTAAAGGCTGCTCTCTCCTCCCTCACGTTACTGCTGAGGATCATTCCTAATCACAAACATCTTCCTCACAGAATGTAGTTCTGGTGATCAGTGGTTCAGGGGTGCTGCTGCCCCTTTCCAACCTCTCCCTCATCATGTTTTCTCCCCCAGCCTCTCCTCGGCTGTGTCCTCTCCGAACTCTGACCGATGCACATGTGACAACCATAAGGGGAATGCCATGAGTGCAACTTTTCAGCATACCGGGGCATAAATTATCCTTTTCTCCTGTGTCTCCAATCTCCCCTGGGTTAGTCTCTCCTCTCCCTCAGGTCCCCCTCTGAGATCCAGCAGCACATGCACATGGCCACTAAGAGAGACAAGTGTTGAACAGGCCATCCTCGTAGCACTACCACACACTACGCTTCCTGCCCCGCTAATACCTCACCACCACCCCTCTGCTCCCCTTTACTCTCAGAGGAAGTCCCCCTTTCCTGAAGCCATCACTCTCAGCACCCTTAGGTCAGGACTAAAATGTGACTTATGGGCTCAGACAGGGACAGACTCTGCAGCGTGTGTTTGTGCAGCAGCTAAGAGCAACACATGTGGCTGAGCAGTGTGAGGTACTGGTTTCTAGTGTATGGAGTTGTGGGCGGAAACCACCATGTTTTCTCTGCCTCCCCTTCGATTGAAAGAAGCATTTGTTTTTTTCTACAACTAGACTCAGCCATTTGACCTCTCTTCGAACCTGGATGTCCTTGTTGGCCTTGCTCTTTTGGCCTATCTGGACCCACTGGAACTGTTGCTCACTGTCAGGGGCATGAAACATGAAAATACTTTACCAAGTCACAGCTCAAACAAGTTGTATGACTGTGAAACAACTTGAATGCAACTCAATGTACGACGAAATGCATCACTTTTTAACTAAAGATGGTAACTGCAGTAAATTTCTGCAAAGCAGTTGTGTGTTGCTGAATTTTCTCCTTTTGCAGACCTTGCGGGTCAGGATTTTCAATGAATTATATTTAATCCTCATGCGTCATATGCTGGCATTATTAAAATGAAAGACTTAAAAAAAAACACACTTTAACCCAATTAAAGTGTGAAATTTAAATCGACACTGTACAAAAGTATCAAGATGCTGATTAACAGATTTTATTACTACACAGGTGTGCCTTGGGTCACAATAAAAGATCACTAAAATGCGCAGTTTGATGCCACAGATGTCCCAAGTTTTGAAGGAGCGTGCTGTTGGCAAGACTGCAGTAATGTCCATCAGAGCTCGTGCACTGAATAATCATGTCACCACCATAAGCCATCGCCAATGTCGTTTCCCTAAATCCAACCAGCCTCACAACCAGAGACCACGTTTAACCTCACCTGCTCAGGACCTCCACATCCGGTGTCTTTACCTGCAAGATCGTCTGAGACTAGCCGCCTCAACAGCTGATGCAACAAATGTTTTGCACAACCGAACAATTTCTGCATAAATTGTTCAAAACTGTCTCAGGGAAGCTAACCTGCGTGCTCACCAGGGTCTTGACCTGACAGCACTTTGTTGTCAGAGCCGTCCCAAGAGGGCAAATGCTCACCATCAATGGCATCTGGCACTTTGGAGAGTTCTTCTCCTCACGGATGAATCCTGGTTTACACTGTACGGGGCAGATGCAAGACGGTGTGTATGGCTTTGTGCAGGCAAGCAGTTTGCTAATGCCAACATTGTGAACAAAGTGCCCTGTAGTGGTGGAGGGGTTATAGTGAGGCATAAGCTACAGATAACGAACATAGGTGCATTTTTTTGAATCCACAGAACTTCAAGAACTGACGTTATCCTGAGACCCGTTGTCGTGCCATTCATCCATCGCCATGACCTCTTGGTGCAGCATGATAATGAAAAATGCCCCATTTTGCACAATCTGCACACAATTTCTCAAAGCTTAAAACATGCTAGTTCTTGCATGGCCTGTATACTCACCAGACATGTCACCCAGTGATTATGTTTGGGATGTTCTGGATTGGCGTGTTCCAATTCCTGCCAATATCCAGAGGAGCAGGCCCACAGACTGTACATTATTTCAATTTTAATTATTTTATTATACATCATGCAAACAAAAAATACATCTCTCCATGATGTCAGTGATATGAGCTGTTTGGCTTGATGTACTGATATACTGGGGCTGTCACTGCACGGTCCTGTCATGCTCCTCCAACCACAAATATCAATAGATGCAAATCCTGACACAATCATGTACAAAGCAGCCTAATGACTTTGGACAGATTGTCTGGATGCTCACCTCCCTATGTCATGTCAGTCAGATATGTCAATCTACCACCTGTAGACAGCACAGTCAATACACAGACCTCACACACACCAAACCTCGCTTCACTCCAGCTGCCAGTTTGCAATCACCAGACATGGTGTTAGAGGTGGTGTGACTGTCTGAAGGTCACAGAGGTACACGACTTTAAATGTAAAAGGATGTTTTGTTGAAACTAATTCATGGTGTATATTTATCAGTTGTTGCAGCTGTAATGTTCCAGCAGACGTATAGGTATATAACGTAGGTAGTTTACTGACCGAAGTATGTGCGACTCCGATACGTCAGGTAGCGATATGCGCCCTTTCAGCTTGTTAGTACCGGACCTTTTTCTGTTTGACCTATTACATCACAGGCCAAACAATCAAGCGTCATCCAGCTGTTCCACCACTTTTTTGAATAGGTCGCCATTCCATGTTTTCCTCCCATCCATATCTTTTAAAATATTGAACTCTTTCAGCTGACACAGTACGAACTGTGTCTCCTCATCCGTCCAAAAATGCAAAACTCTGGATGTAGATTTTGTTATGTTGTTACCGGTTTCTTCTTCTGTTAAGCATTTAATGCTATTTGACTGTGTTGGCTAAATTCAACCACGTGC
The DNA here is from genome assembly GCF_006386435.1 of Epinephelus moara. Lineage (NCBI taxonomy): Eukaryota > Metazoa > Chordata > Actinopteri > Perciformes > Serranidae > Epinephelus > Epinephelus moara. The sequence continues at coordinate 46,006,351 of NC_065506.1, read as the reverse complement.
GTTTGTTGTTGAAGGAAAAAAAAGTCAATTGTAAATTTCCTGTGAAAACAGAAATGCATTTCAAAAACGGACAATGCATGTAACAGGCAGAACTTGACACGGTGTCCCAGAACCTCAACAACCAGTGCACCCAGGGTATCTTGTATGCCATGTCGACGTGAAAAGTCCATGACCAAACGTTGATATGTGACGAAATCAGAGTGAGAATGTGTTGAGGAAGCATAGTGAATTATCACTTTCAATTCAGTTCCATGTCAGAAAGGACTGTCTGTTTGGGAAGTATTGAGCATACAACTGGATAAATGAGACTTGGATCTCTACATCATCAAGAATTTTCTCAGTTTTAGGATTATTCATTCACCGTGGAGGCATGTAAGAAAATGAATGATCTCTTACAAATTCTACATAACACTGGGTGAATAACTGATACACTTTGGAGGTTGGAGTATTCCTTTAACACCACATGTTCATAGTCTAAAGGGAAACGTCACCACAAACAGTGGCCTCAATAAACCAAAACCAAATGCAACCACAAGCAGAACTTACATTTTCTTGATTTTGAGACAATTATATGGTTTGAATATTGTTTTCCAAGAGTTGAGCTGGCGTAATATTTTATAGGGATTCTGTCATTATTCGTTCATCCATCCTCGAGAATACATTCCATCTTTATCGATCAATTTTTACTCAAAGTAAGAGAATACTTGAAAATCACTAGTGGTTTGAATTCCATACACAGGATAATCAATCTTTTAAAAGTAGAAAACAACAAGTTAACAAGTCACAACAAAATGTGTTTTCTGTAACATCACATGGACGAAAAACATCATTTAATCATCACTGAAAAATAATTCTGGTCAACATTATGGTTAAAGTTTGGCTACGTTGAGGGGAGAAAAATAACGTGGTTTCGGCTCGGGAAAAATCATGGTCCTGGTTAAAAGAAACTAATGTTGACTCTCTGTAGGAAACAGGAAATGGACTTTGTCCCTATAGTAGCATCACCTGACTCCCCTCTTTGCTCCTGTGATAATTACAACAGCCGCTTGACTTCGTCACTTGAATGTAAACATGCTGTTTCAGGACACTGATAGTGTCGTTTTTCTGAAGAAGACAATCTGAAAATTGTCTGCTGCAGCTGGTTGTGGGAATGCAAGTACATCAGAAAGGAAATGAGAACACTTCATCACACAATAAGTCCTGGAATGCACTAAGCATCACAGATTGATGAGGTCTAATAGTGTAACAGGATCCTGGACTGGTTTCCCTTGAGTGAAATCCTTACCAAAAAATGTTAGTGTGACAGTTTAATGGCTGTGAAATGCTGCAACGCTGAGAGCAGAGGGTCTGTATATAAAATGGTACATCAAATTCTAATGAAATAAATAGATAACTGTATCTATCCATAAGCTAGTAAGGTGCAGCGCACATGTGACCAAGTTGACAACAGGTGGGAACACCAGCTTGTTTATAGCAAGGATTACATTTTGTGATGAATGGGGTGATCTTTGTTTTTTAAAACCCCAAATCTGGCATGGAGATATTTTGTGAGCACCATGTGTTTGTCACAGTAAAACAACTCATGTCCTGTCCAGCTAAGCTGCACATGGTTTATGGAGTGTTAGCCTATATGGACATAGTACAGTATGTCCATGCCTTTAATCAGGATTTATACTTCTGCGTCGAATCGAAGCTGTACCCTACACCATAGCCTCACATGCATATCTCCAGAAATTACCTCCTGTCTGTTTCTGTAAGCTGAAACCATTTCCCTCAGTTGAAACCAAGCTTTTATTTACTTTAATTTCACAGTTAAGAAACAATAAACTGTGAAGACAATAAAGCCTCCACAAAATAGTATTTTGAGTCTTGTGTGTGATTTATCCTGGCTTCATATGAGCAGAAGAAATCTCTGCTCGTCGCTAGGCTAATTTATACAATGTAAAATGCCATAGGCTTGTGCTAATAACGTTAGCATGTTGTATTTGTTTGGAAAACGTGTTTAGTATAAGACAGTTGTTTTGTCGGTGAACCTTGGGAGTTGTAATGGAGCCAAATTCTGAAACATTACTTTTGTTAAATGTTGCTGTTGTCCCTGGCTTCAGATGTGTAGAAGAAAAGTCTGCTAGCTGCTGGGCTAATTTATACCATGTAAAATACCATAGACTTGTGCTAATGACGTTAGCATGTTGTATTTGTGGGGAAAATGTGTCCAGATGAAGACAAGTGTTTGTCTGTGAATGCTGCGAGTTATAGCGAAGCTTTTTTGTGTACTTGTGTTTGAAATCGCACTATTAAGTGGATGTTTTGATGTAGTTTTGCTGTTGTACTTCTACTTCAATTCATGAAGAGTGTTTGCTTTTTTTGGATGCTCCGTTCAACGTGAGGGCATGCAAGAAAGCAAAGTTCACAAATTTATTGTAACACACAATGAATAACTGATATGTGATAAATGATCACGTTCCAGGTAACGTATTCTTTTAAAGTAGGATTAATGATACTTCAATTGGGTTTGTGTCATAAATAATTAGTGCCAATTAAAGGGCTGAGGAACTGACTGAAGAACTGATTTAGATCTCACCTCACGCTGCAGAACATGTTGGGCTACAGCTGAACTCATCCTTATGCTCAGTAAAAAGGAAAAGTGCAGTTGTCAAATGGCAGAAACTCACTCAAGGCCGCAGAGAATTTCAAAATGTGTCACTTTGAAAGAGTTGTCTGATGAATGCACTCAAAAGACCAGGTGCTGGTCATGTCAATGACATATTGAAGAGAAAATGAATGCAAACTAAGCCTCACTTTTACCTTGTTGCAGACGTTTCCAAATGGCCTGGTGTGAGACCTTAAACTCTCTGGTCTGACTGTTGTCCCCACAGCACACAATGTCTGCAAGGTAGCTTCAGCTGGCTGGGTTTTTGTGATATTCTCGGAAAAATAGTCCTGATGATGTCGCAAAGACAAGTTAAAGTGATCTGAAATGATCCATTATGTTGGGACAAAGGGAATCAATAGGCTTGTCTATAAGGTTCAGGAAAGAAAAACAACCTATACAACATATAATATTCTATGTAAAGATATTTAACAAGATTTTTAACAAGGGTTTATGAAGTGCAAAGTGTAATTTACCACAAAATTTCTCTCATTCTTGCTCTGAAAGTCCGAACCAACAGCATGTGTGTGTGTATATCCTGATGGCATAAGTGAAAAAGAAACACAGTGTAGCCAGTAACAGTCAGTAATGGATGAAATACAGCAACAGTATAGCTTCTCATCGGACGTGGGTGTATCAAAGTTGGTATTATCAGTCAGGTTCAGTCCATTCAGCTCTTGACTTTGTGAGTATGGGCTGGGTTCAATGCTGTACATGAAGACGTATACAGGCATAACAAGTACAAATTTGAAAAGGCTGCATAACATTGAATTGAAATACAGTAAACAAACTAAACAGACACAACCAGAGTGTAATAATGATTTCTATCAGAGCCCCTCATTGTGTTTGTTTTCCTCATAAACAACCTGACACAGGTAGGATCACCAGCGCAACTTTGACAAATTCAGAGACGGCGAGTGGAAAGCCTTGAGCTGTTGTAAGTGTTGCGATTAGATAGAGGGACCCAGGAAGCCACAGAGCTCCATTGTACTCATATTTCTTCTGTCAAAGCAGACTGGCCGTCCAAGGTCAGTTTCTCCAGGCACAGGAAGGAAAGACAGTCAAGAATCAGAGGAGTGAATCGGCTGGAGGAGGGATGGGCTGATAAGGATGAGAGCTGGAGGAAGCAGAGGGAGATGGAGGAGTAAAATATAAACAGAGAGGTGGTGCTCGTCTGCCATAGTAACCGGCGGTAATGGCTGTGCCCTCTTTCATGTTGCATCGTCGGGAGAGGGGGATTAGAGATTTATTTGGACGTCAGTATCAGGGGAGGGGGGCCTGCAGGACATGGCCTAACAGGATGACCCCTGACCTCTCCTCTTGCCAGAGCTGCTTGGGGTCCCACGAAATACCCAAGGGGCCCCGAGACTAGCCAGAGTGTGTCAGGGCCCTCAGCAGTGTCAGATAGCTTAGGGCCTTTTTCAAATGTATTTTTCAAAAGGGGGGAAATCAATAAGTTGGGTCGGAGAGGGGCGGCTGCAGAAACATGAGCCTGTGATATTTACTTTGCTGTAAGGCAAAGCATGTTCAGAGCACTTGTCAAAGATGTGCCTCCAAGAGCATGTTTGGTTGTGAGACAAAAATAAGTCGATAAATGGACCTGAAGTCACTTTTTCTGTGGCATGCAGTTTGTACACTCAATAGCTTTTTATTATTTAATATATCTATTCAACATTTTGCCTTTACTGATTCACAGTAACTGATATTTAATGAATATATACTGTAGAGTGCATTTAGAGGACTGAAGCGTGCTTTTCTATAGGATGTAGGATAAGGCTGTCAACAAACCACATGAAACCATCAAAACCAATAATGATTTATTTCTCAGTATTCTCTGACTGCTCTCATCCCCAATTCTGTTGGTTCCTGTACTGGTACCGTTGATTCCTGGGCACTGTAGTATTTAGCAAACATTGCTCACACAGGAAAAACAACGTGCATTTGTTGGAGACTATTTGAGCAGTGGATTGATTGATCTGGTGTTCTAGTGAGAGTCATCTTGTAAAATATGACCACAAGGGTTGTTTTTCTAGGCACAACGCCATTGTTCCAACAGTCCAAAAGTGTGAAGCCCCACTAGTCCGAAAAATGTCCCATTGGACAAAAAGCCAACTTCTCCCACAGACCATTACACCAAAAAAAAAAAAAGCAGTCAGACAGGAGTCAGGTTACAAACCAACAACAGCCGACAGATATCTTTCCCTTCTTCTGTAAATATTCAGTCTGGTAAATACAGAAAAGTTGATCATGTTAGTGCAGGGCTACCCAAAGCTTTACATCTGTCCCATGGACGATAGGCCTAATAGTCGACCAAACATTCGTCAACCAGAAAGGTCATTAGTCTGCAAGATTTCATTGGTCGCTTAGTCACAAAAAAACCCAACAAGATTTCATTGGTCGCTTAGTCACAAAAAAACCCAAAACAAAACATGAAACTCTATTAGGAGCTGCACCTTGTCAAAATAAATCAAACCTACATATGACTGGACCATGTGGGAATTTAATTTGAAAGAACAGACAAAGGAAGTGGCCACGCATTTACATACAATACATACACGTGTTTATCAGACCATATTCAGTCTGATAAACACGAAAAAGTTGATCATGTTAGTGCAGGGCTACCCAGAGCTTTACATCTGTCCCACTGACGACGGGCCTACACAGAACAGCTCCTGGAAGAAGATCGGCTCTGCACTCTGGATTCCAGGTAAATAGGCCATACAAAGCTTGTTAAGGTTGCACCCAGTGTCTGACCTCACGTCTTCTAGGTGGTTAAAGATGCAGCATGTGTACGGCCCCTAATTTCCAGGGCTGGTACCTGCAGTTATTCCACAGGCTAGTTAATAACATGTCGGGCAGGAAATCCAAAGTGTGGGATCATTTTGAGAAGGTGAAGGACGAGGTGATATGTAAACTCATCTTCATTGGTCGACTACAAACATGACGTATCATCTGAAACATGGAAGTAGCTACATGCCCATTAGCCCACAGCGTCATTAACAGGCGGCTCGCTCAGTGTGTGATGTGCACTTGTAGATAAAATATAGGCCTATATTAATGAAGGTTCATTAGTGCGGTTTTAAATTAATATTGTAAACGTGGGCGACGAGTCGACTAATGGCCCTAAATGACTGCTATTGGTCGACTAGGAAAATTCTTAGTCGGGAGTAGCCCTACTTTTTTGTAAACCTAGTAGTTTTGTTTTCACTGACCACAACTGTTTCACAAAATTAACCACGTTACACTGTGTTTCTACTGTGCATCATATAGATATGCTAAAAGTAGCCCTGTGCGTCACAATGAAATGCTGAGTGGCTTTACAAAGTGTTAATGTTTGACGACCTGGGAATGGGAATGAGGTGGTTGGAAGACTTGTTGTCTAGTGTGTATTTGTGGCTGCAAATGTGTAGTAGTGTGTAGGGTTAAGTCAAAATATACTACAGTGTGTGTTCATTGTAATTAAGGAACAAAATGGAGCTTTATGGCACGGAGGACGAAAATATATCAGGCAATACTTGTTTAGTTGAATCATAAAAATACTGAATATTACTGTACATGTTGTGCATACATATTCAAAACAGTTGTATTCTTTTATTCACAGCAACAATCTTGATGAATAGAAACATTGTGCTGGCAAAGGCTGCATTGCAGAAAAACAGTAAACACAAAGCAGCCCAGTAATTTGTGGACTCAATGTAGCCCTGACATGTAGCTCCATTGTTTAAGGGAGGAGCACCTCCACTATGGCAGGGCCCTTTACATAACTACAGAGCACATGTAACTGCAAACACAACCTCAAGGCTCATGATATACTTTCTTTTATCTACAGTACATGTTCGTGAATGGCTGATGGCTACCATTCATATCCTGCTTTCCTCCGCAGCTTTGGTTCTACACAATATTAACAGCTCGGGATGTGACTGAGGTCAAGAGCAATTGGCGCTGGGTTTTTGAGGTTAATATGAATATTCATATTAGAGTAAAGGGTAATATATTTGCTGCTTGTTCTGTTCTGTTTTAACATTAACATAGTTTAAACAAATATTTTGATAAGGATACCCTTACTCTGGCTATTACAGAATTGTGACCAAGTTGTTCTAACCTTGTGAAAGATCATGAAGGACATTTTGGTGTCTGCCAGAGATGACTCGGCTCTGATCCTCATGCATATGAATATACTTTTTAATCCTCTAGTACATTAAATACACACACAAGTAAATCAACACTTGTCTTCGCAAACACACTGTTAAAAGCAAGTATATCAAAGTGCTCCAAAATCTTAGCCGGACCAACATGATCAAAATCAAATCTCCCCTCCACGTATTCACACTGAAGATAGAAAACAGTTTAGGATGGGTTGTGAAATTGCAATGACAGCAGTGTTATTCTCCCTCACCCAGGGTTTCCCCACCATGCATCTTGGATTGCACTCTGGCCAGAGACAAAGCGGGTAATTGGATTCACATTGTGTCTGCGAGGGGAAGCAGGGAACAAACCCCACCTCTCCCCAGGCTGGCCCATGGCGGCCAGTGTGATGGTGATATTGTACTGACCCCGCCTATCAGGGGTCACGATGGGGAATTATAGTGTCAGCTGTCAAGCTGAGACCCATATTCTGCCCAGAGGTAAGGCACATTCACAGCTCCAGAGGACTAAACCAGGCTCTCCCGACACACAGACACACACAAACGAAAACACGTACACACTTTATCTCTCTTTTTTTTTGAGCGCTCATTCTCTCTCACTGCACAGCCCTGCTCTCATTGGGTTTATGTGCCTATTGTTGCCCTCCAGGGGTGAGAGAGGGGAGAGAAATTACCAGCTACAGCAGAGCTTAGCCACTGAGTCAGAGTGACAGACACTGAGGGCCGATGGCTGCTGGTACATCACTTCATACTCTGTAAAACAAACAACACTGGTAAAAGGCAAAGAACGGCCCTCAAAACAACAGTGGTAAATACTGTTAGTGGAAAACAGATCATTGTGTTTTGTCCAAGTCACCATGTTGGTGCTATTAACTGTCTTGAGTCCACTTTTTGTGTTGGGTCCCACACTTAAAGGTCCAGTGTGTAGGATTTAGTGACATCTAGAGGTGGGTTTGCAGAACTGAAACTTCTCCCTTGTGCTGGGCGTGTAGAACTAAGGTGGCCGATGCTAAAATGCTAATGGCCCTTTTTAGAGCAAGTGTTTGATTTGTCCGTTCTGGGCTACTGTAAAACAACATGGCGGACTCCATGGAAAAGGACCAGCTCCCTATGTCAATATTACGCGATAACAAACTAATAGCAACATCGTTATGATGCTCCTAAATCCTACAGACTGAACCCTTAAACCTGTGTTCCCTCTAAAGGAATAATCAGGAACTGAAGATCAGATGCCAATATAAAATCTGGTCAAATCAATGTACCTCACTCACTCCTAGGCCATCAGAAAACGACGCATAACCAGTGGCCCTCAGTGTAAATGAACCCCTTAGCGCCTGTATGAGACGCACCAGGCTTTCAACTAACTCCAATGTAAACCCATCTTCATCATTATTAGATGTTCAGCATTCAGCATTTTTTCTAACCAGTGTCAAGATACTACACACAGCTGCCCCATTTCTACCAAAGCATCAAAATATGACGAGTCGGGAAGAGATCACGTTGTAACTCAGTTTCACAGTTCCCCCAAGAAATAGTTTAGTTGGGGTTGTAAGTCACCCAGATCGTGACAATTGTCTTGTGATCATTGTAGTTAGTGTTTGACAGCCTAAATAATAGCGTTATACACCAAAAGATGCCCAGCCTTTATGGGCTTACCAGTTATACATATATGGCATTTGCTTTATGAAAGCACCTACTTGTTTTAAAACTTTTAAAGAGTTGACTTCATGTTTTTCAGCTGCACATCGTGTTGTGGCACCAAATGTTTTCAGACGCAGAACTTTAAAGTGAGAACGTTACTTTTGCCAAACAGTGGCCACTGTGGACACGGGGAGACGAGATGAGGGTTAGATACATTTTACACATACATTGACAAATACTGAACTTTTACTGACTACTCAGAAGTTACAAGTTTACATACATATCAATAGATTAGGCCTTCATGTTTTTTGGTCTTTGAAGTCATTTTCATAAATATAAAGGTGCAGGGCATGTCAGAGTACACAGCTGAAACCATAAAAAATGGTTACTCACTATCCTCAAAGCATTCTAGAAATCCTACACCGAAATGAACCCTTGAATACCAAACCGACAGTTGGTCGTCGGTCAATTTTCAGCCGTCAGTGACTCTCTGTCGTCCCAGTTTTTGCAGTTTGTCCTGCACCACTGGTTCTAATTGGCCTTTGTGAGCTGTTTTTCGGCAGATTCAGCTTGCTGAATCGGCATCAGAGATGGTGGAGCCTGGCGCTGGGAGAATCACTCTGACTGGCAGTTCAGCTCTGTGCATGGGGAAGTGAGGAAAGCGACCAATTTACTAAAGTCAAGACGGCACGAGACTGCAACAAGGTTGGTATATTAGGTAAGATTATTCTTTTAGCCATTGAGCTCCTTAGCAGAACAGTTCATTATTGTTGTGTTATTAAATGCCAGCACACGGTAAATATCCTTTATTTATTCAACATCAGGTTGTGTTGTTAATATGCTAAATGGCTAACGAGAGTCTTGAATCCGTTCTGTCGGCCTTCCAGTTTCCTCTTTTTGAATGACTAATACAGACAGCCCCACCTGCTGGTAAAGAAAGTTTTTTCCTCTCATATATGTGCAGAACGTATGTGCTAGTTGGCCATTGGCTGAAGTCTCTGCGATGTGTTCAAGGGCCTTTTTTTGACAGAGACACAGGTGACGTGGGGCCATGCAACAGTCAGCCTTTCATCGCCACTAGTTCCTTGATGACAATTTGGTGTGTCTGGGTGTTCAGGGTTTAACAATGGGGGCCACGCCCAGGAGGGTTGGTTAGTTAAAAGGTTAACTAACTGCATTAAGTCACTGTCATGAATAGATATTTACATTTCAAATACATTTTTCAGACTGATAAAACTCAGTGGTTGGTCTTCACACACGTGTGGTGATAATAGCTCTATTTCATGATCATCTGACTCCTAGTCTGTCAAATGTAACTGCAGATTATGCCATCAAAATATTGCCTTCTGTTTCATAATGGTATTTGTTGTATATTTATAATAATTTTAGTTTCAGTCACTTTTCTTTTGACATAATGGGAAGTAAATTGTGTCGCTCTCATATAGGCCTTTAAGTACATACAGTCTCTCCTCAATGCTTATACAAACACGCATACTCACACGCACACTGCTGGTAGTTGACCTCTCGTAGCAGCCAGCCATGTGCTTAAGAAGAACCTGTCTCCTGTCCAGTTTTTTCTATCAGCTCTCCCATCACACGCTGACACCACAGCAGCACTTCAAAGAGGCCTGCTTTTGATGCTAACCATCAATATGCATTTCATCCTGCACCACTTTCTCCCCAGCATTCCTCCTCTGTGTCCTCTCTCCGCAGTAATTGCCTTCAAAGCCAATTAGCGCAAATTATTTGCGACCGCGCTGGTGGTAAAAATCCAGCGCTTGTCGGCAGAGGTGTCCTGGAGGTCAGATGTATTAGCTCAGTGGCTCTCATTTTCTGTAAGCTCTTTCCGGTCTCTACTTGTACAAATAGGCTATCAGTATAACCCGTGTCAACCTTCCTACATTAATCTCCAAATGTGGTGCAGGGGGGAGTTCTGTAAATGCATTATTAGAAGAGCAGCAGCTCACAATTTTTCAAGGCTCACGGGGCACGCTGCCCTAAACATGTGAGACTGGTAAGTATGTTTAGTTAATTTGTCGGGTTCTGTGTTGGCGGTTTGCATTCGCAGCCTAAGCCGATGTTTGGCTAATGCTGCCAGGGCCATTTCACTGCGGTGCCTGCCTGTATTCCCCCTCGGAAAATACATGTTTTACTCTGTGAGCCAGATCAAAGCGAAGACGCCGGGATCAAAGACCGGCATCACGCCGCTTTGGTCACATCTGTGTTGTTTACATGAATGCTAAAGGCACTTATATCAAATATTACCAACTTTGAAAGATATATGTGTTGAATCAAAGTATTTTGATGTCACTTTTGAAGTACATCAGTGCATTCGGGGATAATTTTGAAAATCTCCCCACAATTTCACAACAATTTTGTAAGCTTTAAACAAGATGGGAGGACTGAGCCCTGCTGGAGTATGCATCTGTTTGCATCCCCCCCAATTTCCAAATTCCGCTACATCCTCGCTATCAACAGCGCGGCCCCCTGTAGGTATGTCTCTGAAGAGCTTAGCCAGGCTCCCAGTGTCCACGCAATGGACTTAACTCTGCAGGATCAAACACTTCCCATCAGTCCTTTACCATATGAGATATAAAAATAATGACGCAGAGGGAGAGAAAACACGAATACTGTACCTCTCTCAGGCTGTTGTTTATCTGTTGACCTCAGATATTCTCTCCTCGGTAATCTTCCCCGACGGGAGGTTGAGGAGGAGGTGAGGCAGCTGAGGGGGAGTGGTGGGTGGAGGTGGGGGGTGGTGGTTAAGGAGCAAGGAGGGAGGAGGAGGAGAAGAAGGGGGTTCAATGACCTGTGAGCCGCCCTGCTGTTGGACTGGGGGCTAAACACCCACCCGACCGCCGACCCCCCCTTTACCTCTAACTGGATTATAGACCTTGCCATTCCCCTTGCAAAGAAGCAGGCCAGATCTGTCCCCCCCTTGACACACACACACACACATAATTAGGGGTTCATCTCTGAAACAGCAGAGGCCCCTCCTTCTGCAGTTGGAGGTCTCTTCACTCTTACTCCGAGCTCTCCTCCATCCCCTCCAGGTACAGTGAGACCCCCTCCACCCCCCGAAACCCACCAACCTCCCTCTCTGTCTTTCACTCTGTCTCTCTGCCAGCAGCTGACCCCTGCCAGAGTGGTATGTGTTGGAGATAAGTATGTCAGGACTCGGGAGGAATGTAAGGTTCAGTGGTTTGGGGTGATCTGCTGTGTCTGGCTCTGTTTCACCACCGGGACTCACTGGCAGACTGAGACAAAATAAAATCCTACCCACCTACAGAAAATGACATGTTGTTGACATAAACTGATGTGTAAAGCTGCATTGCAATTCCTATGACGCCTAAAAACTACCTTGTTTTGAATTTGTCATGTTGTTTTTAAAGTTAATGGAGTAAAGGAACAGTTCGACATCTTGGAAAATATGCTTCTTTCCTTTCTTTCCAAGAGTGAAATGAGACGATGGTCAAGTCAATCTCATATCTGTGAGTTACACTTAAGTACAAAGCTGGGGTCAGTACGTAGTTAGCCTAGCTTAACATAAAGACTGGAGGCAGGGGAAAACAGCTGGCCTGGCTCTGTGCAAAGTGGACGAAGAGTTACATTTCTGTTTATGCACAGATTAAACAAACAGGTAGGTCGGTTTATTTTCTTCCCATCTCATTCCTGGAAAGAGAGCAAATAAGCATCTTTTCCAAAACTTTAAACTCTTCCTGTCACTAAAGGGTGAGGTGAGTAGGGTCGGGCGATGTTTACTGGAAGGGTATATGACAATATCATCAAACATCCGTATGGACGATGACATCATTGTTGGAGAGGGGGATTGCAAACTGGATCCTACCGCCAAACTGCCAACTTACACTGAATACTGAGATAAGGACAGAGACTATTTGGACTACGGACTGCGGCACTCTCCAAGGTGTGTGTGTTTGGGGTGTGTGGACGGTGGACTATTGTATGCAATGTTTCTGTGGGCTTAAATACTAATAACTCCTTCAGAATGATGCTTTGTCACTTTCTGACCTACCCACTGGAACCCATAACACTTATATAACATTACAGCCCAGCGGATGTGAGCAGATATTGATCAGTGATGATAGCAAATCTTAATGATGGTGGTGACCAACTTAATCGCTGAAAAATGGTACTACTTCTCCTATTTGACAGCCTACAGTTCATCCAAATTTATACTGAACCTTTCTCAAAATAAAAGATCCCTTTAGTAACCTTCCTTTACCAGAAGAATCAGTTTGCCTAGATTACACCTAAAATCATTTTCCTTCCTTATCTCCAGGGTTTTACATGGTTTTGAAATGTGATTAGTTCTCACAGGAACTTTGGTGAAGTTACAATGACCAACATGATCTCATCACTACTTATACTTTGCCACCTGGGCAGAAGCCCCAGGTGTTACCAAAATGACCTCAGGGGCGGGCTTTTGTGTTGTATTGTGACACAGAAGGGATCAGTGGTTTGGTTACTGGCAACAAAACTACTTGGTTATAGTGAGGAAAAGATTGCAGATGCCGCTAAAAATAACCGGCTTTGAGTGGCACAAACATGGCTGGAAAGGAAACAGTGCGTCGGTAAACTCCATCTGTTGCTCTGCAATAATGTAAAAATGCGTCTTACACAGACACCCAGGGTCTGAGACCACATTGCAATGAAACTGTACACATTGTGCCTGTGGATGTGGATTAATGGAGACACCATTTTTGGAAAAAGATGTTCCTGATGAACTTTAAAAAAGTCTCTCAGCAAAGTGAGCAACAACCTCCATTGTATATGGGTGGTAGATATCTCAAAACCTATCTGCATGGACAGACATAAGAGAGAAAATAAACATCATTTTCTGTAATATAGTTTTACTGACTCTGTTAAAACTCAAACAAGGCAAATCAGGACTGAAACCGCAGTCAAACAACTGCTGTATGAACTTGTGCTGTGTTGCCTCCTTCTTTCCCACTTCCCTGAGAAACTACGAGGAGAAATAAAACTGCATTCCCAAACGCAGAGAGAGAAGGGATAAAAGAGACATAGACTGTATATCATATACTCGTACTCCCACTCCCAGCGCAGGAGAGGTGTGCAGCATAGTTCAGTTCAGCAAGCAGGTCAGCGCTTCAAGGTCCTATGCTGGCTGACTGACAGTTTGCTCTCACAGGGCTGAGTGGCCTGAGCATTTCATGTGTAAACCAGCGCTGGTCTGGCTAGTTTCAGATGTCATGAAGAGGAGCTGGCAGGCGGAGAGCAGCCATAGCAGATGCAGTCCGACACTCCCAGGCCCCGGAGCCAACGCACCAACACAAATGCCTGCTCACGCAACCGGAAGAGGTGACAAAACACATCAGGTAACTTTGCCTTTCCGGATGGTTCCCACCCTCTCCTGTCACAGATGCGAGATGCTTTCACGTCAGATGTTAACAGTCACTGAAAGTGACAGGCACCTTTTCTGAGGTAAGACGTGTGCAGCGGAAGCATTTAACTGGTCGTTAACTGGTGCGGCAGATGCCAACTGGTAGCAACCAGGGAGTGAGCTGTAAATATTGATACTGTAACGAGGCTGTCTCATCATCTTCTGAGGTCACTAAAGCAATTAGGTGTTCATGTGCACAACAGACAGATGTCAGAAAAAAAGGAGAGCGTAATTAAGAAAGCAAAGCTCATTAGTGGCCCTGCTGATGTTAAATGGGACAGTATCTTGGAGTCCAACCACTGCTCTTCAGCTGCATAGAAACAAACTGGGGGTCTACAAGTATCAGACACAGATTTAATGCTTTTTAAACATTTTCAAGTCAATTCTTAACCAAATTTATTTTTTTTTACAGATCATCTTTTTCTTAATAAAGCATTGCAGGATAAGAATGAAGGTAAGTGGTGTCTATGTGTCTATGTCATGTGTTACATAGGAATATGGTTATCAGAGTGAGTTAGATTATTCTACATTTTGACGACAGGTAAATTTAAATTTAGGACTATTTAATGACATTTAAGGCCTTATATTTATAAAACTGAATTCAAAACTTTTTAAGACATAATAAGGACCTGCAGACACCCTGGACAAAGTAGCAAAGTATGAGATCAGGGCTGGCTGAAGGTCAAAACACACCGGCGATGAACACCGCACGTCAAAAATTCGCCCCTACCATTTTTAATGTAACCCCACACCGGCAGTGGCTAGTCACTTTACACAACTGTCTTTATTCCAGCCTCGCCGCCCCACTCGCTCTCTGCTTGCACAGACCAGCTCCATTAGCTGCTCTTTTTCTCTGCTCCTATAGCAGCTCGACTCCTCTCCTCAACATCGATGCTATCTTGTGTGTGAAGGGACTCGTTGTTGAGGTCAAGAAATATCTTGCGCTAAACGACCCACAATTCTGTCATTATAAAGACAATGGCCAAAAGACATTACCTGGCGAGTCATAGCTCTGAAGATCGGCTCTTCAGATGAGAAATCACCTTTAATTAGTGGCTCTCCACACATGATTTTAAGCTAACGCAGAGATGAAAGAGATACAGATCTTTAAGTAAAAGTAGTAATAACTTTGTGTGGTTGTCTGTTGACGAGCTGCAGTACGACACATCTGGTGCGTTTTTGGGGCAGCACTTGACATGTGTCACATGATATGGTGTGTTTTCAGCTTGAGAGGAAAAATCAATACCATGATTGCTACATTTACCTCTATAATGTTAAATTAAACCATATAAATTATTTTTTTAATACACCTGTGCACAAGATTCTCTGTCTTCCCAGTTCCGCTTGCTCTAAAAGAAAACTTGCTACGATCAGATATGAAAACGTTGTGAAGTAATGGCTGAGACCTCAGAATGTGGCAACATTACTTAGAGATCAGAGCAAAAAGAATACTGCTGAAAATTTGTTTTTCCCCGGAGTGTGCCTCCGTGATTAAGACCCCCCGGTGTGACCTAATCACATTAAAGCCACTTTGTTCGACACAGGATTCTTGTTTATCAGCGTGAGTTTACAGGTGTTGGGAAGTACTACTTAATATGTAAAAAGTTGTATTAAGCCTGTTATGGCTTAAGCCTGATAAATTGCCTTAAGTGATGTCACTTGAGTCAGCATTGTTGACTGGGAATGAAGACTGCAAGAGTAAAAAGAAAAAAATATTGGGGGTGTGGAGTTAGAAAGAAGTGAGCATACCAGAGCTGTGTAGCTCACTGCTCATCTCTGCTGCAGGCTAAAGGCTCCAGACTGCTTTAGCCACTACGAGCATAACACATAAGGCCTTTCCCAAATCGTACCCTCCCTGTTCCCACTCTGTCACTGAGCCTGTCTCTATTTGTCGTCACGTTCACAGCTGAATGAAACACTCTTCATTAAGG
The DNA here is from genome assembly GCF_006386435.1 of Epinephelus moara. NCBI lineage: Eukaryota > Metazoa > Chordata > Actinopteri > Perciformes > Serranidae > Epinephelus > Epinephelus moara. Next base: position 45,990,562 of record NC_065506.1, on the reverse strand, counting down.
TGTAGGTAAGGCAAGCCGTGGGACAAACCTCCCTCTCTGTGGCAGAAACAGGAACTGTCGTAGCTTTTTGTAACCATGGAGAAAAATAAAACGTTCCATTATATTATTTTTTCCATGTAAAAATCTTCTTGTTTTTCAATGTGACGTTTTTAAGTTGCTTGGTTTTTGTAGTAGTCCCTGTGAATATACAGCGCTTTACAGTGAAATGACAAAACTAATATTTTCTAAAGACGAGAGAATGCCACATCTGATCCTGAACAAAAAGTTACCTTGAAGGCGTTAACATCTGTATGACAATATTAAATATCTATCTTAGTTTGAGCAGTTTACATTTGTAACGGTAGTCTCACAGAACTTTTGCACAGATCATTGTTGCATGGGGTCAGTTAGTTGGCATCAATGCAGGCTCACTGTTGGAGGGTTTCATAACTAGCTTCCACTGCTCACTTGTTGGTTTGGGACAACACATTCACACGCCGACCTCGACACATATCGACACAGGAGTCGGTGTTGTCAAGTGATTTTGTCACAAACCTTTAATAATGTAAACCTACGTAACGCTCGTGGCTCAACAAAAAATTCCATATATGTGAATGTGTGATAGTTGTGGTATCATAACAGCCTGTCACAGGTTACAGCGTGATGATTAGAGGAGAAATGGCAGAGCATAAAGGTCCAGGTGGAAAAAACACAACTCAGTCATTTAGGATTTTACGAGAAGAAGGAAATCACCTGTTGAGTTATATATAGAGATCCCAGGGGACATTGTGGGAGTTGTTTAAATGTGTAATTTGTGGTGGATTTTATTTAGTTAAACTATTAATATTGTAACAGAATCTGAATCTCACTCTGAGTTACTGTTGTTGTTCACACACTAAAGACATTAGAGATCATTTTTCTTTAGTATTTACTGAATATTTGAAGCAAACTGAAACTTTATCACTTGTTTTGTTGCAATTCTATGTTCTAGAATTAATAATATATATATTTTTTACTAATTTGTCATATCGTCAAGAATATCGTCATCTCAAAAATTCCCTGAAATATCGGGATATAATTTCAGGGCTGTATCGCCCACCCCGCCAACACATCCTGTCAATATTTCAGCTATTTTAAAATTGTTTGGAACAAAATATTAATTAAATATCCTACAAAAAGCAACATATAAGGTCAAGAGGGGCAGCTGGGAGAGACTGCACAATCCCACTGAGAAAGACTGCATTCAGCCAGGCCGTTTTTTCCTTCATCAGTGGAATTCAGTACCACAAACAATTAGAGAGCCTTCATCATATCACTTTTTTATGTTTAATGCCAAGAAATGGCTTGTGGACACAAAAAGATATGCATGTAATATTTGACTGTAACATGTGATGGTGGATTTTGTCTATAACCGTATTATATGTGATGTAGTTTTTGCTATAATGCAATATGTTCTGACCTGTTTTACATGCTGTATTTTATTGTTTTAATTTTTCGAGGGACTGCCGATGAAAACTTGCCTTTCGGATAATTTGGGTGCATTTACATTTGTTAAAATGATGATTAATGCACACTGTTCCTTTTCTTGAATAAATACATAAAAAAAAGAATTATCAAAACACCAAACAAGCAAAAATGATTAAAATATCAAAATGGCTCATATTGTGAATGTGATGCTTTCTGGTGAGGAATAACCTCGGTGCTGACAGTCATTTTACTACACACCTGTTTGCAAGGTGAGCATTAGACAACACTTAATTTGACCCATGACATAAGCAGGCGCAAAAGGGCCGACAGTGATCAGTAGTCTGTACTTGAGACTGTACATGAGATTCATGGTGTCAGATTTGGTAAAAACTATCTCATGGCAGCACTGACAAAAAGCCAGAGCGGTAAAATACAGTATTCATAAGTGAACTCAAAAGAGGGCTTCATTTCCCAAATAGATTCAGTCATCTGTCATCATAGATCACATAATCAAACCTCCAAACAGCAGCGAGCATGTGCAGCAGAAAATAAAGAAATGAGGGATATTAGATGATAATTAGCTACAGTTTTGTTCTCTCAGCAGATGTTGATGAGTTTACTACGGGGGGATTACACGCTGGAGCCGGGCGGGGGGATGGCAGGGTGGCATACCAAGTCCAGTCATTAATCCTGCAGGGTTCTTGAAATTTCACATCACAGCCAGGGCCGTGGCCGTCAGCAATCCCTTCTGCTGTTGCAATTGGTGACATTACACTGAAATATTAAACACTTGTGCGCATCATGCTTTTTAAATGCGCTGAAGCATATTTTGTGTAGTGCTTAGGAATATTAAAGCATAATTTATATTTCAGGAGTTTGACACCTTGACATTTTGGCACCTCTGTTTTGAATTTCAGCATGCGGTTTGACATGTTTGTATTAATAACATTGTGATCTCGGAGGGCCATGGCCTCAGGCTACTTGAACAAGACTACTAAAGAAAGGGATTTCAAAAGGAATTGTAGAGCAGCCTAGGGACTCGTCAAAATCAGCCCTGATACTGTTGCCCTGATAAAAATCCATTACCCACAAACGTGAGGGGGGATGGTGGTTTGTGTTGAGTGTGTGTGTGTGTGTGTGTGAGTGTGAGTGTGTGTGTGAGAGAGATACTGGGGCCTGTGAGTTTTCTCAGGCACTGCAGTATGTTAGAAAGGTGTTCAGTTTTTCATTGGGCCTTATCGGACTGTTTGTGTTGTGATCTCCTCGCTGCATCATGATCACGCCTCCTCTCCTAAACCAAACATCTATTTTTTTTTTTTTACTCTAAGCTCTCACTGCTCCATTCTGATCACATCTTCTATACTGCTTTTTACACACTATTGTCATTATTTTTTGGCAAAAAACATAGCTCTCACCTGCTGGTTCACACCAATGCAGCTAGATGAGACAGTGTATCATCTCTAGACAACAACTCTCTGTACCTCTGTTCTGATTTGCAGCTTTTCAGGCTTATTTTGAGGCTGAATATAATTTGTAGCTTCTTAAAATCTGAATGAGGATAGTGATACTGAGATACTGGCTACAGCTGCATTTGTAGTAGTGATGAAGCAGCGAGAACAGAAAAAAAACGAGCATCAGATGGACTGTATTCATAATAAATACACCACAAGCCCAATAATCAGTCAATGAGAATGTGTGTGTGAGGGGGTACAAACATACATCGAGCAGCAGCAGCGACCCATCGTCCGACACCATCACACCAAAGGATGGAAACAGAGGGCTCAGTGGGGACGGAGCACCTGCCGCAGCAAGTGAACACGCCGTCTGCGGTCATTTTGACTTGACCAGCGGACTTCACGCCAAACTGATTGGCTGTTGAAACAGGTGACGTGCTTTAAAACCAGCCACCAGCGATCTGGCCAGCTGAGTTGCAGGTGACACCATCAGCCATCTTGAGTCGAGCTCAGACCGGCCAGTTCACACCGCTGCAACTTTTTTAAAACGGTTTCATCTTGTTGTGAATCATTGGTCTGAACTGGTCTTTATAGTCCATCTATGTTCACTTAAATCTCTGCCTATGTCATAGAAACTGTTCTATTAAGAGATGAATCATTTTATCAGATATTTCTCACAGGCAGAGCTGCTCTTTGGAGTCAGTATCAGGGTTTTTGCGGAGTTAAATTCTTTTTTTTCTCCACACCTATCCTGTGTAACACACAAAGAAGTAAACTTGTGCCTAGAGGTGGAAAGAGAACTGGTACACTTTACTTTTAAATGAAATGTACTACCACTTTAAAGAAATTTTACTGAAGTTAAAGTAAAAGTACTTGTATAATAAAATAAAAAGCAAAGGGGGGCATCATCAGCTATAAATAAAATGCATTAAATGTTACTGAACACACCAGTGGAACAACATCATCAGAAGTGTAGCACCAAATTCTGGGCCTGCATAAGCAGTCTCTCTGGGCCCCCTACCCTTCCTCTCTTGATCGCACCTTTTGAATATTTTTTTTAAAACAGTGTTAGTTTGCTTTCTTTCCCTCTCCTTTCTTTCTTTCTTTTCTTTTTTGGATTTCCCCTTCCTTGGGGGAAGACATGGTGGTACACACTGGTGCTGCAGCAGTTTAAACAATCACTCACTTGGTTTTTACTGCATTCAGAGACGAATCCTAGTGCAGGGACTGAATTAAACATTTCAACACATTCTCCCTCCGACCTCATCACGAATCAGTTTGGTCATGGACTTTCTACATCGAGATATCCACTAGTGTGCACATTGAAATTTAATGTAACCATGTCCAAGGTACCCTGGGTGTGTTGGTTGTTGACAATCTGGGACGCCGTATCAGCTTCAGCCTGTTACATGCATTGTCTGTTTTCAAGATACACTTCTGTTTTCACAGGAAATGTACAGTTCGCATACTTTCAAAATAAAAGCACTACATTGGTACAACACGGGTAACATGTATGTTAATGTCGTCTACTGACAAGTCTCTATTTGATCATGTGACAAGACGATACGATACAGGAGCTAATTTTGGTGTAAAATCTGTCAAGACTGACGAGCTGAGCACATCTGTAAGTCCAGCCAGCAGTCATGTCTTTTAAACAGAATAGCAGCCATAAGAGAGGAAAGGAGAAAAACGAACAGGAGGGAAAAGTAGCAAAGCTTCCTGAATTAGATTCTTTTGGCTTTTTTGCCAGTGATGTGTTGTGTGCACCTTAAAATTAGTAACCAGCGTGCAGTGGGGCCCGTGGTGACTGGTTGATGTTCTCATCTGGAGAGTGAGCTCAAATGGTTTGTTGTTGTACTCACCTGTATGAACAGAACTCTGTGAAGTCCTCCTCAATTTCTCATGGTGGCCCTGGGTGACAGGTCAGCACCAAAGTTATTAGGATTTATCCTTGTGTGACTATGAATACATGGACAAAATATCATGGCAATCAGTGAAGTAGTTTTTGAGATATTCAGTCTGGACCAAAGAGGTGGATCAATTGATCCCTACAGATACACTGCTAGTGTGGCTAAAAGTGGAGTGTATTATAAACAGGGTGGGTCACACTGTTCACTAAACACGCATGTGATCAACAATAAAGATGAAAGTAAGCTCACAGTCACTGTTTAATTTGTAATCAATTACACCAAAGTGCATAAACATTAAAAAACATATCACTGTCCTAACACTGTCTTTCTTTGCTTCCACTCATTAAAGCTTAACTGAAGCAGAGAGATTATTTCAGCTCCACCTCAGACGACTGTAAACCCTCAGTCTTCACCCAGTTATTAAGTCAGATATTCTTTGACCTTACCATTACCTGCTTCTGATCCATTTCCTGGCAGCGGGCAGCACAGGTCCTGTAAAACGACTTGATCTGAAAGATGAAACATAAGAATTAATATGCAGTTAGTACGAGACAGAGTGTAACACAACACACAGGAGCAGAGGGGAGTGCCGCTCAAACATTATTGGGTTATCGCCCTGCAGTTGTGGAGACATGCACTCTATACGTCAATTAAATATTATCAAATATTCCTGTGCCAGACACCTCTGGGGTGACATCTATCAGCCAGACATGTGATACTTCCTCAGTCCAGGATTCATACCGGACTGAGGAATGTGTATTGATATGGTTTGTGGAGGACTTTATAATCACAGGAAAACATATTAACCTTACAGTCAGGCAGTGGAAGTAGAGGAGGTTAAAACAATTCAACACTAGGTTTAATCAGTGTTTTACAGAGGAATGGAACTGCCAGGCCAGGGAAAAAAACAACAGTGTCAGGAAGTAACATGAAAAATCTCTGGTTATAACAAGAGGTTTTGATGGTATTTCAAGATGTGAAAAAATATCCTGTTATAACATGAAAAAATCTCTGTATAACGTTAAAATATTTTGTTACAATATAAAACATAGGCTGTAAAATGTGAAAAACATCGTTATAACAAGGAAGCATTCTTGTTATACATAAAAAAAATATATATTTTAACATGAAAATATCTTGTAAAACCATAAAAATCTTGTATGACATGAAAACATCTTGTTATAACATGAAAATATCTTGGAAAATGTGAAAAATAGTGTTTTAACAAGGAAGTATTCTTGTTATACATAAAAACATTTTGTTATAACATGAAAGTATCTTGTAAAATGTAAAAAATATCTTGTAAAACATGAAAATATCTTGTAAAACCATAAAAATCTTGTATGACATGAAAACATCTTGTTATAACATCAAAATATCTTGTAAAACGCAAAAAATATCTTGTTACAACATAAAAAATGTCTTGGAAAATGTGAAAAATATCTTGTAAACATGAAAAATATCATTATAACAAGAAAGTATTCTTGTTATACAGAACAACTTATTTTAACATGAAAATATCTTGTAAAATGTGAAAAATATCTTAATATTATATGAAAATATCTTGTTACAACATAAAACACAGTTGTAAAATGTAAAAAATATCTTGGAAAACGTAAAAAATATCGTTATTACAAGAAAGTATTTTTGTTGTACAAAAAACATTTTATCATAACATGAAAACATCTGTAAACCCTGTAAACATGAAACGTAAAAAATATTTTTTAAACCTTGAAAAACGTCTTTTTACAACAAGAAACCTTTCATGTTACCTGATACTTTTTCTTCCTGGCATGGCATTAATACGTTTTTGTAGTGTTGGACATGTTACTCATAAAAAAATAATTTATTACTCACTACTTTTCTCATAAGTAATTTAATTACTTAACTTATAACTCCATGCCAACTAATTCATTACACTACTCGTTATATTACTTTTCACACTCTCGTCACGTCACTGCGTCCTTTCTCCTCAAAATGCGAAATTCATATGTGCACCTCTGTGTGAATGTGAGGATGATCTCCGATAAGCGCAGCTAATTATTTTGAACGTTGTTGCCTGTTGAAGCACACTGAGAGAAACTCATCTCATTCTTCATCAAAGTATTCTAATAAATCTCAAGCTCACTTATAAGATGATGTGTATCTATATTCTTGCTGTCGTTTTGATCATGTGTGCTGCCGCCCTTCCTGCTGACTTCCCTCTGAATGTGGAACCACAGGGGTCTCAGACAGTCATGACCATCTGCACTGTTCTCCATCGCTGCACAAAGCGGCCAGCTCCACCTGATTGTCTCGTGGTTATCTCGGTCTCAGCGCTGCACTGAATTGTTAATGATTTACAAATCTCCCACATGAGACAATAAATGGTTCGACTGTGTAAAACATGTATCAACTAACTGCACTATCCACCCACACGGTGAGTCACAGCGCCTGCCCTTTGGTCACCACGATCCGAAGTGCTCAACGAGATGATAATATGTTCTAATGAAGTCAAGCTTTACATCTGACCTAAAATAATACATCAACTCCCAACGAACCAAAAGTTTTTCCTCAGCACTTCCTCTCTTCTTGAGGCAGCACCTTTCAGCCACCTTAAAACCCGTCAGGCTGCCACAGACATCAAAATCCAGCCGTACAGTCAGGACACCAGCTCTGGATATTGAAAACATAGATTGGTTTAATTGAATTTCCAGTGTCCTCCAGTCCGAGTCACCAGAGTAGAGATAATTCCCTTATCCACATCAATGCAGGCCCTCTGCTGGGCTCAGTGAAAGGGGCTGTGGACCTGCTGTTTGCTGGCAGGATCTGCCACAATCACTTACACAAGCCTTGTTAAATACCCCCGCGATTTCCTGACTCCGCTCAACCCACACTGACGCTGAACTAAGTTGGAGGAACCAAACATCAGCCGCTGAGACAAATAACCCTGGATCATTGTCCGGCTACAGTGCAATTTGGTGTCTTAAGATGGCTTAAGCTGGCTGAAGTAATGCCACGAGATGCTGGATTGTGCTCGTTGATGTGGGCTGTCCTGCAGCTCGCCGATGGTCTGATGAGGAGGGCTGAGCGTTGCCCCCACATTAACCACCACACAGCCGTGTTGCCTGACCAGCTGGCTCCAGGGCTCCTTTCATCCTGCCCGCTCACCCAAGTGTCCACTCTGGACCCGGGCTGACGCCAACACACACACACACACACAAATAGAGGCTTGCTACTGAAAGACGCTGGAATACAGACAGTTTACTTTAATATTTTCCTGCATTTCCTTTCCTCTCTTTCAAAGGTATCAGACTCTCCTGTGAGCACAGACTACTTTTTTAACCCTCTGAAATCTGCTTACAAACACAAATGCAAAAAACCCATGCGGTTTGAAACAAAAAATATATATTTAGCTTTTATATTACCAGATGTGTTTACTGCACCTGTTTTTCATAATGCTGTTGATGCATTTTCATTTTAATCCACTGAAAAATGATTTTTAAATTTCCTTATTTTTCACAAATCCCATTAAAGGTCCGGTGTGTAGGTTTTAGGGGGATATATTGGCAGAAATGGAAGATATATCTACACAGGGAGCTGGTCCTCATCCACAGAGAGCGGCACATTGCATCGCCATGTTTCTACAGAAGCCCAAAACGGACATCCCAAACACTGGTCCTGATTAAGCCATTTCCATTTTTGCATCTCCAACCATTGTTAGCAGCCCCTCCACTATGAGCCAAACAACACTGGAAAAATACTGATTTTTCATGTGAAACTGCTTCATTCTGTGTTTTTACAGTCCATTTGTTCTGGAGAGGGAGAGACCTCTGCAGATAATTCAGCTCCTGGTAAAAACCTCCTGAACATCTGCATCTTAAGTGATCATAAGAGCAGAGGTGAGCACACATTAGCAGGTGCTGAGCTAGTGCCCATCCACAACAAGCAGAACAGCATTGGAGAAACATTGATTTGTAATGTGAAACGTATTCATTACCAGTTCAAATTAGAGCTGGGCAATATGGCCCTAAAATAATATCACAATATTTCAGGGTATTTTTGCAAAAATGATATTCTTGACGACATGACAAATTAGTAAAAGAAAAAAAAATATATTATTAATTTAAGAAAATAATTGATATAGTTTTACAAGTTGCTTCAAATATTCAGTAAAAACTAAACAAAAATGATCTCTCATTTCTTTAGTTTGTGAACAACAACAGTAACTCAGAGTGAGATTCAGATTCTGTTACAATATTAATAATTTAACTAAATAAAATCCACCACAAATTACACATTTAAACAGCTCCCAAATACAAAAATGTCCCCTGGGATCTATATATATAAATCAACAGGTGATTTCCTTCTTTTAGTAAAATCCTAAATGACTGAGTTGTTTTTTTTCACCTGGACCTTTATGCTCTGCCATTTCTCCTCTAATCATCACGCTGTGACAGGCTTTACATTACCAAAGGTTTATGACAAAATCACTTGATGCACGGCGAGAGAGGAGAGGGAGAGACACTGTGCTGCTGCCAGAGGAGCCGCTGAATGAGTTCCCTCTGAGCGGTAAGTCACTAAAAGAGTCTGAGAAGTCCGGGGCTGCTCATAAAACACTAGGACGCCACAGTTTATTCCACACTACTGAAGCTGCTCTTCCTCTTGGAACCACAGTGGAGTCTGTAATAATTTCGCCTGCAGCCATGCTTGTTGTTGCCATGGGTAACAGTATGACGTCAATATGTCAACAAATCAAAATATCGCAAGTATCACAATATGAATTGTTCATATCAAAATTATGCTGGTATTATCATGAACAAGATGATATGGCACACCCCCACTGTACACTGGTGAATATTTCTGGCAGCAGGACAGTGTATGTGGGATTGATTAAAAGAGCAGAGTTAATGCTGATGAAGGAACACGTCACCTGTATTTAATTCTAAGTTTAATGTCGCTCTAAGGCTCAGAAGAATAAAAATTAAACAATACTTGTCAGTAGGATCAGTTTCTTTAATAAAAACATACAGAATAACACCGGTTTTATTTTCAGGCCACAATAGACTCTTTAATCACACCTGTCAAAATGTATTACTAAATATATTTAAAGTTATTTTTACCACGTACTGTGTTGAGGGTGTCTACAATACCCCAAAATTGCAATTTTCTTTGACTGTTAGGACAAGATGACATTTAAATTCCTCGGTATTCAGTTTGTGGTTTTCGTCGATTCGAGCCATCTTTCATTTGAACTTGTTCATAAATGGACCTTTCAGAGTAAAACCTACCGAACAAAAAGAAATGGCAGTAATTGAATTATTTGAGCCGTGGATGTTTGAAATTATAAATGAAAGTTTTCAAAGTTTTCTAAGAGTTCACTGTTGAAAGCCGGCTGTTCTGTGGTTATTTACTGTATGTCACAGTTCTTTCACGCAGACCAATAGAGGCTCTTTGTGTGTCCGGCGTTTTAAAAAGTGTCACGTCTTACAAAGTTTCTATGAAGCAGCGGCTCTCATTGGATATGCTATCGTCTCTGATGTGTACGATGATTTTCTCTTTTGTTGGCTGCTGTATAGAGACAGGTTTAAGTGCCTTGGTGGAACTCCTATTCACCCCCATGTTCAGCACTCTCCCATGGCCTCTTCTCCATTTCCAGTGCCCAGAAAAAAATATGTCATTGTGAACCCTGACCCCACCCTGATCCACATCCACTCTCCATCAGGAAGCCAAACACATGCCTGAACAATTAACTCCTGCACTGCCATCAATTTAGCCCAGAGGGAAGAAAAGATTGAGTCACCCAGGTTCAAGCAAAAAAGAGATAGGTAAAAACATGAGGATAAAAGGGTTTTCTTGAGAAAGAGAGAGAAAAAAACATGTTTTTAGTCCCTGAAAAGTAACTGTCACTGGAGTGACAAGGAGACACTATTAAGAGCCTCCGTTCATTCAGCCGGTTTGTCTGAACTGTTCAACAAACAATTACAGGGAGTCATGAGGGTTATGTTTATCTTGAGACCAGGCCTGTGAGGAGCTGCCTTAAAAGCCATGGTGAATTTAAGAGGCAAGTACATCTGCTTCATAAACTTGTGATGTTGTGTCTCGGTATTGATTCCTGCTCACCGCAGCAGTTGATGGTCAGCGGGAGGCTGATGGCAGCGTGACCCACTGTCTGTTCAAGTCACAGTGAAGCAACTCCTGTTCTCTACTGGGATTAGACTCAGTCAGTCAGTCGGCTCATACTGGACTTTTATATCACCAGTTATAACCATCCATCTGCTGCAAAATGTGTATTAAAAACAGGTTAATTGGGCGATTGTTTCTTGTGGGACTGATGCACACAAGGTTTATGCTTATACCCGAGGTTCTACCTTTTATCAAGGTGCCAAGATCAACCAGCATTTGTTCAGTACACACTATGGGTGTGTTTCGGAGCGCACTGTGGCACAAACTGGACCGTTGGAATATATACCATTTGGTTATTCCGAACGCCACGCTCTCCGAGTGACAGAGCGCACTCGGGGCACTCTGCAGTGCCAGCCCTGGGTATAGGTAGTAGGCAAATGCTAAGGGTGCCGTCATCTATCGGCGCCACAAATGGGGGAAGAAAAAAAAAAATCAAAATGTTCATCTTGAACTATTTTTAACTAATACTATTACGACTATTATTGTGAAATATTATATGAGGCCACAACAACATAACTACATAACAAGGCCTACAAAATAATAGAGACGCCTTTTTTCCTGGGTTCCAGCCGCACCCCGGCCCCCCTTACCCGATCGTTTAACACTTTAACTGTTGTCTGGGGGAGATTGGCAACTAATCTGACATCACGTGAACGCGAAAACATGTATCGTTATTAGGTCAAAATGACAAAAGCTCTCTGCTGCCCACTAAACTACCACTACACTACTGCGAGGAGTGTACGTGGAGAAGATGAAAACAGGAACAACAAATCTGTGTTGAAATCGGCAGGAGGACAGCTCGTTATCATTACCTCTAAGCAGCCGGCGGCCACAACGAACAGCTCTATAGTCGGTTAGTAAATTACTAACAAACCCAATGTTGAAAGAAGAAAGTATATTTACCATGAGAACGCAGGGTTACTCGTGGTCCCTAAAGTATCCAAAAGTAGATCAGGAGCTAGAGCCTTCAGCTATCAGGCTCCTCTCCTGTGGAATCATCTTCCTGTTGCGGTCCGGGAGGCAGACACCATCTCCACATTTAAGACTAGACTTAAGACTTTCCTCTTTGATAAAGCTTATAGTTAGGGCTGGCTCAGGCTTGCCCTGTACCAGCCCCTAGTTAGGCTGACTTAGGCCTAGTCTGCCGGAGGACC
>NC_065506.1:45970567-45978343 GCF_006386435.1 Epinephelus moara | reverse complement strand
TGTTGTAAGATTACCGTCTATCCTGCATCTCTCTCTGTCTCTCTCTCTCTCTCTCTGTCTCATTGTGTCATACGGATTACTGTTAATTTATTATGCTGATCTGTTCTGTACGACATCTATTGCTCGTCTGTCCGTCCTGGAAGAGGGATCCCTCCTCAGTTGCTCTTCCTGAGGTTTCTACCGTTTTTTTCCCCGTTAAAGGGTTTTTTTTGGGGAGTTTCTCCTTATCCGCTGTGAGGGTCATAAGGACAGAGGGATGTTGTATGCTGTAAAGCCCTGTGAGGCAAATTGTGATTTGTGATATTGGGCCTTATAAATAAAATTGATTGATTGATTGATTGATTGATTGATTGACTGACCGTGTGCTAGTGAAAAACAACACAAACAATTACGAATCGTTTTTGCTAAAGAGCTCAATGGCTTAAATAACAATCTTCGGTAATATAAAAGTTTGTTTTGAATTCACAAACTCACGCCCTCTTAACGTTAGCCGTTTGTTGGTATTCCTCACTTCTGTTTCTATTCTCATGCACTGACCTGACCTGCCCATCAAAGTGATTTCTCTCACTGATGCCAATTCAACATGCTAAATCGCATGGCAAACAGAAGAAAAGGGATAACCAGCGCACACCGGTAAATGGACCTGCACTTGTATAGCGTCCGACCAGTCAGAGTGCTTTTTACACCACGAGTCATATTCACTCATTCAAGCACACATTCATGCACTGGTGACACAAAGTTTCCTCTTTATTTTTCCCCCATTCAGCAAGTTGGAATCTAAATATTACAGCCCATAGCGTAGCACGTGTAGCCAGAGACTCTTGTTTTTATAAATATAGCAGATAATGATATTAGCCACATTGGTGCTGCTGATACCTCCAGCCCACAGCTTCTCCAGCTCCTGTCTGTCTCTTATTCATTTGTTTTCTCTGTTTCTTCTCCTTCCCCTCCAACTCCCCACCCCCCCCATCCTCTGTTCCCCCTTGACCTCCACCCCCACCACCTGCCAATTAATGCCAATCAGGCCAGCGGTGGGCTGATGTGGTGGGAGGGTTTGGGACTGGGACCACCTGGCTATCGCTCACAGCTGGCCTCTCCTCCCTACCTGTCAGGACCAGGCCTCTCACAACACCCTGTGCTGTACACCACGGAGGAGCTCGAAGGCTGCACCGCCAAACCTGTGTCCGCTATGGTTTATTAATGCTGGGACACACTCTTTCACTCAGTGTGTGTGCGTTACTGTTTTATTCTATCCTTCAAACCACTTCAGAGTTTCACTGCTAGGACATATTTGAGAAGCGCGAGATCATCTGGGCCAGTCGTCTTTTCACAGGTTAATTTAGGTCAGGTTTGTGTTATAATAAAGTTGAAATTTAATCTTCAGCTTCAGGAATAAGTCATAAACAATACAATCTTAAAGGATTAAAGGATTTCATCTTGCATCACATGGTTCAGTGGTGCCCCCGCTAATTTTTCAGGCCAGATGAGGTCACTCAAAATCTTGGGGTGGCACCCTTAAACCAAAAGCCGTAACTGAATTTCAGGAGTTTGATTATGCTGTTAAAGTACAAAGGCTAGTTAAAAACGGTGTCAATATAAAGCGTTCAGTAATTGCACACTTACATACTAACGCTCTCTAATACCTAAACCACAGAATAGGTCGATTTCCACTGACTTCCAAAACAGCTCAAAGTCCAATAATCACAATTTAAACAAATCCTTAACGTCATGAAGCTTCAAAACTTTCCAATTAGATTGAGTCAACAAAACTATGTGTTTAAATTTAGGAAAAACATCATGTTTTGGCATTAAATTTCTTCTTTTGTCACTAGCGTAATGTGACTTATATCACATGACATGCGCTATTATTAGAAAAAGTCGATGTTGACTTCAGGACACAAACACAGGTCTCCTGGTTGTCAGTCTTGTGTTTGTTCCTCTCACTCTACAGGGGCTTCAGGGAAATTTGTACAGCCTTACGCAGGCTACATCACTTTTTATGCTACGTCACGTCACTTGCAGCCACAAGAGGGCGCCGCCTTACAGTAATGGATTGCGGTAAGCTGCTTGCACAGTGGAATTATGTGGTAATTTTTTGGGTGACAGTGGTCTGGATATACTTTGGTTTTATTACTACTTTAGCAGGGACAGCAGGCCAAGCAAAGCACCCCCGGCGTCCCTCTCCCAAGCAACACTTTCCAGCTCCTCCTGGGGGACCCCAAGGCGTTCCCAGGCCAGACAAGATATGTAATCTCTTCAGCATGTTCTGGGTCTACCATCAGTAAGACGTGCCCGAAAAATCTCTAACGGGAGGTGCCCAGGAGGATCCTGATCAGATGCCCGAACCACCTCAACTGACCCCTTTTGACGCGAAGGAGCAGCGGCTCTACTCCGAGCTCCCTCTGGATGTCCGAGCTCCTCACCCTATCTCTAATGCTGAGACCAGACAGCCTTCGGAGGAAACTCATTTGGCCGCTTGTATCCACAATCTCATTCTTTCGGTCACTACCCAGAGTTCATGACCATACATAGGTGAGGGTTGGGACATAGATGAACCAGTATAAGCTTCGCCCTCCAGCTCAGCTCTCTCTTCACCACGACGGTCCGGGGCAGCACCAGCATCAAACCGCCTATCTACCTCACACTCCTTTCTACCCTCATTCATGAACAAGACCCCAAGATACTTGAACTCCCTGGCTTGCGGCAATAACTCTCTCCCAACCTGGACCAGTTGTTCCCTCGTCAAAAAGTAGGCTCATTTTGGACTGTTATTCAACTCCTTAATCACTACCACTGCCTTTGTGCACCTAAAAATGAGCTTGCCACAACCTCTGCCTCCAATTACCAGGTGGGGCCAGTGGCGGGCCCAGCAATTGTTTCAGGGTGGCCATGGCCCCCCTGCACCCCTTTCAGGGGTGCCACTGATGTGGTTATTTCTCCAGACAATGAAGCCTTAACCAATTTGGGATGATGGGGGGCTGTATACCAATCACAACCTGGGTATTTGAAGATACAATTCAATGATTTATCCCCCAGTAACACTGCACTACTTATGTAGGTGTTTTATAAAAAATTATGTTGAAAAGAGTGGTGGTTGTGGGCAGGGACGTCACTTTGACACATTTTGATCAATTATCAGTTCATGTCTTTTACTGCATACTAAGCTCTTTTGCAAGCTAGTTTTATTAGTTCTTCAGTTAGCATCTGGAATATTTAGTGACTACTAGTACCTATGTGACAGATAGATTGTGTGGAGCTAACTGTTTTGATTCAGACTCCAAAAATCTCCACTTAAACAAACTATCAATTAGGCCAAGTTTTAAAATTACAATCAGGTAGTGCAACTTGGCCCCGGGACTAGGGATGCACCGAATATTCGGCAACCAAATATATTCGGCCGAATATTGCAAAAAACCACACATTCGGTATTCGGTGGAATAAGTTAAAAGCAAGGCCGAATAATAGTGGCGTGTTTTGATAACGCAATCAAACAGCGTGCCGTGACGCGCGGAGTGAAATGTCGGCAGTGTGGCGATCTGCCCGTCACTGCACTCGCATTTGCGACTAAAAATAGTTTTGAGCGAGCAAAATAGGCTTAAATCATTCAGCACGCTGTGCGAGCAGCCTACAGATTTCAACCGGCAGCAGAAACGAAAGGCGAATCCCACCGATTGTGGGTTGAACGGGGGTCACAGACACAGACAGTGGGGGTCACAGACACAGACAGTAATGTATTCCTGTCAAATACGGCGGCCATCGGCTTACTGGCGACAGATAAGTCGGCTCCAATAATATCCTCTTCTTGGCGTGTGGACTGCCCAGAAGTACCTGAACAGCCGNTCGGCCAAGCGTTTAATATTATTCGGCTTCGGCCACAAATTTTCATTTCGGTGCATCCCTACCTGGGACACCAGGAGTTTCATTCCTCACTAAAAAGCAAGACAGCATCAGTAATGTCATTTCATCAATTTCTAATCGATAAAGACAACATGAAAATCTTATTATGTAAAACAGACCTGTGGGTTATTTGTCTGGGATTTAATGCAGGGAGACAGACTTTAGAATATGAACAATAATCAGTCATCTTGTGGAGCCACTGCAGATTTTACTCTGCCACTTTATGACTTCAGTCCATGTCTGGGACGAGCTGAAACTGTGGTGGTGGGTGGCTCCAAAAATCCACTGCTGACAGATGTACACCCACAGGCTTTCATTCCACAGCCCAGCCATAACTTCCTCAAGTCTATGCACTTCTTTATACCGACAAAACAACTAAAGCAACACGTTGCTTACGAACAAAGTGAGACATTTATTGATAATAATAATACTATCAATCAGTTTTGTTCAGGTCAGAATCAACCAGTTCATTAGATTTACTGCAGCTGTATTGTTGCAGCTGCTGGAGGTCACATACTGCACGGCCGCCAGTAGCCCATTACTGACTTTCACCACCAGTTCATGTCTGCCAAGGCTGTGGTCTGCTTTTCCTTCCTGTTAATTTATAATGCATCCCCAGAAATGTGACATTCATCTGTAAATTTTCCATCAGCGTGTCTGTTCTTCTCCTGCCAGTGAAAGTTATTTATACCATTTTTGTACTCAGTCAATCAATCAATCAAGTCAATGGAGTACCACCAGTTGGTCTTTTTTGGAGCCAGTATCTCACTATCACTATCCTCATTCATATTTTAAGACGCTACAAATTATATTCAGCCACAATGTAAGTCTGAAAAGCTGAAATCAGAAGTACAGAGAGTTGTTGCATAGAGATGATACACCGTCTAATCAAGTTGCATTGGTGTGAACCGGCAGCTGTTGAGAATGTTGCAGAATGGTACATTGCAAGTAGTTGCCAATCTTTGGTCTGAACTGGGCTTCACACAGTCCCCATTAACTTCAGTTTATGAAGAATATTTCTCTGTTCACCGTGGAGACGTACAAGAAAAACAAAGGAAAAAAGGTGAGTAACTGATGTACAGATGGTCATTTTGCGGCTGAAGCATTCTTGTAATATGAAAACCACTAATGTTGAGCAGCATTTAGTAAGATGCTATTATATACAGTGAGTGAGTTACTCTGAGCACCTTCAACTGAAACTGCCTCGCACTGTCCCTGACACTCACCTTACTGCTGGAGCAGCAGAAGTGTATTAATCCATGGTGGAAAATAGTCCAAATATCTTCTCCTGTTAGAGCAATGTTAACCAAAACCTACAATCCCACTGCTTATAGAAAATTAGAAAACCTATTTTTAAGAAATAAACTAACGATACGATACGAACCAATGGACTTGGAGCTAACATGATAAAGAAGTCTAAAAATATTGAGAGATGGACTAACACATTGCTGGTTTTAATCTTCACACAGTATTTGTGGAATATAAGAAAAATACTTAATTAATTTATGGCAGCAATAGAAGGATTTTCCAAATGCCAGAATGGAGTAATCATATGCAGGATCATAGTACCACGTGGTGCATTTGCCTGAGTGTTATGTATGTATGTGTAAGGGAGAAAGAGAAAAACTGAAGCCTGTCACAGTGCCTCACAACCGCCTCACCATCACCCAGGAGTCTTGGCTGCAACCGTCCGTTTTAGAACTCAAGATCCTTCTAGAAATTGTGCCTGATCTCTATTAAATAATGCATCAACAATTTTTTTTGTAATGTAAAAAAGCTGGCTTTTAGCAGCGTTAGTGGGACAGTAATGCCACCTGACAATCGCTCCCCTAAGTCTTGACTGTGGCCTGCAGGAAAAGAGTCAGACTCCTTGTGATTGACAAGGACAAAAAGAGTAGTCCCTCTTCTGTTTTTGAATTGTCAACCACAGCCATGGGATTTGAGAGTGGAGGATGAAACCGTGACTTTGACTACAAGAAGCAAAGGACTTAAGCATGACAAGTGTGATTACAATATCCAAAAGTCATTTAGGGCGCCAAGGTAAGAGACAGTCTCAACAGGACATTCAATTATTTATAACACTGGGGAGAGTGGGTACTTTCAAGGCCAAACAGCTTACAGCCGCTTCAAGAAGGTGTATTCTCAGCAACACCAACTCCACTATTCACAGCTAAAACAATTTCAGATAACTGGTATGCCACCCAACTTCACTTTATCTAAACCCCAGCTATTTGACGTTGGCCTGTCATGACACGGACACACCACCGTGTTGATGTAGCTTCTGTCACAGAGGTTACTAATCAATAAAAATGAAGCTGTGATGCAGGCCTAATAGGAAACCTGTGAACTCCGATCAATAGCACAGAGATGTATTTTCGTTTTACACGCTGTATTAGCTTTGAAATCCTGCACATTTCCAACATGTGGGTTTAATTTGATAGCTGCTGGGGAGGTGAATACATATCCTGCTGCTTCCATTCTTAGCTCTATGATTAAGTCCCATGATTATTATGCCTCACTTAACTAGTCAGAAAAAAAACAATCAGCAGCAGCTTGGGTGGAAGGTTCAGCATGAAAATGTAGGGCCAGTATTGTATCCGTACTTGGAGCAATAAATAACTCAAACGTGCGCCCACACACGTGCATACTGTTATGTTAAATACTGTAATATCAAATGGCATCGCAAGCATGTATATCTAAGTGTTCCATATAAGACGAAGGAGTGTTAAAAAAAAAAAAAAGCAGAAAGTGTGACCTCCAAAGAAGAAAAACAAGTCACATCTGTCCAATTATAAATACTGTGTTATGCCTTAATACGACCTGATGGTTTGCTTTTGCTTTGAATTTTGCCTGAGTTATGTCTCAGAGGTGCAGCATGTAGATCATTTGACACCCACAGGAATCAAAAACACACAAAGCCTTCCAGAGAACAGCAAAAACCCAGAAGCCGCAGTCCTACCCAGGAGAAGAAGAGTCCATGTTTAATTAGCATCCAGCAACTACTGTGTGGACATTTAAGGTCTCTGAGTACTGGCTGTTACCTCATGGAGTATATTCACACTGACAAAATTTAACCCCAGACGATGTACAGTGATGACTGTGATCCCCCGACTTTGCATTACGTTTAATTTAATTTGCTTCAGTTTATAACCAAGTACCTGCAAAATTATTCACATGACCATAGGGGCTGCCCCCTAACAGTCAACCAAACGTTAGTCAACCAGAAAACTCATTAGCTGGCAAGATTTCATTGGTCGCTTGGTCACTTGGACCATGTGGGAATTTAATTTGAAAGGACAAACACAGGAAGAGGCCACGTTCAGCAGTCAGACAGGAGTCACGTTACAAACCAATCACAGCTGACAGATATCTTTCCCGTCTTCTGCAAATATGAGTCTGGGATAAACACTGAAAAGTTGATCGTTTTAGTGCAGGGTTACATCCCACAGACGATAGGCCTACACACTTATAAACAGCATCTGGAAGAAGATCAGCTCTGCACTCAGGATTTCAGGTAAATAGGCTATGATGCAGCGTTTGTTATAGTTGTTTAGCAACCTCAGATGCAACCTCCTGCTGCACTCTTGAAAGCTGGCACAAAAAAGGCATAAGAGTAGCACCCAGTGTCTGACCTCACATCTTCTAGATGGTTAAAGACGCAGTATGTGTACGGCCCCTAATTTCCAGGGCTGGTACCTGCAGTTATTCCACAGGCTAATTAATAACATGTCGGGCAGGAAATCCAAAGTGTGGGATCATTTTGAGAAGGTGAAGGACGAACCCAAGGTGATATGTAAACTCATCTTCATTGGTCGACAACAAACATGACGTATCATCTGAAACATGGAAGTAGCTACATGCCCATTAGCCCACAGCGTC
>NC_065506.1:45949602-45969624 GCF_006386435.1 Epinephelus moara | reverse complement strand
AGGCTCCAAGCGTCGTCGTTTTGTAGCGACCCGCCAGTGTGTTTCCATTGGCTTTTTAGGCTCCAAGCGTCATTGTTTTGTAGCGACCCGCCAGAGTGTTTCCATTGGCTTTTTAGGCTCCAAGCGTCGTCATTTTGTAGTGACCCGCCAGTGTGTTTCCATTGGCTTTTGAGGCTCCAAGCGTCGTCATTTTGTAGCGACCCACCAGTGTGTTTCCATTGGCTTTTTAGGCTCCAAGCGTCGTCATTTTGTAGCGACCCACCAGTGTGTTTCCATTGGCTTTTGAGGCTCCAAGCGTCGTCGTTTTGTAGCGACCCGCCAGTGTGTTTCCATTGGCTTTTTAGGCTCCAAGCATCATCGTTTTGTAGCAACCCACCAGTGTGTTTCCATTGGCTTTTTAGGCTCCAAACGTGGGTGTTTTGTAGCAACCGGTGTTTTTCCTGCTGAGTTAGTTCCACAAAAAAAGTTGTTTTTTACAGAGACATCCCTGCATTTCCTGCCAGGATAGTGGCACAAAAGTGGTTTTTATGGGACATGGCTGTGTTTTCCTTTTAGGATAATGGCATGAAAAGTGGTTGTTTTTCCCAAGAGACTGCAGCTTTTCCTGCCCCCTTAAACTGGGTATTTTAAGCCAAAACATGACCTTTTCTTAGCATAACCATGTGTCTTTTTTTGTGCCTAAAACTAACGACACATAATCCATAGCATTGTTGAAGCTTCAACTTTCAATGTATCCACTACATGCAAATGTTAGGTACCTGTGTTTTGCAGAAAGGTACGATGCCAACATTTTTTCTTGTGACTGGGATGTGTCACTTGGACGTAAACGTGTCAATTTGGGGGTTCTTGCTGAAACGACTACTGTTGTTGTTGTCTTCGGAGGACAAGTCTCCATTATTATAGCTTAAAGACCCTGCGTACTTACACAGGTGCTTCCTGACAGGTAGCTGATCAGACCAACTCAGGTTGGAGTTGTGTAAAGCGATGCAGGGATTTAGTTTTGGTCACCAAACTTAACAGTACTAATAAAGAGCCCTTAGAGTCCTGAATATTTTAATGAAAAAAGATCAAATATTAGATAATAAGATCATGTTTCAGGACCTTGGGGGGCTCCCTAATTAAACACTCTGAAAGAAGCCATTCTGCATAATGAGAACTTTTAGTCCAGCAGAATACTGAACGCAGGACTTTCACTTCTTACAAAGTATTTTCAAATTAAACTGTAATCAGTTTATACTCAAGTGACAAACTCCAGCAGCCGGAGGAAGTATGACTCTTCTTGTCAGTTTGGAGGAAACAGTGTGACCAGTTTCGATAAACTATAAAACCACAAATAAACAATAAAAATATTTAATTGAATGAATACTTTCTTATTCCATTTGGTAATTTGCCATATACAGATTTGCACTGATGATTGATGGGTAATACGTATGTTGATGTTGTCAAATGTCAAGTCATGGCACTAGGGCCCATCATAATGACGTGCACTGGGGCCAGTCCTAACTACCCCACGCCACTGAGTGTGACGTTGTTACAGAGCCAACAAACTGTTGGACTTTGGCGGGTGTTGTTCACTTCCCATTTCTTTCCAGCAGTCATCGTTGATTTCTTTTACACTTTACACTCTTTAACACTGAATTTTGTTTAGAGCCCCTCTTTAACCTAGCTCTCTCGCTAACTGCTGCAAAGATTGGGACAAACTGTATGTGTGATTATGACTATAGTCAAGACACACTGACTTTTTTATGGATCAGGGGAAGCACAAAATGCAAAAGTAGTTCAGGTAAACATTCTCTATACTATTCTGGCAGTTGACATATCTCCAGTTACTCAGAGTTACCTTCATGATGATCGACAGAAATGCAAGGTGCAAGACAAACACACCAAAGGTGCACAAAAATCATGTATATTATCATTTATTCCGGAGGCCTGTATGGAAGCGCAGTTGACAAACTCTTGTGACTGACACTTGGTTGATGAAGCGTTTTTTATGTGTATTAATATTACTAAAAGACAGAACAACAGAGCGCGTATACATGGTCTGTAATAAATGTGAAACTGGTCCAGAGAAATTTCCCAGCCTCTGTTATTATCCCAGGGCAGCGCTGTACACATGACTCTTGTGTCCCTCACACACATATACACACCAGCACACACACATACATTGAAGCACACTGTAGCCATGCTCAGTGGGCCGCAAATGCAGTGTGAGCAGATGTGAAAAGTATCACTGCTGTAGTCACACACTTTTAGAGCGAGCAGCATCGTGGACAGACATCCATACCAGATGCCGTGTGTGCCCTGGGCTCAGAGGCATCACTGCGAGGGGAAAAGCCAGTGCGGGGAAATAAGCACCTGTCATGTGCCAACTGAAGTGTTAAGTGCACAAATTGTGGAGGCGAGGGTGATGTTTCCGCAGGGGTGACAGCTCTGGGTCTGGGTGCCATGTCAGGCCCTGGCATATCATGCGGAGCCCCCCCTCCCCTCCAGCCCACCCCTGGTCCCGCCGCTTGCCGAGGGGCACAATGGCAACTATTATTTACTGGATGTCTGCCTCATTTCCTCATATTCATCCTGGCTGGCCATCACAGGGCCACAGGGGGTGTGTTGCCCCCCCTTGTGTCATCGCTGAGGGGCGGCAGTGGCAAAACAATCTCTGGCGAGCATTTAGATCATTTATTCAGAGCGCCGGGTGTCAGCCGCAAACCAAATTGCCCACATTTGTGTGCCGGGGTCCTCTCCTCGCGCCTCTCCCTTCAGGTTGGACATGAGTGCGAGCCGTGGAAGGTGCATCAGGCTGGGTGTCAGAAGGCCTCTTCACAAACTAACACTAATGCCACACGAAGGTCTTTCTGTGAACAGTGTGAAAGTGCGAAATGTATGATAAATTGAGCGTGCCAGGGGGGCTTTATGGCTGTGAAGCGCTGTGGCTGGTCGCAGGCATTGTTATGACTATGGCTATTTAGGATCATGGGAGTTGACAGTGCACTACTGGCAGCCATAGAAGCCAGATTTATCAGGGTTTTGTGCACCAATGAACAGCAGTCACAGTGTGAGAGAAAAACACAAAGTTTTCTGAATTTAACAGAACTTCAAGGACATGATAAACACCAGTGACCCCGGCTAATGCTATTAGCTAAAAAGCCTCATTCAACGAGGTGACAGCACCTCAGAAATACCTTTCTTTTCATCCGACCACCTGTTGTCAAAGTGTTTGCGGCTGAGAGGTGTGAATAAAAGAATAAGTGGATGTATTCAGAGACGGATCGCCACAGAGATAGATAGAAGGTAGGTAATCGTTTTGGCCTAATGGTTTCCTGATGTTGAAATCACGGTACATGACACTGGCTCAGCAGTCCACAAACATCTGCCGGAGACAGATGAGAACCATGTGAGCCAGTGCAGGACGAGCAGTCGTGCATTTGTCTTTGCCTTTGCTGCCACCCACAGTACAAACCCTGTCTGGGCTCACAGCTGCCACAGCACAAACACAATATGAGAGAAATGTAATCATGACTGTTTGTAAAGACATCTGTGGTTAGTTTTATCTCCTGAATGATTATAAGAACATGACACAGAGATTTATTTAACGCTTCTTCATACATGTTACTCAAATTACACATTGCTATCACAGCATAAATCATACCTTATATCTGAGGTACATGGTTGTTTCATGCTGCCATCTGCTGGAAGACTTCATGAAACACGGTCTCCTAACAAAAAAAACAAAAACAGCCGTAACCATGATTTTAGAAATACTGAGGTCAAATAAAAGTACTAGTAGACCATCGGCCCCTGTAGGCAGACGCACAGTGTACATTTGTCTTCAAAGTGAAATCTGAGATTACAGATTTACCGTATAGTTTTAGATATTATTTTGTTAACAACTTAATCTTGGTACAAAAAGACTTAGAAATGCTCTGCCGTCAAACATTGATCAACCTTAGGAGCTGCTGTTTATGCTGTTAGTATAACGATTATTTTATATTTAATTTTTAACTGTATAGTTATGTGGTGAATTCTTTCTGAATTCTAGTATAAAATGTATTGATGAATTTGACTGTTGTATTTCACTATTTCTTGTCTTCTGGGCTTCTACCACACCTCACATATTCATTATTTATTTTTCATTATATGTATAATTGTTATCAATATTAGTCATTTTATATATAATAGGGATGTAAATCACAGGTTCCATCATGATACGATATCACATTGATGGTACTATGGTACTATATTTGCTGATATTACAAAGTCTGCCACGATACAGTTTCCATTCAATGCGATTCAGGAGCCTGTGATCAATATGAGACGGTATCATCTGTCCATTTAACACAGTCTGTGGCAGAAGACGCTGTCACCCCTTTCTTTTTGCTTTTGGCCATAAAAGATAAAAATAACACATAAATATCTTGTAAAATGTGAAAACATCTTGTCATAGCATGAATATATCTTGTTATATGTATAAAAGGTAAAAAACAGATTTTGTTATAGTGTGAAAACATTATCGATGTAAAT
Organism: Epinephelus moara; assembly: GCF_006386435.1. Taxonomy (NCBI): domain Eukaryota; kingdom Metazoa; phylum Chordata; class Actinopteri; order Perciformes; family Serranidae; genus Epinephelus; species Epinephelus moara. The sequence goes on along the minus strand of NC_065506.1, from coordinate 45,965,106 downwards.
CACTGTTTTCATCACAACACGATATCATGTCAATTCTTTGAACAAAAATATGATATTTGCCAATATTACAAACTCTGCCATGATACGGTCAGGACATGATGCCACTGAGGGGCCTGCAATCAATATGTGACGGTTTCATCTGCCCATTTAACACTGTTACAGAAGAAGCTGCCACCCCCTTTCTTCTTTCTTTTTTTGGCCATTAAAGATAAAAACAACATATAAATAATGTAATTACTTGTAACTGCTTAAGTGCAGTAAAATTGACTTTATACTTACTCAATTAACACACACAGTACACAGCACATGGGATAAGTTAACCTTCAAGGCTTTCTGTCACAAAATCCTTCCTGGAAGAAATCTTGTCATTTTAACCCAAACCATCACCTTTTTCCATGGGAACTGCCCACTGGTCCTACATCCCATTGTTCCGACCATATTAAAACCATTGTTCCGAAGTCCGTTCCGAAATCATCATGATGCCCTGTGGTTAAGGTCTGGTTAGGTTTAGGCACAAAAACCACTTGGTTAGGGTCAGGAAAAGATCATGGTGTGGGTTAAAATGAAAAAGAAAGTGACAAACACATAAGCCGTGAGCCTGCTTTGCCTCAAGCCTTTCCCAGCTGAACCGCGAGCCATTCAGCACTGCGGACAGTCGGACTAATGGGATGTCGGACCAATGACATGGACCCCTTTTCCATAAAACTTCAGGGGCTGTATTCCTAAAGATTCTTAGCGCAAAGAGTTGCTCCTAGTGGCCAAATTCTAAGAAAATTCTTAGAATCATGATGTTTTCTAAGAATTTCCCCTCAAAGTTAAGAGTAGATCCTGGTAAAGATAAAAGGTATTCCTAAAGAATCTTAGCTCTTAAGAGAGCTCCTAAGGTGAGATCTGTTAAGAGCAGGGAGAAGGACTTTTAAGAGGCTTAGGAGTTACTTTTATTCTCATTGATCAATTGAGCCAGAAGCAAACACTGTTCCTCTGTCCAGTTGGGTTTCCTACTTCTTTTCTTCTCCATTGCTGTTTGGTTTGTAGAAGATTTGAATGTCAACCAACACTGCTTCTTATAGGCCGGTTAGCAATCACAGAAATTGCTGAAAGCTGAGCCATTTTACCCTCGTTAATACCAAATGGATGAAGTGCAAAAATTATCAGCATGGTAAATGAATGTAAGCAAATAAATATAACTATCAGCATGTGAATACTGTGCAAGTGGGCCTGAGTTTTCACACATTTTGTAGGATTAAAGTATCCTTACTATTTATTTAAAAGAAATTTTCTTTTTATGTAAAATATTATTTATAATTACACAGTCTTCATAGAGATTAGATTCTATGATTAAGTCTATTGATTTGACGGTCCATTCTATGCCCATTATTACCAAAAGTGTATTTTCATCTAGCTTTTAGGATCAACCAATCACACCTTTTGAAATGATGATTCATACCTAGCAACGGGGTCAACCACACCTCCTCACTAAGATAAGAGTTTCTGTCCATTCCTTGCTCAGAGTTCTCTGAGAATGTTCTGGAATCACTCCTAAGCTAAGACTCCTTGCTAGGAATTTTTAGGCTAAGTTAGGAGCTCTCTGAGAGGATTCTCAGAATCTTTAGGAATACGGGCCCTGGTGTGTCTGGCTAAAAGCTCTGAAGATAAACTTTTCCCAGCAGACATAAAACATGAATTAACAACAAAATCACTTAACAAGGGTAAAAAAAAAAATCAGCTCAGTAATAACTGTCAAGGTTTACAGACATGTCAGTTGTTTTTGCAAGTCAACTATTATTAGCTCGAGCGTTGCATAGATTAGCCTAGCGGCTAGCTTCTGATGGTTAGCGGCTAACAGCTAGTGGCTAGCAGCTAACGGCTAGCGGCTAACGGTTAACGGATAGCAGACTTTATTCTATTCATATCTTAACAAATTAACGTTACATGTATTATTTCTACTTTTTCTTACTCACCGTTAGTTTAAAGTCGCTGCGTCTCCCAACAGAACAATATGGTTGAATTTCAGACTGCACGCAGGCTTTTCAGCCGAACATTGTTGAGCAGCTAATGTTGCTGTAGTGAGGAGTTAGCTGAATGAGATGCCAGTTCAGGCAGGTAACATTACGTCATGTTTTATCTCGTAACGGCACTGTTTACGTACGGCAGGCTTTTGTCTGTTGGCCCATTTATTTTCCAATCGAAAATACTTCCACTCTGCTGATTTATTTCAAACTAAACAACGTTAATAAATAAAGAATAACGTCCTGACATATGTATATGTGAGGCAGCTACCTACTAACGCCAGTAGAAGGTGCTGTTGCGCTGTCTATCTCGCAGCAAATGTAGCAGTTGACACTGTTTGTCCCTGGCAGGACGCCGTAGCTTTGAGATTTGCTGTTTAGGACGCCATGTTTTTCAAACTTTACTTTCTCTTTCCCTGCAAGCTAAGCACTGTAACAGCGTCCTGCAATATATCACAATATCAGTGCTTAAACCACACATTCTGTCGCTGTTTATGAACACATCAGGCTACAATCCGCCACAAGGTTTGACTTTAAATTAACTGTGTTTTTTACTGTTTGACGTAGGGGTGGGCGATATGGTCCTAAAATAATAAAACAACATTTCAGGGTGTTTTTGCAATAACATTTTTTTTAAAGATATGACATATTAATTAAAAAAAAATGCATATTTTATTATTTATTGAAGAAAACAGCATTGCAACAAAATAACCGATATAGTTTCACATGTCAACCTGACACTTTTCCTTCAAATATTCAGTAAAAAATAAAGAAAAATTATCTCTCATTTCATTCAGTAAAAAATAAAGAAAAATTATCTCTCATTTCTGTAGTTTGTAAACAACAACAGTAACTCAGAGTGAGATTCAGAGTATATAATATTAATAGTTCAACCAAATAAAATCCACCACAAATTACATATTTAAACAGCTCCTAAATACAAAAAAATGTCCCCTGGGATCTATATATATAAATCAACAGGTGATTTCCTTCTTTTAGTAAAATCCTAAATGATTGTTTTTTCCCACCTGGATCTTTATGCTCTGCCATTTCTCCTCTAATCATCAATATCAACTTGTGACAGGCTGTTATGATACCACAACTATCACACATTCACAGATATGGAGTTTTTGTCGAGGCACGAGCGTCACATAGATTTACATTACCAAAGGTTTATGACAAAATCACTTGATGACACCAACTCCTGTGTGTGCACGACAAGAGAGGAGAAGGAGAGACGATGTGCTGCTGCCAGAGGAGCCGCTGAATGAGTTCCCTCCGAGCGGTAAGTCACTAAAAGAGTCTGAGAAGTCCGGGGCTGTTCATAAAACATTCAGGACACCACAGTTTATTCCACACTACTGAAGCTGCTCTTCTTCTTGGAACCACCACGGAGTCGGTAATAATTTTGCTTTCAGCAATGCTTGTTGTTGCCGTGGGTAACAGTATGATGTCAATATGTCAACAAGTCAAAATATCAGTATCACAATATGAATTTTTCATGTCATATTAAAAAATACACCAGTATTATCGTGAACGAGATGATACGGCACACCCCTAGTATGACAATGTTATTGAGGTGTGGCTCTTTTTTTTCTGTCCTTGTGTCATCACCACTGTTTTAATTTTGCACCAAGACAAAACAAAACCTGAGCAGTCTGCAATCCTCACCCACAGATGTCACTAAATCCCCATAAATCTTACACACTGCTCTTTTGAATAACGCTATTTCAAAGTTTTGTTGTTTCTTCGTAGGAAAGTTGCATCATTTACAGTTCACATACAGCTCTAGCTGGACAATTGTCAGAATGTCATCTTGTTTTGATTCAACAAACTGTTCCAGTATTCAAACCTCAATACGGTTTTGAACAGAACTCAGTAACTAAACTCACTGTAGTTGTCATTACATTTATGATGAGTAACCAGTTTATGGCGAGCCGTGGTTATGATTTCAGGAGCAACCTAGGAAAAGGCATCTACGGGAATGTTGTGAGTGCGTTTTCAACCCACCTGGGGAAAAGAGTTGCCATAAAGGTTGTAGACAAATTAAAGGTTAAATCTGCGTACCTGAAAAAGTTTCTGCCTCGGGAAATGGAGATCATCAGGTCTTTGAACCATCCCAACATTGTCAAGACTATAGAGATATTTGAATCATGCACAAGCAAGGTAAGAAATATCTTTAATTCACTTTCTTTTACTTAAAGGGGAGTTTGTTGCTTTAAGCTGGTTGGAAAGTTGTACTGTGTGTATTTTTCTTTTTGCTCACTGTTACCTATTTTGCTCTGTTGACTATTGTCATTCGTGTAATCAGTTGTTCTGTAAATGAGAAACAAAGAGGCTCAGACAGAGCCTCAAAACACTACTGTAGCCATAGCAACAAGGGAGTGTAGCTCCTATTTAACAACAACAGCACAGACAGGTTAATTCTCTCAATCGGGTGTTTATTCGGGTATTTCTGTCTCTCTGAAGCTTTTTGACAATCAAACAAAAGTCGAGCCTAGCAAGACAACATGTGTGTCTCAATTCAGGGGCTGCAGCCTTCTTGGTCACCTTCGGCTGTCCCATTTTGGAGACTGTTCAGTTTGGCTGATGCGGTCTTCAAAGGACGCAGCCTTCGTGGTCGACTTCCGCCACGTCCTTTGAAGACCGCATCAGCAAAACCGAACAGTCTCCAAAATTGGACAGTCTGGTCTGCAGAGGATTTTCTGGTTGAATGAGCAGTTGTTCTCGCCCTGACTCATTGGTCTTCCTGTTACCTAGCAACCAGCTGCACTTGATCACGAAAGAAGTGCTTGATGAAAGAAGGAGTAAGCTCATGAGTTAGTTAGCCCTAAATCATGGACCCATAGATTGTTATTATATATTTTTTATCTAATACTTGAGGAGATGATTCACCACCATTTGATTTATTTCGGGCTGATGGACCGTTTTCAGGTAAACTTATTAAATTAAGATTCTTTAAGTTGTGTGCTTTTAAATAATAGTAATGTTAACAACAGTTAACTATTAGCTAGTTACCAACTGTTAGTCAACATAATATATAATCGTCACCGGTGCACAATGCATCTTGGGATAGGCTGGGCCACAAAGGATTCATCCGTTGCATCCTCCAAATTCTGGGAACGAAGACTGCATTTCTCTGCCGCATCTGAAGGAGCCTTGGAAATGGGACAGCCTTGGTCGCGCCGATGTGACACAGTCAGTCTTCAAATGCAGCTTTCAGAGGCTACAGCCCCTGCATTGAGACACAGCAATTCTTAACACTGCTCTTGCTGTGTCTCAGATCGTGTACTTCTGTGCTTACACTTAATATTTTGAGTGCATAAGTGCGTTCACACTGAGAAGTATGAAAAAATGCAGTGCACTATGAGTACCCGGATGGTGCACTCAAAACGGTCAAAAAGTTGAGTGTGGAACTATGGACTCTTCAATGGTCGCCATCTTGGCTACATAGCAGAAGAGGGACCACTTTTCAAACTGGAAATGGCGGCCGAGGACTGTGCGACCGTGAACGTCGCTGCATTGTACAAATATATGTGTTTTTTGCACTAAGCACCACTATACTTTTGTCGGGTATAAGCCAGCAGTATGTTTAATGGGTTAATTTAGCAGTCTGTAATGATTTGGTACTGCGAACGATAACGTGAATGCTAATGCTAATTTGCTAACTAGCTAATTTGCGGTCATCATTTCCGGTGAGTGCCAAACGGCCATGTTTGGTTTGAGACAGCACTACCCTGTCAAAATTTGCGCACTACGCCAATGAGTACATAGTGCACACAGTATATTACATAGAAGTATACTAACGGAAGTATGTGATTTGAGACACACCACCCACAGTAAATTCCGCCAAAGTGGCACACCTGACAAGTAACATTAGTTCTGCCACAGATAGACAGATAAGCAAACAATGAACCAGCAGAAGCTTTCGTAGCTTCAACTCTTTTAATCATGTACATTTTACCTTTTATACATCAACTCAGTCACAAGAATCACATTTTATCCTTAATGAATTATTTATCCATGTATTTAGTAAATTATGGAAAGCTACAAGTGAGGCTATACTGCTAGCATGATATTAGCTTTATTTTGCTGGACGACGCAAGTTTTTTAAAATGGCAGTTGCGGGGTAATTTGATTTGATTGATTTTTTTCATCTATTGCATATATGATATTTCACCATGAACTTTTATGTCTTTAGGTCTATGTTGTTATGGAGCTTTGTGTGAAAGGAAACCTCTTGAAGCACATCAATGACAATGGGCCCTTCCCCGAGCATTCAGGCTGCAGGCTTTTCACACAGCTGTGTGAGGCCGTCCAGTATCTTCATGACAGTGACGTGGCTCACAGAGACCTTAAATGTGAAAACCTGCTGCTAGACAAACATGACAACCTCAAAGTGTGTGACTTCGGGTTCAGCAAGAGGCTCACTTACGCAGACGGGCAGGTGGTGCTGAGTAAAACCTACTGTGGCACCTCGTCCTATGTAGCACCTGAGATTTTGAGGAGTGTCGCATACAACCCCAAAGTGTCCGATGTGTGGAGTATGGGTGTCGTGCTGTATATGATGCTCTATGCATCATTGCCCTATGATCACACTAACATTAGGAGGATGGTGAGGGTTCAAACTCAGCATAATATCAACTTCCCAAACACTCCGTCTGTTTCCTCTGAGGCAAAGGAGCTTATCCGAAGCATTCTGCATCCTGATATTGAGAGGCGAATTACAATCAGCAGAATATTACAGAGCTCCTGGATGTTGCGGAGAATCGAGGACAGTGAGGCTTCCACATCAAATGCTGGCTCCGAGCAGGAAGGACATCCAGATGAAAAGGCCAAAAAGCATGAGAGTCTCTCAAAAGACAGTTCAGACCCTGGGGAAGGACCATCAACTGCTGCCCCAAGAAACTGAGACTTTAAATAAAAAGCTTCACTTCAATAGTTAGGTATCTACTACCTTTTCGGACTTTTATTCTGAAAATACATCCACCTCTAGGGCGCCTCGGTAAGGTCCTGTTACCAACTGGTAATTTGTTGAGTTAAAAAAGAGAAGGTGGCGGTGGCCAGTGTTGGGGGTTTGTCACTCTAAAAATTTAATATATTACTCATCACTCATAACAACAGTCTTGTACTGAATAAGAAGTGGTGACACAGCGTCTTTTCTTCACATTTTGAATTAATTGCCCTGGGCTAATATGTTTTTGGAAAATGGTATCTGTAACCTGAACTGATCTACTTAATTTTTAAGTGCCATGTTGTCCAAAGCTGCTTCTGTTGACCGATACCTCCTCTTTAGATCTTTTGTCTCTTCAGAAGCTTGCACTTTTTGTTGGCCTTACAGCAACAAGAAAAATGTTCACTGGCAACCTCCTCATTCTTTCTCCTGGAATCACTGGCTACAATCCCTACTGGATATATGTGGAGATATGTGGAGATGTCAGTAGCAAAAATGCGTAATGCCAAACAGTCAACTATTGATACCTAGGCTTCCCTTCTTTCACTTTGTCAGAGGTGAAAGATTTTCTTTGCACATCCACTGGGTCATAGTCCATATACCATATTTACTGCTGTTTTTATCTTTCATTAAACATATGTATTGTTTGTTTGGATTCTTGTGTATTATTGTGATTGTTTGTTATATATGTTAAAACAACAATAAAAAATAGATAACTCCAAAAAATGAATTCATTGTTCAAGGTCTGCACACACTAAAAAAATCAAAACACAAGTAATTGTACTTTGAGAAGTTTATTGATCAAGCACTTGTATATTTTTACGTGAGCAGGTTTGTTGTAACTACTTTTTACTTTTACTTGAGTAAAGATTGTCATTATGCTTTCCACCACTCATTCACATCATCCCAGGGGTCTTCCACGTCAAGCAAGGTGTCATTCATATCTTCTGCTGAGCCACTCCCAAGATCAAGAAACATAGGAGGTCGGTCTAGAGGCTTCGGGGCCGTCCCACTAAATAAAACCTTATAGGAGACCATGTTGGAGTCACAGTAGGTGTGCAGCATCTGGTCCACAGGGCTGTAGTTCAGGGCGTGAATGTTAGGAGACATCTTGTTGATGAAGATACCGACGTTGAACTTCTGCTCCCCGGTTGTGGTGTCAAACGAATAGAAGATCTCCTCCACATCTTTGTTGACGTACCGCGTGGCATAAAGCACGCCACAGGCCATGAAGGTGTTTGTCACACCCCTCTTGTAGACCAAGGTGCGCCAGGTTTGGCCGAGCCTTGGGGGTTCACCGTCCTCCACCTTGGATAGCACCAGGTTGCCAAAGTCCTGTGTGGTGGTATAAATCACCCAGACGCCTGACTCATCTGTCGCCAGGTCCAGGTCGGTGAACAGGTAGCATGAGTCAAGGTGACAGAAGTTACCATTTGAGTTATACCTGAAAAAAACAGAACAGAACTGATGATTCATTTGGAAAACAGTATCTTAGTTTTCATGGAGTCATTATGTTAAATTTGTCAGTTTATAATTTTACACATAGGTTGATCCATACATTCCACTTTTGATATTCTTGTTTTGTTGTTATTACAAAACTACCCGTTCATATAAGGATCTTAAAGACTAAGTTGAGCAGTGAACCTGGTGCCTTTGGACAGCTGTAAGGTGCTAACAGTTTTGGCGGTGAGGTTGAATCGACAAACAGCAGGTTGATTGTAGCAGTTGTAGTACAATGCTCCTCCATACAACACAACATTTGGACCCTGGATGGTGTTGGTGGTTGGGTTAGAAGTGTGGATCTGGACATCACCTGGAAGAAGAAGAAGAAGAAGATTATTATTTGTTAAATATTAAAGAAAGCAATCAATAGTGTAACATATTTGTGCCTTTTCTTAAATGATAACCATGATTATGATAAATACAAAACGTTTCTACTACCTAGCACACTAGCTCGCTAGTTAATGTTGTCTCCTTATCAGCTCCTTGATCATGGATCAATGGAGAATATAGCAACTTTCGCCACAGTTCAGGACGTCGGCGGGTCCTGTTGGCTTTCCTCCAATGTCAACACACCCCTGGATGTGGAGCAGTGGACTTTGTCATTTTTTTCCCCGGGGGTTTCGTGCCCCTACCCTCCAGACAGGCAGACTTGGCCCTCTGGACCATCCATTTCAGCAATAACCCTCCACAAATTATCATCATATGGCAACTTTTCTTATCAAAATTTTGAAGTCGAAATAGACAACTTGATTTATAGGGGGTTCTGGTTGCAAAGATTTCAGATAACACTCGCCCTGGGGTGTCCGTCACAGGAGACAGGATGAAGCTTTAACCGTTTACTGAGGTATCTTCAGTACAGCACAGCAATACAGTAGCCCACTGGCATACATCAACGATAGGGATGTGTGTGGTTGATTTGCACATTCACGCACACAGGAAGTTGGACAGGAACAGGTCAGCCACAGAAACAGTCTGAACAGTCTGTGCATAACTGAGGCTGCAGACGAATTAATTTAAGTGGCGCAGCAGTCAAACATGGCGTCCCTCCGATTGCTCTCTCTCATCACACTGTCACTCAGGCGTGCGTCCATAAGTTCACCTAGCCACTCTTGGACTTTATTACACAACTTTTCAGCTAGCTTAATTAGTGAGGTAGCTGTACTAGCTAACATGCACGCTAGCGCTAGTGTTCTAGTACGCTAACAACTATGATTAATTGTTCGTTAATTGTTCTATAATTCAAACAAAGACACATTTTCTCTCGGTAGTCCTTATAAAATGAGCAGTGGTTGAAGTTACTATATTCCATTATGATCGGGAAGTTGATACGCAGATGAAGCTAGCTATTCGTCGAAATGTTGACCACTCCTACTGCTGTGAAGTGATTGGCTGAATTAAAAACACTAATGAGTTTTTGATTGACAGGGGATTGTGAGCCTCTGATTGGCCACATTAAAAAATGATTGACAGGTACCCCGCCCTCTCGACCACGCGCATGCACACGTCTCCTTTTAATCTGTATCATCCCTCACACTGGCTGCCAATCAGGGCTCTTGATGTGTCACACATTTAGAATTCAAAAAGGTTTCCCATGAGGTTTTTAAATTAAATGATATGCTTTTAGCGAGAGTTTGCCTCTTTATAAGGAAATGGGTGCGCATAACATACTGATACAGTCAATTAAAAATTCATTCATAACTTTATGTATAGGCCCAGTTGAATATCACAGTAATAATGTGTGGCTATCACAAAATCCCACAGCACACCTGGATTGGCATACACCATGTGAGAGCCACTGGTTTAGGCTGATGCTCACAGAGCAGGAGCACGAGCACATGGGCTAAAGGATGCTGACTCCAGTTCATTTAACGGCCTCAAAAAGAGTGGTCGCTTATAATAACCATCACTGTTGTGATTTCAGTGTCCTACTAAATGATGTGTATTTGACTAGAAGTTTCTTTCCGGTCTGTCCAGTGAAATAATTTATAAAGATCCAGAGTTGTGCAGGGCCTCAGGTTTAGAACAAGCAACAATCTGTTGTGATTTGTGTAATTGTTGGAAATCTCCACACCAAGTACAAGTACATATTGCACAAGTATGTGCACTGAGCTGGCAGGCAGTACATTTAAAACTAGAACACACGGCTCCTTACCAGGTGCACTAATCCCAACAACGAGAGCGCTCAGGCTGGAGTAGAGACGGACGTAGTTGGAGAATTTGTTTTCGGATGTCAACATTACCAGCCAATACCATTTCTTCTTCCCCGCCTCTGGTTTGGGATCCCGGCCCCAGGCTCCATAGTGGTAGGAGCCAGGATACTCTCCTTGTGTGTTCAGCCTCGGCCCAGTAATGTTTAGAAATTTACCATGGGGGCAGTTACCTGAGGGAAAAATAATAAATGAAAGAGAGAGAAAGAAACTATGCTAAATAAATACAGCTGGTTGACTGAGGTGTCCGCTGGTCAATATTTACTTCCTAATTGTAGTGACTGGAGCAGAGCAGTATTTTATCTATCTGGTGACCTCCATCTCCCCACACTCTGGTGCTTAATGTTGTTTTGGCACTTACCAGGTGGAGGCTGAGTGGGTTTGACGATGGAGTGATGTCCAGTCTTGCACTGGTTCAGGTCTTTCATCATACGCTGGTTGTCTTGTTGTGTCTTCATCACCTGCATGGTGTCGTACGTCTCCAGCTCCTGCATCTCCACCCTCAGGTCCTCCAGCTGAGCAGCAAAACAGACATCCCAATATTTGTTTGTGTGGTTTCTTTACAAGTATGAATGCCCTTAGTTACAGTTGTTCTGCAACTAAGGGCATATTATCTTATCTATTGGTAATGAAAGATATATCACCAATTTAAGACAACCTGATCTCACAGAAATACATGAAATGACCACAACCTGTTAACACTACAGTCAAAAAGTGCAGATGGAAAGTCCCTTAGTATCCTCTGTGGTGGTGAATTCCCTGGTTCAACGCACGTCGCACAATAAGCGGTGGTTAATGTTACAACCCCGGAGACAGTATAAAGAGTGAGAAAGTCCACATAGACCGGAGGTTGGGGTCTTGGAGGGGTCAAACAAACACAATATTTCATCACAGAGACACAACACGTTCTCATCCCAGCCCGTCAAATATCAGTCAGTGTATTGTCAGTGGACCTACACGTCACAATATGACATATTAGGTAGCTTCCTGCGTCAGTTTTGGATGTTCGGTGACTACATTACATGCATTGTATCTTTTCAAAATAAACTTACAGTGTAGGTAAAACACTTTGTTTTACTTATGGATTGGCTTAAAATAAGTGCAGTTGTTACTTTCGTCATGTCACATAACATGACATACGTCATGTGACATACGCCCATGCTACACATGCTAGCACCCCACAGTGTTATTGAAATAACTGCACTGACTTTTGATTTCATACAGGAAATGAACAGCAGGCTTGCGGGTGAAAGTCCGGAGTTTGTTTGACACATCCACTTCTCCGACCCTCCCACCATATGAGGACTTTCTCGCTCGTTAAATGATGGCAGTTGCTGGCTGCCTCACAAACTGCGGCCGCCTGGTGCATATCAGACTGCTACAAAGAGTGCATCTGTGCGTCGGTGTCTGACGCCAATGTTCACCTGACAAAGTGGTGGTATTGGATGAATTGTGTCCCGTGTCAAAGTCAAAGTCAAACTAAGATGCTTCTTTTAACTTAAACGGGCACTGTGTAGGAATTTCTCCCATCTAGTGTTGAGATCGTATATTGCATTCAAACGGATAGCGCACTCTAGCACCTCACTGTTTCAAACGCGTATTGCAACAACAGTAGCTGCTGTGTACCAAAAAGCTATGATAACATTGATGAAACCATGTCATCCGATACTTCATGGAGTATTCTTTCAGGCTCCTACACAGACACACACGACGCGAGTTCACAAACCCCCTCCTCACCATGCTGGCTGTGTTTACAAAGTAGGACTGTTGGAGTGGGTGTAAATGGAAACAAACCAATCAGGTCTTGTCTTTTGACAACTGACAAGTGGCTCAACCTCACACACCTCATCCCTCTCCTCGCAACACTGTGTCGCTAACAGCTGTTAGCGACCAGCACCGCTAACATCACTAACAGCGCTAACAGCGGTTAGCTGTTAGCTGCGCTGTTAGCGGCGCTGTGATTCTCCTTCAGCAGCTCTCTCCACCTGGGAAAGGCTACCCCGATGTTGACCCTCGTTTTTTGAAATTGCCAGTCACGTTGCCTTTTTGCCTTTTTTCAAATGCACCGGCACTTGTGACTAGTCTGCTTGCTGCTGCTTTTCGTCACTCTACCTGCAGGCGGAAACCGGAAACCGACAAGTGAAAACGTGTCACTCTACCTGCAGGCGGAAACCGGAAACCGACAAGTGAAAACGTGAAAGGTGATTTCTCAAGTATGTCCCTGTATGCACCTGTATTTTCAAGATGGCGCACGTACACGATGAGACACCAGTCACAATGTATATGTAAATGGGAATTTCGGAGCTTATGGACATACTTAGATACGCTGATGGAGGTAAATACACATGTGCTAGGACACACTTTTGACTGCAACATTTGTTTGTCTCAAAGAACAACTGAAATTGTTACACATAGTGCCTTTAACGTAATACCGCGTTTTATGTAGTTACGTGATGTTACATGACATATGTCACTTGAATGCCTCGTTTCCACTTAAATATGTGACTGGTGTCCGTAGATCTGTAAATATATGGATGATGCCTCTAGTGTCCAGTGCAAGGAAGTGCATATTTTTACGGATGGATAGAAACCTGATAGAAACTACCTGTAGCCATGGGGGGGAGCGGTGTCCATACCTGCCTGATGAGATCTGAATTTTGCATTTAAAGCCAACAGCGGGCTCTGCAGAGCAGTGGTTCCCAACTGGTGAGTCACAGTCCAAAAGTAGGTTCCAGGTCCATTCTGAATAGACCACAAGTGACTCGCAAACATGTCAAGGTGGTGAAAAATACACTTTATTTTGAAATGCGGTGAATTTCTGACACAGAGCTTTTATTCTGAAGTGTCGTTTCCAGCCACATGGCAAAATACAAGTATTACACTGAATATATTCAACAGTGTGGACCTTGAACTAATAAGGTGAAATCTAGGCCCTGTGGGAACCACTGATCTAGAGCACATTTGTTAGTTAATTAATATGTGTTCTTTTTGGTGTGATTATAGAACCTTGATAAAACCAGATGGCAGCAAAGGCATTTTCAGTCATATTAAATTAATGTGGTGTTGCTTGAGTCAGCGTTGGTCGGGCTGAAGACTACAAGTTTGAAAATAAAGATGATGAAGTAAAGATTTTCCAATCCGGAGGTATGGAGTGAGGAGGAAGTGAGCGTACCACTTCCTCCTCACTTCTGCTTGAGGCCAGAGGCTCCATGCCACACTGGCCGCTTCTCAAATAACACACCCCAATCTCTCCAGTCTGATATCTCTGGTGCTGCTGCATCAGTTTTGATACTTAAAAAAAAACAGTCCATCTTAACTCAATGATGATGATGAGTCAGTTTTATAAGGATGCAATATTAAATCAGAGGAGGACTATTTAAAAGAAACAAGGGCACTGCCACACTATCAGCAGAAAGTTGGATAGTTCCCAATAATAAAGCACCTTTAAATAATATGTTACGAGTATTTTCATATTTAATTTTTGCTGTGGAAATCAAAAATCCATCTACATTTTGAGCTGACTTGCACACAGAAGAACAGTGTTGAGCAGCTGGTCACTGTCACTCTGTGTCAGTCTACCTGTTTAGTGGTGTGATTAGCCAGATGCTGGTGTGTCCGGGTGGTCATGTTGAGCCTGTTGATGAGCTGGTTGACCTCCCTCAGTTCATTCTCTATCACATACAGGCTGAGAACTTCATAGAGGTCTTCATCATCCTCCATTTCCAGCTGTGATAAATCTTTCTGCAGCTGGGGCAGACGCTCCTCCAAACCCTGCAGCAGCTTGTCCAGCTCCAGAGTCTGCAGACGGACAGGAGTATGTTAATACTACTACGACTACTACTAATAATACTCTGCTTAGGGAGGGAACACGAGTACTTACCTTCCGTCTGTTGATGTTGCTGTTGCATTGTGATGCACTGTCCTTCACTTTGTTGAGTTTATCATGAGGGAATACCGTCTCTGAATGAGTCAACTCACACGCACAGTTATCAACAGAAGGTGCCTGAAACCAAGAATATGAAACATGTAATAACATAAATACTGAATACCATGTATAGCTACATTTGAAATCGGCAGAGTGTGATCATTTTTAAATCAGTTTTAAAAAGAGTATATCGTCATCATTATATTTCTTGTACTTTCTTACCTGTTGGGTGAGGGTGAACAGAGCACACAGTGAAACGATCACAGACCTCTTCATCATGGTGGATCAGAAATCAGAGCTAAAGAAGTCACTGCCTGTACAGTTTGAATTATGACAGTGTGTCTGACTTTAGTAGCAGCTTCTAACTCCCTCTGATCCTCTGCATGTGAGTGAGTGAGTGTGAACGTGTTTGGTGTGTGTGTGTGTGTGTGTGTGTGTGTGTGTGTGCGTGTGTGTGTGTGCGCGCGTGCGTGTGCGTTTCCTTCCAACTGTGATCACTTCTTCCTTGTGCTTGGGGTTGCAGCAACATGGATTTTTTTTATATGATGAAGGGAAGCACCATAAATACTGACAGATGTTACTCAAGATATATTGAACTTAGAATATCCCTTTTGTAAGAAACATGTGAACACTGAAATCAGTGGTGAAAGTATTCAGACCCTTGAGTAACACAATAACCACAGATAACGTATATCTTTAAAAAAATATATATATATATACTAGTCCATACCCATTGAGTGCACAGTTGCCCACGTACAGTTTCACATGGTGTGTGTTTGGGATACAGGTCATAGGAAATTGCAGGTTAAATAGTCAACTGAACCCATTAAGAAGAACAATGTATTCAGACAGAGTGTTTGTGAGTTTGATAGTACGATTGCTTTATTGAAAGTACAGTAGTACCAT
>NC_065506.1:45874378-45949529 GCF_006386435.1 Epinephelus moara | reverse complement strand
GTTTTCCAACTTTTGCCAAGAGGGAACTTTAGATATTGGTCCCTAGATTATGTTCACCCAGTTTCATGCAGATCGGTCAAGCTTCCCAGGAAGAGATCGATTTTATGTGTTTTTCAAAAAATTCAAAATGGCGGAAAATCTCTATAACCGGAAGCTAGGGGTTCTGAGGCAGATTTGTTCCTCGTGAGGAGAGGCATCTCTGTGCAAAGTTTCATGTCTCTACGACATACGGGGCATGAGATATGCCCATTCAAAGTTTGCAATTTCAATCGGTTGCTATAGCGCCCCCCTTTGGCCAACTGATGTAAAATTGCTTCATTGGCATCCTCCCATGACCCTCTACCACTGTGCCAAATTTCACATGGATTGACCAAGTAAGTGAGGAGAAAAACGTGGAACAGACACACAGACAGACAGAGTTTTCATCATTATATAGTAAGATACATAAGCATACTTTCTTCACTATATTTTGACTCGGGTATCACTGGTGAAAATTTTATTAACTGTGCATAGTTCAGTAAGTAGAAGATGAAGTGATGACAAATGCTTTTCAACATTTTAGGCAAGATTAGAGTATTGATTTTGTTTTGTACAATTTTAAAGGGTAAAAAAATTAAAGGAGCACCATGCAATAGTTTGGGCACCCCAAGACATTTGAGCTCTCTGACAACTTTCCCCAGGGTCTCAGACCTTACTTAGCTTGTTAGATCTCTGGTTTGTTCACAGTCATCGTTAGGAAAGGCCAGGTGATGCAACTTTGCAAAAGAGCAGTGCATGAAGACGGTCCAAGAATCTCACAGAGCTAGAAGAAGTCCTCCGAACAAGAACTGAAAGACTCTTAGCTGGATACAAAAAGTGTTTAGAAGCTGTGATAATTGCCAAAGGGTTGCTAGGTTTTCAAAATAAAATAACTCAGATAGTAACATTTATTAACCTTGGGAAAGGAGCCCACACAAAGATGAATTTTCTAAATGAAAGACCCCAAATGACAATAGGATGAAATTTCAAGCTTTTTAATATTTTCCTTTGGTTGTAGCGAATCCATAAACATCTTCAAATCACTAGTCTACTCCAGTTTGAACTTCTGCTACTCTCCATATGTTTATCTACAGACTTCAGTTAAGCTTTGAACAGGTCACGAAGTAATTATTCTTATGCAGTTTTTAATGGACCACTACTTCTGCATATTTTCAACCACAGAAACCATTCTTACTCTCTTTACGATTCAATTCACTCATTTCCACTTCCACCTTTGACAGTATTACCGTTAGTGTTTAACTACTTTAAGTTATGCAGTTCAGCTTCCAACTCTGCTAGTTATACAGTTCAGTCGCCAGGTTTGTCACACTTTGCATGCATTGCACAGTGCAGTGAAATGCATTTGGGCTTTAGGATCTTATAGAAAATTCGAAGTAATATTTCTGAGTTTTTAGCAATGCTTTGTGATTCAGTTAAAGGGATAGTGCACCCAAAAATGAAAATTCAGCCATTATCTACTCACCCATATGCCGAGGGAGGCTCAGGTGAAGTTTTAGAGTCCTCACAACACTTGCGGAGATCCAAGGGGAGAGGAGGTAGCAACACAACTCCACCTAATGCAGGCTGACGGCGCCCCAGATTCAAACGTCCAAAAACACATAATTGAAACCACAAAATATCTCCATACTGCTCGTCCATAGTGATCCAAGTGTCCTGAAGCCCCGACATAAAAAGTTGTTTGGAAAAACATCATTTGAACTCTGTTTTTAGCCTCATTGTAGCCTGTAGCTCTAACTGCCTCTCTGTGCACCGCACTCACGTGTGTGCGCTTGCATGAGACCAGCGAAAGCACGTGAACACACATGAACGCGGTGCCCATGTCTCACCGTCTTGTGCAAGCTTCACCTGAGCCTCCCTGGGCATATGGGTGAGTAGATAATGGCTGAATTTTCATTTTTGGGTGCACTATCCCTTTAAGCTGTCCACATTCACACACATTTTCTGCAGGTAATGCATTTTCTAGTGCTGAAACTGTCATGTGGTCACAGCCGTGTGTTTAAAGAGTATTTTACAACAGCTTCAAAAGCAACTCAGTCAATCGCGAAGAAATGAATCTATCTACATTACTGTTTATCTGAAAAGCAAATTGATTTTTGTTTATGTTGTTGGCAAAATATAAGTTTATGTCCCTCTATTTCGTGGTGCATCACCAGAAACAAACTTCTCACACTGCTCATACAGATGCAGTGGACAGTCAGTGGAGGCTGCAGGTCCCTCAGGCCGCAGTGATGTGACTTGATGATGGGAAATCTAAATGTGAAAGGGAAGCAGTGACCAATATGAGACAGATGCGTGCCCTTGGTTAGTGATTTATAAAGATGCACGCACGGTTTCTGTGGCAGTGGTTACGGGATTTAGGAACAGAAAGTGACCACTCTGCACCGAGTGCTGAAATTGCCTACTGTAGAAATTCCACAGTGAACAGACTGTAGTGTTTAAATTTAAACTTTAATCCTGTGGTTTCTGTAGACAGAGTGTGTTTGATGCTCCTGCTGTGCACACTAAGCTCTTTTAACGGTATCACAAGTGTAAAAATCATGCTAAGTGATGATTGCAGATTGTATCATATAATCCTAATTGATTTGATTAGTTGTTTAGTTTAAAATATGCAGCCATGCTAACAATGTGACTCTGAGGATGCAAATGTCAAACTGATAAGTTGTTTTCTGTGGCAGGTTGGAATTCCTGGTCAGACTGCATGGCTGTCATCAAGTGTCTCTTTACAGGCCTCACAATAGTTATGTGGGGAAAAACATTCAAAAATGACAGAAGGGAGGTTATTCAGGTTCATGTCCACAGCACTTTAAAGTGCTCCACAACTCTTCAGTCACCCCAAAGCACATTCAATTACCAGTCACCTTCAACACAGACAAGCCAAAGTATTATACTCTTGAGTGCTGCAGCCATCATTTGTGTCCTCCTTCATGTGGGAGGGCAGTAAGAGATACTTTGGGTCTCCAAAAAACTGGGACAAGCTCTTCGTTATTCACAATTTGTTTTTTTAAGGCAGGGATTCAGCCACTCTTGAAATTAGTGTTCAGTTGGGATTCAGCGAACACCTGATTGTTGTGAACGCTCCCAGGCCATTTGATAAGAACACTGATGTTGTGGCAGTTCAACTTGTGGACCCAAATACAAACACAACTAGGAAACTGAATGATTAAAGACAGTTTATTGTAGTTTGAATAAGTGGAGCTGAAGGCTTGAATGAAACGATGGCTGAGGTGAGCAGGGAATGGCGAAGCAGAGCAGGCAGATTAGCTGAAGGCTGAGCAGCCCAAATCTGGAGGCACTGATTATAGATGTGGTTCAGGTGTGCAGGTTCAGCAGCTGCTAGCACTCAGGAGGATCGGCAGAGGAGGGAACGAGGAGGCCACGCCCAGCAAACACACGGAGACAGAGGCTGAATCCAAATGTCTGCACTTCGCCGCACTTGCAGACTCGCAGAAATATCCATAAAATATGTCACTTAGTACGGGGTCACCAGGTCATTTTTTTGTTTGTTTATATTTTTCTTTCTTCCTTTTTTAAACTGATTTACTTGTTTTTAATTTTTTAATTTTTTTTTTTTACTAATTTCTTGCTAATTTTGGGCTCATTTCTTCTTTTGATGTTCATTGCCTTCTTCACATGTTTTAAGGAGGAGGAAATCAAGCCAGTTTGCTCAGGTTTCAAAGGGTTAAACGGCTGTTACATTTACATCTAACTTGTTGCTAAAATTAACAATAAAACAGAAGTAGATGTAGCAAGAAGTTGGACTGGTGTCAACTTGTCTGTGACGAGGCTGAAGGAAGGAAACATCACAGGGGATATGCCTCCACCAAGTGGCTGCCAGCTGCCATTAAACTGTGGAGGCAATAAAATGGAGACATGTAAACTGGAGTTACATCTGAGTGTGTGTGATGGCAGGAAGATGGGTTATTTGATCACTGCCATTAATGTGTGTTATATCACTTTGTTGGTAATATTCTGTCAGCTTTAAGCATGTGCCATGAAGTCAAACTGTTGGGTTTGGTTTCATTATGGATTATATTTTCACTAAAGTAAGGTGTTTCAGTGGAGCAGAGAAAAGAGTTGTTCATCTTAAATTGAAGGAGACACGTTGAGGACAGTGTTTTGACTGGTTACTGGTGGGATTAAATGTTGGAGACATGTGCGTCAGCGTTGCTTTTATTTCGATGACCGGAAGTTTGATGTGTCCTATTCTGGCAGACTTTGCGTGTCTTACAGGTACCCTACTCTAACTTAGGCCATTCTCGGTGACGCTTACACCTGAATTCGTGCGTAAGAGGATAGCCCTCTCCCAGGCCCCGTTTTCCGCGTTTTTTAATTATTTATTTCCGTGTAAACTGCAGTCTTGATATAAAAACATTGATGGTCGATAATTTAGCCCTGCGTTGAGGGCCCCGGGGAGAAGCGCACAGGATTATAAAGTCACCTCACACCTCCGTCTCCATCCAGCGACATGGCTCGACCACGGCCGCGGGAATACAAGGCAGGAGATTTGGTTTTCGCTAAGATGAAGGGATACCCGCACTGGCCGGCGAGGGTGAGTCTGTGATGCGGCCGGGCTGGGAGCGCAGGGAGGCGGGGTTGATTTACACAATACAGCCGCTGCTTCGCTGGGGAACAGGAGGATGCTACGGTGCCCTGAGCTCAGACACATTTAGTCTGCGTGTATCAGCCACAGAAAGCCTTTGTCTGAGGATAAATAGAGACATTATAAAAATATGAGAAACGTAACATTTATTGGACTCCATTTTCTCATTACGTTTCCTTCCTTCCTTCCATTCACCGCCTGCTTCAGTTGTAACGCATCTTTCATCTTAATATTTCCCTCTAATTAGTTCAACATGTGTTTTTGTAATTTACTGTTTGCATGTCGCTGTCAGCAGCAGAATAAATGAGCCAGTAGTTGACCTCAGGTAACCCGCAGCGCCTCTGTTTAAACACCACTATTAATACAGCCGTCTCATTTGCAATAAATGATGTCATGTATCACACACTATAGCCTCCTAACAGCACACAGATATGGCCTCAGATTCAATGGCGCACATGGGCCATCGTGTTGTGAGTTACTGAGGGTTTCCACAGTGCAGGATCAGGAGGAGGCTGTCAGGATTCATCTGTAGCCTCCTGCAACACATTACTTGGAGCATCTCTCACAACATCATACACAAGGTCTGATTCAGTTTACAGTCAGAGTCAGGTTAATGTCAAGTAAGTCTGCACGTGCAGGGGGATTGCTTTGGTGTTTGGTGCATGTGATACAAATAAGGAAGGGGGAATGAAAATAAGAGCAAGCACTGCAAAAGTCAAGAAACATAAAAATACAATAAAAATATGAAATATATATATTTATATATATAGTATGTCCATTACACCTGTTTTAAAATGAGGGATCTGCAGTTTTACTCAGGGATGTAATAAAAATATTGAGCAGGGGATGTGCAAAAGTTGGCAGCAATGTCACCACTTTATGTATAACAAGAGAAATATAAGAATAAAAGCAAGCACTGCAAAAGTCAAGAAACATAAATATAGAACAGAAAAACATACAAATATGAGAGTCCTGAGACAGACTCCACATGATTATTGTATGTACCATATATGACATCTTAATTTAAACTAGGAAGATTTGTCATGTTGTTGTGAACATCCCATGACCTCATATTTGACTTTTTTCCCTGTGTACTGCTTTTCTTTTGTTCTTATACTTATTGAATGCAAAAAAATGTTCATTAATAGTGTATTGTATTGGAAAAATGCTATAAGAATATGATATAATAAACAATATTAAAAATATATATAAAAAAAAATACAAATAAAAGCAAACACTGCAAAAGTCAAGAAACATAAATCTAAAGTAGGAAAAAAATACAACAAAATGTGAAAAAAAGAGATATATAATATGTCCAATATATCCTGTTTTAAAATGAGAGATCTGTACAGTTTTACTGGGGCATGTGCAAAAATATTGACCTGGAGATGTGCAAAAGTTGGCAGCAATTTTTGTTTATGTATAAGAAGACAAATATAAAAATAATAGTGAGCACCACAAAAGTCAAGAGACATAAATATAGAGCAGAAAAACATAGAAAAAACATATGAAAAAAAATATATATAATATGCCCAATATATGTGTTTTAAAATGAGAGCTGCAAAGTTTTTAATCAGACAATATTGTTTTTTTATTTTTTATTTTTGTAAATATATTGACCAGGGGATGTGCAAAAGTTGGCAGGTATATATACATATATATATATATATATATATATATATATATATATATATATATATATATGGAAAAATATGTCAAATATATCTTGTTTTAAAATGAGAGATCTGTACTGTTTGACTCAGGAATGTGCAAAAATATTGACCTGGAGATGTGCAAAAGTTCACAGCAATTTCACCATCCTTAATTGTTTATGTATAACAACACAAATATAACAATTAAAGCAAGCACCACAAAAGTCAAGAGACATAAATATAGAGCAGAGAAAATACAACAAAAACATGAAAGAAAAATATAATATGTCCAATACATCTGTTTTAAAATGAGAGCTGTACAGTTTTACTCAGAAAATATTTATATTTTACTTTATTGTTTATGTATAACAAGACAAATATAAGAATAAAAGCAAGGACCGCAAAAGTCAAGAAGCATAAATGTGGCCCAGAGAAAATATGAAAAAAGAGATATAATATATCAAATATATCCTGCTTTAAAATCAGAGAGCGGTACAGTTTGACTCAGGAATGTGCAAAAATATTGACCTGGAGATGTGCAAAATTTGGCAGCAATTTTTGTTTATGTATAAAAAGGCAAATATAAAATAATAGCGAGCACCACAAAAGTCAAGAGACATAAATATAGAGCAGAAAAAAATACAACAAAAATATGAAAAAATATATATAATATGTCCAATATATCCTGTTTTAAAATGAGAGCTGTACAGTTTTATTCAAGAAATATTAATTTTCTTTTTCTTTTTTTTTTTTTCAAAAATATTGACCAGGGTATCTGCAAAAGTTGGCAGCAATGTCACCACATTTTATTGTTTTTGTATAACAAGACAAATATTAAAATAAAGCCAAGCACCACAAAGGCCCGAAACATAAGTATAGAACAGGAAAACATGCAAATATGAGAAAAAAATATGACAAATAGGAATATTGTTGAACACTTAACATCTTCTGGAACAGGTGACACACTCTTTACAACATCGAAAAGAATTGGAAAATAACAACGGAGAAAATATTGTGTTTATTTAGCCAGTGAGACAGACTCCACATGATTATTGTATGTAACCATATATGACACCTTAATTTAAACTAGGAAAATTTGTCATGTTTTCTTTAAACCATGACCTCATATTTAACTTTTCCCCCTGTGTACTGCTTTTGTATTTTTTTTCCTATTTTTTTTGTTCCTTTACTTATTGAACTTAAAAAATATTCACAAAAAGCATTAAAAATAATAGTAATAATAATATAACAAATATTTGAAAAAATAAAATAGATGCAAGCACTGCAAAAATCAAGACACATAAATATAAAGCGGGGCAAAAATACTATTAAAATGTGAAAAAAAGATATGTCCAATATATCTGTTTTAAAATGAGAGTTGTACAGTTTTACTCAGGGATGTGCAAAATATTCACAGCAAATTATACCACATTTTATTGTCTATGTATAACAAGACAAATACAGGAATAAAAGTAAGCGTGCAAAACATCAATATAGAACAGGAAAAAATACAATAAAGATATGAAAAAAGATATATGTGTAATACATCTTGTCTCAAATGAGAGAGCTGTACAGTTTTAATCAGGAATGTGCAAAATATTGACAAGGGGATGTTCAAAAGTTGGCAGCAATTTCATTACACTTTGTTTATGTATAACAAGACAAATATAAGAATAAAAGCTAAAAGCCAGCACTGCAAAGGTCAAGAAAGATGATGTAGAACATTATGCATCTATGAGGGAAAATATGTCAATTATATCTGTTTAAAAATGAGAGATCTTTACAGTTTGACTCAGGAACATAATAAGAATATTGACCTGGAGATGTGCAGAAGTTCACAGCAGTTTCACCACCCTTTCTTGTTTGTGTACAGCAGGTCATATGGAGTGTACAAAGGAGGGGTGTAATAATAAATATTCAGTAACAGTTTCTCTCTGCCTGTCCTTCAGATTGATGAGCTTCCAGAGGGAGCTGTCAAACCGCCTGCCAACAAGTACCCCATCTTCTTCTTTGGGACCCATGAAACGTAGGCACCTCTTCTTCCTCCAGGATGTGCAGCCAGCTCTCCTCTTACACTTATGTTATTTGATATGAATGTTATGGAGCTGTGATACAGATGCACCATAGCAGGATTGTTTTATGTTTAAGTATTGTTTGAAAATGTTTCTCATCTCTGACAATACTCTTTCTACATCTTTGTTTATGAACATGTTTAAGTGGGAAAGTTCATTCTTGACCTTGGAAATAATAGTTATGATAATTTAAACTGAAGGTCAAAGAGCATCTTCCTGAGCTTTCAACGACATCTTAAAGGTCAGGACCATGGGCGGATTCTCGAGCAGGTGGCCCCTGGGCACAGATATGCAAAGTCCCCCACCACCTTTTCTACACTGGAGCAAGACACACACACCTTTAAGTTGTTAAGCCAGGGCACCCAGTAGCTCAGTGGGTAGGGTGGGAGCTCCATGCTCAACTCCACCCGTGGCCCCCTGCTGCATGCCATCCTCCCTCTCTCCTCACACCTCACACTGCCCTGTCAATAAAGGAAAAAAGCCTCCAAAAAAATCAAAAATCAAAAAAGTTGTTTAGCCTTCATAAGTGCGATATCATGGGCAACTGGAGTTGCTTGAGTTACTTGAAGATGTTTCACCTCTCATCCAAGAGGCTTCTTCAGTTCTTCACTGAAACTCTTTTGGTCATTTTGTGTCCTTTTAGTGGTTGTTTTGCCCTTTTTGTAGTTATTTTGTGCCTCTTTGCAGTTCCTTTGCATCTCTTCGTGGTCATTTTGAATCTCTTCCTGGTGAGTACATGTTGATTTGAGTGACATTTTGCAGGTGAGGGCCATCCTCCCCCCGACACTTTGGGCCCCTGGGCCTGTGCCATTCAGTAATCCTTCCATGGTCCAGACTTTATAAAAAGGTAGCAACCAGGTGCCAGACTGTAAGCGGCAAGCATTCAAGAGGGAGCTATGAAAATCGTGGACACAGTGCCAAAAAACAAAAGTTGGCTTTCACTTTCCCTGTCAATACTGTTTACAAACAACAGCCTCTAAAGATGGACTTTGCTCAGTTGTCATCAGAGTTATGGGACTTTGGTCATGTGATTACAATCATAAACCAGCGCTATCTGATACACTGCCAAATGCATCAGTGATAAATAAAGATTTTTCACATAGGCATTTAATATTCAAGCTTCTGTATAAGCAGGCACTTCTTAAAATAAATGGGGTCATCTCAGGTTTTACTTCTTTTATTATTGCAGTTTAATACTGACTGGGTTTTGGTTTAAAGTTTCTATTTTTCTGCAACATTTCACATCTTTAAATTCAAACATTTGCATGTAAAGGTCAGATTATTTTACTGCTGAGTTTAACTCCTGAAGCATCACATGTTTTCCCTGACTGTTTCAGTAATAATAATGATAATAAATATCTCTCTTCCCGTCTTTAGTGCATTCTTGGGCCCGAAGGATCTTCTGCCCTACAAGGAGTATAAAGACAAATTTGGCAAGTCCAACAAGAGGAAAGGCTTCAACGAGGGCCTGTGGGAGATTGAGAACAACCCCGGAGTCAAGTTCACAGGCTATCAGGTCAGTCGGCGGTCTATTGTGTCTGTGGTCCAGAGAGAAAACAGTGGGAGAAAACATGAGGGGGAAGCAGAGATGCCAGACAGGCTTGATGCTCGACAAAGCCACATTGTTGCCTCGCCAAAAGTGTGAGACACAAAGGAAAGGGCTGTTCAGAGCAGATAGTGTTTGAGTGGAAAAAGACAGATTCATTTGTGTTAACTTGTCACATTTATAAATTTGAAGTGTCTGCTTTTAGTTTTGCAACAACCAAAGAAGTTTGGCATGTTTTGTCCGCAGGCCATCCAGCAACAGAGCTCATCAGAAACAGAAGAGGGGGGAAACGC
Source organism: Epinephelus moara (assembly GCF_006386435.1). NCBI lineage: Eukaryota > Metazoa > Chordata > Actinopteri > Perciformes > Serranidae > Epinephelus > Epinephelus moara. The sequence continues at coordinate 45,939,327 of NC_065506.1, read as the reverse complement.
TGCTGATGGCAGCAGTGAGGGCGAGGAGGGCGACTCTGTGGAGGAGGAAGATGACAAGGAGAAGCTGAAGGGAGACAAGACCGGATCCAAACGGAAAAAGACAGCCACCTCTAAGGTACTTTACTCCAGCTGGTGGTACGCTAACACAATTCAGGTGTAACAGGAGCAGTGAGGATGGTGTGAATGTCGTAGGTGGGTAGATCTGTTTGTTGGTTGCTGAAGGTCCAGTTTTATGCATCTGAACTGGAAGAAAACAAAAGTGTGGCATGGTGGTGCAGTGGTTAGCACTGTCGCCTCACAGCAAGAGGGTTCCTGGTTTGAACCCAGGGTGGGGGAGCCCTTCAGTGCGGAGTTTGCATGTTCATTGGTGACTCTAAATTGTCCGTAGGTGTGAATGTGAGTGTGAATGGTTGTGTGTCTCTATGTGTCAGCTCTGTGATAGTCTGGTGACCTGTGACCTGTGAAACTGACATGAACTTCTAACACATATGCTGTTCATGAGAAAGATTTGCAGTGTCTGTATTTCATGAGTAAACTGAGACACTTCAGAGTGGACAGACATATACTGGTCCTCTTGTGTTGCTCCTTTGTGGAGAGCATTTAACTTCCTGTTCTTCTGCCTGGTATTTTGTATTGGCAGTGAGTGATATAAACAAACTGCATAAGATAGTTGACATGTCTGGTAAGATTGCTGGATTGCATGACAGTAAACTGTGAGTCCTGAGTGGTGAGGAAAGAGGAGGCGATTACGAGAGAAGTTTCACACCCCCTATTTCAGGGGCGTTTAAACTAATTGGCCAGATTAGATAATGTGAGAATACCTGGGGGCCTGCTGCTCCTCGCATTATATGGGTTATTAAAAAAAATCACAAAGGAGACGAGTGTTTTATCTTTCAGTGAAAATGTGTTCAGCTTCCCACTGCTCCTAAAAGTGTCACTGTCGATGCTTCTTTGCTGTGGTCATGTCTGCTTCCTAACGAGGCTGTCTCCTGTTAGCTAACTGTTACATCCGCCTGTTCACCATCTGATGAAATGATGCAAACACATTAGCTCCACCTGTGTAGTCCATACTTGTCCTGCCAGTGAGGTGAAGGGAGAAAATGCAAAGTGATCAGGCTTGCGGGCCACATATGGTATATTTCGAAAGTCAAGCCAAGGGCTGTTTAAAATTGGTCCAGGGGCCATGATTGGCCCCCATGCCTGCTCTATTTAGGCCCCGTTTATATGACAACGATTTCAACTGAAAACGGTAAACTTTAGTTGCGTTTTGGCCGATCGTTTACACGACAACGGCGTTTTGGGTGCCTGAAAACGCAACGCTTTGAAAACGGGTTCCAGAGTGCAACTTTTTGGAAACAGCAGCGTCTTTGTTGTCATGTAAACTTGCAATATGCAGTTCCTCTGAAAACGGAGACTTTTCGCACATGTGCATTACGGCTCCAGTCACTAGGCATGCCGACCGTCACAACAACAATGCCGAGCTCTGTTTGTGCTGCTCACCCTGTTGATTTGAAGTTAAGTGTAGATCTGTTACAGTAGCAACTCCACCTCGTCGTCCATCCAGACAAAGTTATCTGTGCTTCTTTGTTTTGGTTTGTAAGAGGAAGGCGCTTCAGCGCAGGTGCATGGCGTCATGCCGTGGTGTTGCTTTGCAAATTTACACTGCCACCCATTGGCCTGGCGTGCATACTACAGTGTTTCCAGTAGATTTTGCGGCTCCGTGTGAACGGGGATCGTTTCAATAACGTCGTCATATAAACGCAGAAGTTTTTCAAAACGCAAAGGACAGACTTTTCCGTTTTTAGAGAAACCGTTGTCGTCTAAACAGGGCCTATGTGTATATGAACTGTTAGCATCAGACTAACAGCCAGGAAGGTATAGGGTGTCGTCCCTCTGAACCAGCTGGACTCACAGATCATTTGTGTCTACCACTAACTGAACCTGTGTGTGTGTGTGTGTGAGGCTGCTGCAGCTTCTATCTATCTATCTATCTATCTAACCAACCATTCATCATCCATCCATCCACCTACCTTCCTACCTACGTACCTGTCCATGACAACTGGCCTGAAATTGATGTAATCAGTTTAGAGGTTGGATTTTATGAATGTAGAAGCAATCTTGGGTCATGATCATGTTTGCACATTTCAGTTCAGTTCAATTCAATCTTATTTGTAATGACCAATATCACAAATCACAATTTGCCTCAGAGGCTTTACAGCATAAGACAACCCTCTGTCCTTGGACCCTCACAGCACATAAAGGGATTAGACCCAACTGTGATGTCATATAATTGAGGAGGCTGGCGAAGCCATAGAAGAGTAGGGAACCCCCCCGCTGGTAGAGGTCATGATGATGAGATGAGATGAGATGAGATGAGACAGGAGGTGAATGGGGTAAAGAAGGGCGCGATGATTCTGCCTAAAATGACAGCTGACAGGAGCAGAGAGGAGAATAGAAAGTTTGGCAGCAGCAACATGATTGGCTGATAGAGTTCATGGGAAAGTTTGATTGGTTTACAAGAGGAGCTAACACCCAGAGTCAGCTGATTGGAGGAAGCAGTGGGTGTGAGATGGAGAGAGAATTGTGAATGAATGAAAGAAAGTCTCTGTGATTGAATTTACCCTGAGCTTCATTTGTAGCATTGACAGAACTCCTATTACACACCAACAACCTGTGAAGGTAAAGGCATAGCTGCAGTATTTTTGGATTTTGATTTTTGCCTTGAAAGAGGCTGCAATAACTCAGTGCTTTGGAGTTAGTGCTGCAACAAGGGCTAAGGTACACTGGGTTTGCAGGGCTGTCAAACTTTTAATTTCCTGCATTCTGGGGAATTTTTATGCACCAATTTTTGGTGTAAATGTCTTTAACTTTGTCAGAATAAAACTCCTCTGTTACTTTAACGTTTTAAAGGGGGGGCACATGCTCTCAATATTGAGTGGAATGTGTCTGCTGTCTCCTCCCCACAAAATCTACGCCCTCTGTATGTGTTAGGGTGCGATCATGTACAAACAGTTTAGGACTGCCCCAGACTAAGAGTTTACCTCGTCGAGCAACAGTTGTCATTTAGGGCCATTAGTTGACTAGTCGCTCACATGTTTACAATATTAATTTGATTATTAAATTATATAGTTTGGGCAGGGCAACACAATAGTTTGAGTTGAAGGTGTGAGAACCATGAGCTCATGACTATAAGTGAGGGTTGGGATATAGATGGACCAGTAAATGGAAAGCTCTCTTCACCACGACTTCCTGTGTCTGTCCTTTCAAATTAAATTCCCACATGGTCCAGTCATATAGGTTTTGATTTAATTTGAGTTTCATGTTTGTTTGTTTTTTGTTTCTTTGTTTTTTTTCTACGACGAAGCGATCAATGATATCTTGCTAACTTAGACTAACTTTCTGGTCGACTAACGTTTGGTTGACTATTAGGGAGCAGCCCTAAAACAGGTTGATACTGGCACAGGCATCTCTTAAAGGTCTCACTCCGCTCATTCACTTGTTGTCTGACCACCTCTAAAGGCAGAAGCGTTAATGCCTGTTCCAGATGACCACACTGAGATTAAAAGCCGCCCTCACCGTTGCTCTGGGTGACATGTTCATTCATTACCATGAACACTGCCCCTGAAAATGGTCCCCAGCAAATGCACTATTTCCTCCTGTTTATTGTCTTTTCATGGGATTTGTTGACAGTGAGATAATGATAATTAATATCAGCTTTATCCTCCAACATATATCTGATTCATATTTCCATAGTGGCATATAAAACCTATGAGCAGGTCTTCAGAGTATCAGGACATTGGCAGTAAAGAGGTTGGAGAGTTCCAGTTAAGGATTTTTTTTTTAAATAGAGCACCCTGGCAAATTTCTTTATTTAATTTCCTCTGCTGAAAATTAGACTTTAGCCTCACAGTGTGGTATTTCTCTACATTTCAATCATCCCACATTAGTTTCTTTATCAACCTCTGTTCCTGATGATCGTCCTGTATTCATGACGGCGTCCTCTTCTCTTTGACCTTGTCTTCATTTTGGAGGTAAAAAAAAAAAAAGGCTGGGAGGTTTGAAGGGATGGAGTGCTGCAGAGCACTGCCACAGTGTGATACTGTATTAGTGCATAAGCCATTGCTGCTGTAAATGGAAGCAGGCTGAAAAAGTCACATGCATCCTGCTCCTCACTTAGCAACCACTGTTGCCTAGCAACTGGGCTCCATTACGCACAGCACATGTGGTGCATCCGAAGGAATGTGGCACTGTTGAGGAGCGGTTTGCTGATGTTTGTGTGTGTGTGTGTGTGTGTGTGTGTGTGTACAAGAGGTACACGAAGGAACTGGACTCTCCTCAGCTAAGAAAAGATGTGTTCTCTGTGTTTATCGGGCGATGGGAGGGGGGTGCAGTCATTTGGTTGGTTTCAGCCCCACACCCTTGCGCACACGTGAACACACACACACACACACACACACACACACACACTGACCAGTAGTAAAATTATGAATTTTAAAATGGAGCTCTCGAAGCATTCAAGCGTTTATAAGCAGTTGATGACTGATTTTTAATGATGGAATATTTTAAAGGGATAGATTGTGCCACTGCTGCTACTGAATGGTGACCACATCAATTTTAGGTCTCCTCACATACATTAAAGACAGTTACAGATGAAATATAATTACTAATAACTGATATAAAGAAATGCATATTTAAATCTGTATTTTGTATTAAGACCAAATCTTTACTCGAGCTCCACTGACCTGCTTTTTCTGGAGCTTTTAATAGGGCTTTCTCACAGATAACAGTTCTACTTGTCAGTGTTGGAAAAGCACAGGGGCACTTTGTACAGTAGAATCATGTGAGCCTGCTTTACATTCTGAGTGCTTATTGTCTGCTGTGTTTGTTTGTCTTGACGTGCTGTTGCTCACATTTCTGTCTCTGAGAAACCAAAATTCTGACACTCAGCAAGTTTTCCTGCATCCTGATCTGTGTGTGTGCAGCAGAAATCCTCCAAGCTGTCGAGGATCTCATCTGGAGAAGATGACCTGGAGAAGGATGGGAAAGATGACGACCAGAAGAGCGGCTCAGAGGGAGGAGACGCCGACAACGACATCATCCAAAACACCACTGACAGTAAGGTGGGATACATAAACATAAATATTTAGCACTCTAATCCTTTATTAGTGCTTGCTCAACACAGGTGCACAGGAATGGGTCGCAGTCTAAAGGCTGATGTTGAAAAGATTTAATATCCCATACATTCAGAGAAAATTGCTTTGCATTTTGCTGTAAATTTTGAATGGTTACACAGACATGTAAAGAAGCCTCTGTGAGGACAATATGACTGTTAGGACAACATGTGATTTACTTATTTGAAGCCTATATACTTATATATCTTTTAATCTACAATTTTGGTTATTGTGGGCACGTGGATCTGCACTGTAGACTAACGTTCAGGCAAATGTTTAAACTTTAATTTATCAATTAATTTATCAAAGTAGTGTATAACAATTGAATCCCCCGTGTTTTCTGTCTCTTCAAATAAAAACTCTTGAAGTGTACCAGTGCTGGCTGTTCTACATGGTTTTTTTTTTACAGAGCTAGTAGCCTCGTTGTGATATGTTGTCCCATTTAGAGCGCTAGCCGGTTATCTAAGTTTGGTAATCTTGAAAAGCTGCAATAGCGTTGCTCTGGCATTTTAGCACGCCTGCTGCGCATTTACATTGAGAGCAATGAAATTTGAGGGTGCAAGAAACGCAGCATGTGTACAGCCCCTAATATGACACTGTGCCAAGAAAGATCCCCAAATTCCCTCAAATCTGCTCTGTGTATTGGATTTGTGCAGGTGCAGTCTTTCCATTTGTATAAGATATAACATTTCCTTGAGCCACTGTGCAAAACAGGGTGGCGTGGTAGATTTCCAGGTGAGGACAATAAATTTCTTAGCAACCACTATTTCTTCGTGCAGAGTAATCTGTAAGTCGTATGGCAGCTCAAAAGTCTCTGCAGAGCAACCGAAGACGTCCAAGTTGTGGACGGGCTAAATGTCTCTGGAATAGGCCTTTGAGAGACACTCGAAACTTACAGTCCAAACGTTGTATGATGTTGGGCAAAACTAGAGGAAATGTGTCCTACAGCAGAGCTGCACTTGTCACATTTGATTTTGGGTAAAGCAATCTATGCATCACCTTGTTCTGAATTAACCTGTAACATGAGTTAACAGAACAACAATGAACTCAGGATGTTGCCACTTCCCAGAACTCTGCTGATATCTCTGAATTCAAGTCACTGGCCCAAACTTCCCTAATAAGATCTGAAGAAAATAAAGTAGTTAAACAGTTCATAAATTTTGAAACTGTTTGGAGGCAGAGATCAAGAGATTTTCAAGGAAAGGATGGGTGGTGGGCGTGGACTCAAAGCGGGCACTCTTCTTTAACGTAGTGTCTGACTTGAAGATATCTGAATTTGGAAGACTGAACTTAGTACTTAGTTGAATAAATAATGCAAAGGGGCCAATTACAGATCTAGAACAGAATTCTCAGATACCCCTCTCACAGCCGACTGCAAACACCCCCTGTAACTGTCAAGGATGATGATATATTTAAACCACAACATTTTGTCTTATTTTTATGACTTACTTTTAGTCTAGATCACTGTAATTACTTTTATCACTGTGTGCCTTCTATTAGTAACACAGTCAGAGTTATTTACCCATTTATTTTTGTATTAATTATCATATTGTATAGTAAATTTCACCTGTATGAAAAGCACTTTGATTTACATCTGACTCATCTTAATACCAATAATACTACTCCCAGCAGTGCTGATAATAACTGTGTTTCTTCCTCACTGTATCCCCAGAACCAGCTGCTCATAGAGGAACATTAAGAGAAGAAAGCAAGGAGGGGAAATCATTCTTTGTAGCTGTGATGTTGGATAAGTGAATCTACAACATGATTTCTCATCAGCACCATCTACTGGCTGCCATCGTCACCTCCACCTCTCTGTTGGACTCTCAGTGTGTGTTTGTATGAAAGATGCACCCATACTGATACTGGTATCGGTCGTCACGTGGACGCCAGGATTTAACTGGGCATTATGTCATGCAGTTTTTTTTCCTGCGCTTAAATATAACCCCAAGGGCCATTTTAGAAATCAAAACCTTTGTCACGTTGAATTCTCGAAAATAGATTAAGATTTTTAACTGCTTTTATCCGGTGACTCTGAACGATTCATATTTTTAACTAAACCTTAAGTGTAGTATATTTAAAGGGGCATTAGGTACTTCACTTTTATCATCTTCTTTTGGCAACAATTGAGAAGTTGTCTTAACATTAACTGTTTTAAACTGAACCTTTTCTGTACTAGGCTCAGACTAAATCCCAACCAGAATGAAAATGTTGAAATTATAAGGTATGCTCCTTTCATAACTTGATAAGTGACATTTATTTGTTACATAATCGGTGGGTGGTGTAGGTGGCTCCCTTTTATCCCTTTTAATAACTGCAGGAGTCGAACTAAATCTGTTGCTTCACTGAAAACACAGCAGTGAAATGTCCATCTGTTCTGGTTGAACATGTCAGAACACTTATGTCTGATTATCTTAATTACTATCCACTAACTCAGTCAAATAATCTTAACTCAAGGTCTGCTTACCAGCTTTTTCCATAACTATCGACTCCATCTCACAGTCTTCATCAGTAATTGGAGTCGTTGTCACACAGGAATAGATGGAATATGTTGAAAGAAGTCATTAATTGGATAATTTCATACAATAGGGAGAACAGCACCTGCTGCCAAGTCACAAAGAAAAATCCCAATTAGACAATAATAAGAAATAAGCAAGTGAAGTCAAGTGAAGTCGTAATATATCAGCTGGATAAATGCTACCATAATAGTGTTTTGGCTTGAGACAGTGACTGTTTGGTAGCTGAAATATATTTGAATGTACATATCGATATTGAGCTGGCAGAAAGACTACTGTACTGTGTCATACAGGCTGTTCTCATGCACTGTTCGTATGTGTACCCACGATAAGTAATGCACTAGAGTTCGTAAATAACCCAAATAATCATGAGCCAGTAATTCGTCCATAACCCACGTAACTGGGAAGGCTGCGATCATGTGACCAATGCGCTGAAGGAAGTAGTATAAAGAGCAGAGGTCTGCGTAAGGATGCAGGTTGAGGTGGTGGATGGGTCAAACAAACACATGACTTTCACCAAGGAGACCGCTGTTTGTGTTGAAAGCAACTGAACTTTGAGTTATTTCAAGGTACGTTGAAACTTTACGTTAAGTATGTAACGTGATGATGCCCAATCATGATTCTTTTCCTAAACCTAACTAACATACCTTTACTTTTCCAAACTCAACCTATGTAACTTTACGTTAAATACATAACTATTAAAGCACATAATGTGACGACGCCCATCCATGTTTGTTTTCCTTAACCTAATCTACGTACTTTACTTTTCTAATCTCACCCTACGTAACTTTACATTCCTAAACCTAACTTATGTAACTTTACAGTAAGTACGTAACTTTAAGTTAAGTATGTAACATGACGTTGTCCAACTGTTGTTCTTTTCCTAAACCTAACCTACGCAGCATTACGTCAAGTACATAACTATATGTTATGTACGGAATGTGATGATGCTCAACCATGATTCTTTTTCTTAACCTTACAAATAGGTGCGCTAATTCGTTAGATATCATCTGTTGTAGCTGTAGCTGTTGTATGAGGATACATTGTGTTATAATGCAGATCCTTTAGGCTTATGTTGTGTTCACACCAAATGCGATCTCGTGAATAAGCGTATGACATGAAATCACGCTACTCGCTACTCATTCACGCCGCTTCATTTGCGTATTTCACAAGGCATCCATCGTGCCGCCCAGTGGGAATTTGCATCTAATCACATCTTTACATCGACTGTACATTTAATTCACTCGCACAAATTGTTTTATTCGTGCCTGGTGTGAACACAACATTAGGCTCATACTATGGTGGTTAATATATAAATACAGTTTCTAAAAAAGGGAATGTCATATAAATAACTAAAACTGTAATGGAAAATAGCACGAGTACCAGAGCGTTAATGTTTTAAGTTAACATAAAACTAACTACAGTTAAATTTCTAAGCTCCAGAACTGACAAACAGGATGTGTACAAGAGCCTTTTTTGCAGGTAACCCACCAGGCACTCAACCCAATGCAGGACTCAGTAGTTTTTATCCATCACCCTGTCACTTTCTTTGAATATATCACAGTAAATTACTTACTGCCTCTTTAATTATTGTTAAAAAGTGACTTATATGTGCTCAGAGGGCCATTTTTACAAAAGTGTGTGAAATCCGTCACAGTAAAACTACAGTATCGGTGCATCTTTACTCTGTACGTGACATGATGTAACACGGTCATGTCACTACGTGTCACATTTCGGCCATATGAAACAGCGGGTTGGAGTGGCTTGTGTTCTTCCCAGTACTCCCATCGTCACACATAGTGTAGATAGCCATCAATCAGTATTTATACTGGCCCGTGCATACCTATCTGTGTCGTATCACCCATGATCACCTGTCACTGTGTACAAATGCATTTGATAAGACCTCCATATATATACTCTCCTACCATCTATGATATATGTTGGGTATTGCAGTGTACTGATCACTCTAGTTGTAGCTTGAAATAGCTTTTTTACCAGGATAATTACGGGAGGGACTTAACGGAATATTCAGTAACTGTCAGACATTATCCATCACCATATATGTTACTCTTTTATGTAACCAGAAAAAGACGAATGGAAATACATAGATAAATGTATGAAGTGTTGTGCACAACTGGGTTACACATTGTAACTCGAAATGAACTATATCTGTATATTTTACTTTTGTTGTAGAATATAGGACCACTATTCTACTCGGACTGCTCTAGGTAACAGCTCATCTTTTTATGGACAAGTGATACATCTGTTCTTCTGTGTATCTGTGAAATAGATCACTGTATATTTCAAAGCTTTTTATAGTGGCATGCTCTACTGTTGTACTCCACATCATTCTTATATGAACGTGTCTGTTGGGTCTTAGTTAAAAATCAGATATCTGTTGGTATGCGACGGACTCGGAGGAAAAATAAAATCCACTTTTTTGTTCTGTTGCCTCATCTCAACGTCTGAATCTGACAGTAAACTAAACTCCTTTAACTTTCTGAGGAACCTGAGAGCTGTAAAATGGTTTTCATCTGAGACATTGTGAACAACATAAGGTGTGATGATGCATTTATCATTGTTCCTGTGAGAGTTATCTTAGACTGACACCAGACTACTCTACTGTCTTTTAACTCTGTGCCAGTTGCCTTTACTTTGCTTCCGCTGTTGTTGTCTTGAGATATAGACCTATTTATTTTTTGATGATAGCTGAGTGAGACACCTTCTGTTTGTAAACTCATGCTTTGTTTTTATTTCCTTCAGATCTTTGTTATGCTCGTATTTGGAACATGTTTTGCATTTTCAAGGTTTGTAATTTACTGTAAACTGTTTTTGCTGTTTATGGACGAGACTTTTACAAAATAAACTCATTGGAATGCATCATGAGGATGTGACGCTCATTACACACCACGAAACAAGATTAATGCATGCGTGAAAAATGGATTTACATCATAATATCCACATCACTGCTGGGACAATAATGTCAGGTTTTTCCTGAGGGTGGTGCCGCCGCAGGAAATGTTATGTTGTTACCTTAACTAAATCACCTGTTGACGTCAGATGCACTTTGGCTAATCTGTGATTTGAGCAATTATTAAACATTACCACACTTACATGCTACCATTAGCATGCTAGCTGATGTCTTTCTGTACTTTTCCTGTTAACTTTTAACTACAATAAAAGAACAATTTTCCCTAAACACAATCATTACTATGGAGAGGACATAATGTTTTATAGTAGCATCAGGGGGTGGCTCCTGCAAATTCCAGGAACAACGTCTCAGGTCTCTGTCCAGAAGAGAGCAGTCCTAGGAACAGCTACGATACTGCGCAGAAGCCTTAAACTCCAAGGCCTCTGGTAGAGGACTAGAGATTGACAAAGACATATATATATATATATATATATATATATATATATATATATATATAAATCCACCCTCACCCCCAATTCAATTTAATTTTTTCAATTTAACATTTTTTTGGCATGGCATTTCTTATGTGCTACCAAAGCACAATTACAATTTAAGACAGCGAAAATTCAAATACAGTTAACAACAATGTATGGACACAAATTTTAAAGGACAAAAACACATATTAGTGAATGAGTAAATGAAAAGGCAGAGTGGGATCTGTAGTTGGTTGACTCTTAGGCTGTCTTTCAGTCCAGGATATATGAAGTGCGGCCTGCAAACACTTAAATATGCAGGCCATACGTCATATATCCTGGTGGGGAGGCTCACTGTACTGTAGCACAGGGCTATGATGTTTGTCTGCGCAGTCTCCTGTCTATGCGCAGTCGGCGCGCAGTACTGCCCCTCGTTAGTATGCCCACACTGACGCCTGCGCAGTAGGGTATCGAGCAATTCGGCGCTGAAAAGGAAGAAGCCTAGTTTTGTAGTGCTCCATCCGAACCAGTACCAGCTGGGGAACAGCAGTGTTCACTGAAACAACGTCTGCCTGGTTACGTTGCTTCCGAGCACCGTGACTGATAAAGAGCTGGAACATGGCGGATAAAGAGGGTAGGTTTAATATAACCGCCTTTCTTATGAAACAGTGGCCCGTTTTCCTCGTGTACCGCTTTGTGTGCGCGCGCCACGGCCGTTTAACTCTGCCGTGGGTGCTAGCATGACATGCTAGCTTGTTGAAATCTTAGCGAAGTCCTGTCAGGAGGCTCGTTGGTTTAAACCTGTCTGTGTGCTGTTCTCGGGTTATAGAACAACGTCATGTCAAACCTGTGATAATTTAAAGTTCAGGATACATTTAATCAACAAAAGTTGTGTCTTGTTTTGACGCTGCCACAGCCCTCCGTACCAAAATACGCCGTGACGTTGGAGGGTGGTAGCTATCTCAAAGCATAGTTAATGTAACATGGAATTAAGCTAGCATGAAGCAGTAGTTTGGCAGTTTGGTTTAACGCACTTACAGCTGTCTTTGAGTCCCCAGGTTTCCCATTAGAGCTGCTGACTGACCAGCAGGACCATACTGGTTATATTTACCATGTAACCATAACAGTGTGTGCTTCATCAGCTTTCCCTGAGTAAATAAGTCCTGAGGAAACAGTAGCTGTGCTCTGAGGAAAGCTACACAGCAGCTGCTACTATCTGCTGTCATACCTGTAACTTACACCATGTTGTTCTGCCAGTGTATGACGATGCAGTGGAAGAGAGGGTCATCAATGAGGAGTACAAGATATGGAAGAAAAACACACCTTTCCTGTACGACCTGGTGATGACTCATGCTCTGGAGTGGCCCAGCCTTACTGTCCAGTGGCTCCCAGACGTCAACAGGTATTAATTTACATGGTCTCTGTCTTATTGCTCAGAAAACCTGGTTTAAATTTCAACAGCGCTCAGCTCCTGGAGAGGAACTACTGTCACCTGCAACCAGACAGTCACCCAGCTCCTTGTTCCACTTCTCTATGTTGTGCTGTGGTGTTTTCATGCAACGTCTACTTCTCTTACAGCCTAGTGCTAAATGTTTTTTACTGATAAACATGTCCTTATGCAATAGAACTCATAATTTAGTTGTTCGTGTTTATAGATCTTTCTGTTGTTAGACAGTAGAACAAGTATGAAATATGGATTTTTATCTTATCTCATGTTCCACTTCATTTTATTTATAAGGACAACACACATTAATCAACATTTCTGTAAGTGTGTCAATGTTATCCAGCTGGCTAATTTTCAACTGTTCAACCTTTGGCAAGATGTTTTAAAAACCAATAAAAGAATAAAATTCACAGGACAAAGACACCATTATCCGTAACCATTTATCCTGTTAGGGATGGTGGGGGGGCTGGAGCCTATCCCAGCTGACATTGGGCGAGAGGCAAGGTGCATCCTGGACAGGTCGTCAGACTATCACAGGGCTGCCTGACACATAGAGACAGACAACTATTCACACTCACATTCACACCTACGGACAATTTAGAGTCACCAGTTAACCTGACCTCCCCCACCCCTGGTTCAAACCTCCCACCCATCATGTTATGATCACAACATCGTCCGATAAAAATAAATAGAAATAAAGCTTAATTAACCGTGCTGTATGCAGGGGAAAATTTAGATATTTAAACTGACAAGATGTCACAAGATTTCTCTTCTTAATGCTACAGGCGACTGCAAAAAAAGAGCACACGGCAGAGTGGCAAAGCATTAAGCATTAAACATGAAACAGAAAGTTTATTTGGTTTGTTGTGTTGTCTTGTGGTGAGGTACCAAATTAAGAGGAAATAGACAAACCTTTAGCAACACTCAGGTAGTGTCCTCACACAGATTTCATTTACTGCTGAAATGTAGTTGTCCACAGTGACAGGATCTTTGAGACCAAGTAAATATCTTTAAGGGATCAATCAATCAATCAATCAAACTTTATTTGTAGAGCACTTTTCATACATTAAAAATGCAGCACAAAGTGCTTCACAGAATAAAAACAAACAAAAATAATACATACATATTGAAAACCTGCCCCTCCCACCCCCACATATAAACACACACACACACACACACAGTCAATATAGTCAATATAGTCAATAACATGGCTGGGCACTGAGGAACCAGGTGAGGAAAGAACCACCTATGGGGAGCCATCCACACTGAGAGGCGCTACAGCCCACGGCCACAGGGAGCGCCGCCACAGAGACCACCCCGACCCAGACAGACCGGGGTGGAGATTAGGAAAAATTAAAGAGTTAAAGATTAAAATAATATTAATAATAATAAAAATAATAATAAATAAATAAATGAAGATTTAGAAACTAAAATGCATAAAGATTTAAAAATAAATCATTTAAAAGCATTAGAAAGTAAAAAGAACATATAATAGAAGAATTAAAAGAGTAAAAGAAATCAGTTAAAAGCTAAATTAAAAAGGTGAGTCTTGAGCCTCCTTGGGATGTCACTAATTTCCTTGGACTGTCAGCAGTCTGTGAATGTTGTGTGAAAACTTTGAAGAATCACATTTGCCTATCTACCTTGTTTCCATACCAAAAGCCTGATGTTAAAACTGAAAGGCAAAACTGTCTTTGCGAATGAATATGAATTAAAATCATGTCAATTTTTCTGGAACTGTGCAGGCCAGAGGGGAAGGACTACGCCGTTCACAGGCTGGTTTTGGGGACCCACACATCGGATGAGCAGAACCACCTTGTGATCGCCAGCGTCCAGGTACCAAACGACGATGCCCAGTTTGATGCTTCACACTACGACAGCGAAAAAGGAGGTAAATAAACCAGGAGTCGTACTGCAGTGAAATACTTTAATGTACATCTGAATAGCTGCTTGTACCACTGTAAATAATGTTTTTGTAAGGTCAGTGTAGAAGTATATTTGCCCCACAAACAAGTGGACAGTGTAATATTTTTTATTGTTTTTTTGTTTTTATAACATTCATTGATTCTTGCCAAAACGCATTTTATAAAGCTCTGACCTTTCCTGCACACTGTAGAGACACACACACACCAATAAAAGTCATGAGCACTAAACGCTAGAAAATCCAGGCAGAAAGTGATGATTGAGAGGGATTACTCTTGTATAAGCCTATACATTATTTTTAAGGAAAATCCTGCATTTTATGTCTTTGAACAATGAATAGCTCTGATATGTATATTTTAAGGGAATTAAGATCAAGACCTGAGTCATGTTCCATTGAACTATTTGCTGATACTGTCTATTGTTATTCTGTCTCCCAGCAGGTATGTTGATGGGTACCCAGGTGTGTGCAGGTGTGCTGAAAGCTCACTGCTCCTTCGGTGTGTCGTCAGAGGTAGTGTTAGTATGTTAGTAAGGCCACTCAACAACTTTAAGGTACAGTTCAAGTCTGACGCTCAATACACACAAAACCAGTCTGGCAAAGCATCTGTTACCTGCTATAGTACATTCACACACAATGGCTTTCTTTAATCAGGAAATACAGATTTCAACAAGCATATTGTTCCTAATAGTGCAGAGGATGTTTATACCCACTGGCCTCAGTAGCTGTTAGATAAAACTTTTTCCAGGCAACATGACTCTGCCAACATGGTTTAAGATATAGAGATACACTGTTATAATTGGAATTTCAGGGCCAGTAGCTATAACTGAGTGTTTGTGACAACATTAGTTTTTTGTGGAACAGGTTTTCGATAGGTTGCTTGTACGGCCACCCTCACCAGTGGATTTTGTCGCACTGACATTAAGACAAGCCTCAACATTATTGAGTGTAATTATTGGAACAGTAACAATAATTTCTCATGTATTGGCCTATAATATATCAGCCTCCTATAGTGTGCATCCCAAGCAGGGTGTAACCTGCAGTTGTCAATAGGGCTGCCACTAACGATTATTTTCATTGTCAACTAATCTGTCGATTATTTTTTCGATTAGTCGACTAATCATTTCATCGAAAAATGTGTTAAAATGTTGAAAAATGTCGGTCTGTCTCGCCCAAACCCCAAAATTACGTCATCTAATGTCTTGTTTCATACTCATGCCAAAGGGTTTTAGTTCACTGTCACGGGAGAGTGTGTAAAGCTGCCAATATCTGAATGTAGGAAGCTGCAGTAAGAGTATTTTGGGTACTTTTATAGTACTTTTCTATGAAAAATGACTCAAAGAGATTAGTCGACTACTAAAATAGTCACCAATTATTTTAATAGTCGATTAGTCATCGATTAGTCGACTAATCGTGGCCGCCCTAGTTGTCAAGTGTCTTGTGTCCACTTCCTGCCTTGGATGTACTATAGTCTGATTGTATTCCTTTCTCAGAGTTTGGTGGCTTTGGCTCCGTAAGTGGAAAAATTGAGATCGAGATCAAGATCAACCACGAGGGAGAGGTCAACCGAGCCCGCTACATGCCTCAGAATCACTGCATCATTGCCACCAAGACTCCCACCTCTGATGTGCTGGTCTTCGACTACAACAAACACCCGACTAAGCCAGGTTGGATCACTGCTGCACTGATACATACGCACCACAGATTTATATGTATATACTTAGAGACTACATGCATCAGAATGCTCACACTCCTGTGAATCACACATTATGAAGCTGAATGCAGTGGTTAATTGTGTGTTTCAGATCCCAGTGGGGAGTGTAATCCTGACTTAAGGCTGAAAGGCCACCAGAAAGAAGGGTACGGCCTCTCCTGGAACCCAAACCTCAGCGGCAACCTGCTCAGTGCCTCCGATGACCATGTAAGTGACCAGGACTAAAAGCTAACAGGGCCGTCATTTACTGGTTATCCACTGTCCCTGTGCTCTGCACTGCAGCTGCCTACTGCTCCTAGTGTATAGGATGGGTTAAATGAAGAGCATGCAGACGAGCCTCCCTGAAACATTTTCTGACGGTTTGTGCAGAAATTCTTGGGTTGTCCAAACTAATAGTTGCATTAGCTGTACAGCAATGGTACACTCCCTCAAAAGTTGTGATATCTGTTTCATAATGTCGTGTGATAAAACTGCACATTATAGAGTAGCGTTGCATTTTGACCAGCTCAAGCCACACCTGTGTTGTATTGATGCTGTTTAATCAGCATTTTGATAGGCCACATCTGTCAGGTGGATGGATTATTTTAGAAAAGGTGAAGTGCTCACTAACATGGATCTTAAAAAATTTTTACATCCAAAATATGAGAGAAATAAGTCCTCTGTGTGCATAAAAAGTCTTAGATCTTTAACTTAATCCTATGAGAAATAGGAGCAAAAATTGGTTCTACCTTTCCTCATTTAGAGTTGACAAACTGACTCCAGTCTTGTCCAGGGTTATAGTTTTAACATCAAACATTTGAAATAACAGAAATGCTAGAAGCACACTTCCTCACAGTGATTATCTGAACACATGTCCTGCTTTATTAATCGCCATATTGCAAACCAACTGTAGCACTCTTTTCTCTTGAGTGTCAAGAACTTGGATTTAGTAGCACCTCCCAAGGAGATGAAAGTTAGTTTCAGGAACTCACCCCTAACGCACGCTGAGTACAGTGGAAACAGTTGAGGGCGACACCTCAAGTTACATGTTGTTAAGTGAGAACATTCTTGGAAGATATTGTACGTAGAAATTGTTGGTATGCCCAGTGATGCAGTGCCTCATTGTAGCAGGGGAATAATTGTGCTCCCTCTTTTATTTCTCTTCAGACCATCTGTCTATGGGACATCGGGGCCGGCCCAAAGGAAGGAAAGATTGTGGATGCCAAGACCATCTTCACCGGCCACACAGCAGTGGTGGAAGATGTTTCTTGGCATTTGCTCCACGAATCCCTGTTTGGCTCTGTGGCTGACGACCAGAAACTCATGATGTAGGTATTAGACACAAACATGTAGTCTGTTGTCTCATTCTGTGAACTGGGTTATAAATGATGTCCCTGCTGCCTCTGACTGTCCTTAATCCTCCATCAGATGGGACACCCGGTCCAACACCACATCCAAAGCCAGCCACTCAGTCGATGCTCACACTGCTGAGGTCAACTGTCTGAGCTTCAACCCCTACAGCGAGTTTATTCTTGCCACTGGTTCTGCTGATAAGGTAGAGAGGAAAAACACACTCTGAACTAAAACAGAATAAACTGGAACATGTTTAATGCAAAGCTTGTTTTGTCTCTGTCAGACTGTTGCTCTGTGGGACCTGAGGAACCTCAAACTGAAGCTTCACTCCTTTGAGTCGCACAAAGATGAAATTTTCCAGGTAAGAACTCAGATTGTTTCTGAGTGTTGTATTTATTTGTTAGTCTGATGCAGCTTTGTGTGACTGTCAGTCTGCAGTTATATACAAACAGCCAAACACTACCTTTGAAGAGTTTTTACTAAAACCGACGAACACTACAGTGACGAGCTGTCCAATTCATTAGGTACAATGGTCTCCTCACAACGAGACGATCCTGGCCTCCAGCGGCACCGACCGACGTCTCAACGTTTGGGACCTCAGGTAAAAACTGTCCACCATAACTCATTATCCATGTCTTAAATAAAACAGTGACATTGTAATTCTGTTCATGAGATTTTAGCAAAACATGCTGAAGATACAATAGTATAGCAAACACAGTCTGAAGAATATCCATCCATCCATTTTCTGCTGCTTATCCGTGGCGGTGTTGCCATGGCAGCAGGCTCCCTTTAAGCGTATGACTAGTGGCTACATAAGATTTAGAGGAAAACTGCATACCTGATAGTGGTTTTGATAATGGTTAGCTAACACAATGTGGTAAATATTTATTTATATTATACAGTCTGTGAAGGAGTAACTATGCTTAACAGACTTTTTGTTTGATTTTCTATCTCCAGTAAAATCGGGGAGGAGCAGTCAGCAGAAGATGCTGAGGACGGCCCACCAGAGCTGCTGGTAAGTGATGCACTATAATCAAGATTACTGTGTGAAGTCACCCCACGATCTCTTAGTCATCATGAGATCCTTAGCTGTGTGAGTAATCTAAAACCTTTCAACTCCAAACCAACCAAGCAGTGGGTATAATGTGATGTGACAGCCTTTCAGTACTCTAAGTGATCAGGTTTGTCTGGCTGCACCTGTCCAGTTGACAGTGCCAGTTGTAACTTCATCACTTAAGTTAAAAATTCATCACATCAACTGTTTGGTCAGTGAAATGTGTCAAAATAAAACAAGCTGAAACAGCTAATTTAAACATTTGTAGGTTTTGAACATGTTAGTGGTTCCAAAATTCTGCTTGTGTGTTATCAAAGTGTCTGTCTCTAACATCCACCTTTTTCCCATCAGTTCATCCACGGTGGCCACACAGCCAAGATCTCTGACTTCTCCTGGAACCCCAATGAACCCTGGGTCATCTGCTCAGTGTCCGAGGACAACATCATGCAAGTCTGGCAGATGGTAAATACAGTTTCAGTCCAGCACCCACCCAGTTTTCCTTTTTTGGATTATGATAGCTCCAGTCCTTCCCCGTGCACCAGTGAAACAAGAAAATTGAGGCTACATCCACACCAGTTCATTTTTATTTTAAAAGGCAGAACTGTTGCTAGTGTCCACACCACTCCGGCATGTTCGAACCCCCTAAAACGGAGACCTGTATAAACACTGCTGACCCTGTTTAAGTTTGAAAACTCTGGTTGTTTTTTTTAATCTGGACTGGTGGGTATGTTGACACAGGCATCGCTTCTCGATAGTCTTATCAGTAGGTGCGGTTACATGATGGCTTCTCATTCAGAATGAAATAAATCTGAATGAAATCATTTGGAATTAAAGTTTTTCCAGGTAGTTTACATGGGAAATATTGGTTCCAAATGAGGGTTTACACGGGAGGTCAGTTTAATCGCCTTTATTCAGGTCTGCGCAAGGTTTGGGGCAGGGAAGGTTTCTGATTGGATAGGGGGCGGGGCGGATGTTACGTGTACCGGAAGAAAAACACTGTAGTCCTCACTCCGGATAACAAGATGCTTGACGACGCCGTTCTTAGTGCCTTTTTCGGGCTTGTTTTGCTTATATTCTTGAAGCAGCAGTACGACAACAACCTTGTTCTGCTAATGCTTCATCTGTTGAGGAGAAGAAGGGAGATAGAAGACCGTGCAGTGGCGAATGGAAACCAGTGAGTGCAACGAGTCCGACTGCTCTATCTCAGCCCGTTGCTATGTGCGTTATATACGTCATTGCGCCAGAAGGGCAAGGAAACGAGCATGCGCAGAAAGACCGGAATGGCTGGAATCAGGTAGGAGGTGTATACAAGACAGAAAAATTCTTCCATTCGGGTTCTGAAAAGGAATATTCCACCTTTGCAGCAACTCTCAACTTGTTTTCCACGGCCTTGACCGCCTTATACTCATTATACTTACAGGTCCACCTCTTTGTAGGTCCAAGTTAAGAAATCTCTGGTTTTGAAATCCTTTGAAATCTGGAGCGACATAACTTTTGTTGTGCTGCTTTCAGGTGCCTTTTGCAAGTATTTAAAACGCAGATTCAAAACGAAAACAGTGTGTGGATGTAGCTATGGAAATAAAGGTCTGTCTCTCATATAAGCCGATAAAGGTGTTGCACTCTTTGTGTTCTTTGAGCTATATATATTTGAGATCTTGTATTTAGTCAAACAATAATGTTGTCATGCAGTTGGTGGGCTCTTAGTCAACCCAGCTTAAAATGTGAACTGAGGTAGAAGCCTGTCTACAGTCTAGTGTTGTCAGAGAACTGCCTCCTGTATGTACATTAACATCTGTGTATTTCGTCCTCTTCCTCTCTCTTCTTCTCCCAGGCGGAAAACATCTACAACGATGAGGAGCCAGACAACACCCCTGCATCAGAGCTGGAGGCTCAGGGATCCTAACCCAGCTCTGCATGAGTCTCTCTCCAGGCACGACCCCCTCCCTCTCCCCCACCACCCTCCATCCCCTGAGCTCCAGACCCAGACCCAGCCTGTCGTCTCCCTCTCCGGCTTATCAAGTGCAAAATGAAGTCTGCTCTCCACATGAGCGAACAGTGTGGAGAGTCAGAGACAGCATGGACTCCACCCTTCCTAACAGGCAGTTGGATTCAGGCTCATCTCGCTCACACTTCACCGAGGCCTAGGTACCCAAAAGCACTTGGAGTAGGATTAAGGGTTGAAATCTTGTACCTGGGCTTTGAAGACTCTAAAGAGCAGAAACCTTTTATGTGGACGAAGTCACTCGAAGTCATTAATACCAGTTAATCAGTGACTCTCAAAAGGTTCAGGCAAGGGAAATAAAAAGTGTCATTTTACATTCAGACTTATGAGTAGCCAGAAAACCACTAGCTAGTGACGTTCCCTCAAGACACATATGTGACAGAGGGCTATCAAAGCACTGACATGCTTCTATCCAAACCAAAGACTGTGTATAAAGATGGACGACACATCTCTATGTACTCCTACTTTACAAAAATGAAGCCAAAATATCCCTTAAACGGGCCCTGCCATCTCGCGCTGGAGGCGTCAAAGCGATCTCCATAGTATCAGGTTCTCACCTACACACCTGTCTGACCAATCAGGAGCAGCACCATTGATAGTGAGCACACTGATTGGCTCACACAGCTGTCAATCATGATGTCATACCACCTTTTATAGCATTAAATAACTAATTAAAACCACTCTTATTAGGGAAAAAAACACTTAAACAAATATCAGCGTGATTAGAGCTACATAAAATAAAAGACACTATCTTTATTTGATCTTTTAGTTTGGCCTATGTCCCGTTAGCTAACATGGAGGGAGCAAGGAGGAGGTTTTGGCTTCATTTTGGGGAGCGCTCATGTCGTCCATCTTTATATAGAGTCTATAATCCACACTATGATTGGCTTAAGTTAACCAGGTTGGTTATGTCCAGGAGAACTTAATTTTAACTCACTTTACTTTATATCGTACTGAGCTGACACGTCCCGGCTGTCCTTTGAACGAACATTCCCTGCTGTGTTTGCCTCTTGTTCATAAGGTACATTAACTGTTCAGTATTTGGTTGAGTAAAAGGTGCACTTGAGGGAAACGCACATATTTCTCTTTCCTCTCCTCGTTCTGTTGTTAAATAATGTGAAATTGCCATGTTTTGTTTCCCGCACCTCAAATTGCAATAAAACTTTTATAACTTTTCAAAGACAAGTTTTAAATTTCTTCAGACAACCTGAAAAGCTGCACATACAAGTGACACCTCCACTTCACTCTTTCACCCAGTAAATGACACAAGACCCAGTGAGGAAATAAATCCATGGCTTTTGCAAATTCTACAAAATGTTTATTGAAAAGCAAGACAGGACTATAAGAACATTGTACAATCAAAGAGGGGGTGTGGGCTCATCTTTTTTTTTCTTTATTTAGTAAAAATAGAGCTCTCCGAAGCTATGGTGACTCATGCCTCTTCTTTCACAGTTAGTCTCACCTGCAGAGGTAGATTCTGACATTACCTGAGAGTCAATCTGGGGCAACGCCAAAGAAAGAGGAAACAGATGCTGAAAAGTCTTCCCTCGGCTCCCTTGGACTACACCTGTCCTCCACCCGAAAGAAAGTTATGCACACACCACCTGACCCTGTACGTGTTTACATCAGTTTAGTATTTAAATGTGAAGATAGATCCACGAGGAGGAGAAACGTGGAAAAGACCAGGAGACATCACAGATAGAATCAATCAGACTGCAAGGCGACGTCTTCGAGGACGTTACTTCAAGTCGCACTGTTACATTTGTAAAGGAAAATTATGTGTTGTATCACCCCTGTGATTCTCACCGTCTTTACAATATACTGAGTTAAAAAGGAGCCACTTGAGGAAAGAATGGCCGGAACAACAAATTCAACAGTGCTGAGGGAATCTGGTTCTTCACCACTACACTTTAAGTCAAGCAATTTTCTTTCCCGCTGCGTACAAGATCTCAAAGAGAATAGTCGGCAAAAAAGGTGCACACCATGAATCAGCCTTGTACCCACAAATAAGGGATTCAAACTACAGATGCAGATGAAGCAATAACGGGGTGAGCAGATCACTCTGCACCGAGAATTAACTCCTGTATTCAAGATTTCGGATCTGTTGTGGAACAGTAGCTGCAGTATCAGCTGTTGCTTAGGTAGTGGAGCAAGCAGGGTTAAAGTAATACTTCACCCCCAAAATGACCATTTGTATATGAGTTACTCACCCTGTGTTATACGGGGGAATTCATAAAGAAAACTTCTGCCTCAAGAATCCAAAAACTGAGATAATTCAAAGGTCTTTGCGCACTGAGTCTGTTTTTTTTTTTTTTTTGGTCTAAAATTGTTGCACATCCAGAAACAAATCTGACGTTGTGTTAATCATGTTTGCACACTGAGTTTTTCACCTCCGTCAGAGCCTTTGGAGACTTTCGACCAAGAATCAGTGAAGAAAATGTGGCGGTGGGACACAGCTGCACCACAACAGAGGAACGGGACGCACAGGATCATTTTGTAACTCAGACAGCTACTTTCAACAGGTCAGATAGTAATATTCAGGTGGATGATGATGAAGAGGAGGAGGATTAGGACCGCACACAGAATGTGGAGGACAGCTTCGCCCCTTCATGCAGCTGTGGTGCCAAATGACAATACACCAGCAGCTCCTGTGTTCAGCAAGGTAAAATTATATATTTGTCAATGGAGTCTGGCTTTGAAGAGAACATAAATATGTTTCAGTTCCCTGTTGGAAACCGCAGTCTGCTTGGGAGATACTGAGCATACGACTGGATAAATGGGACTTGGATTATACTGCACGAGTTGTGTGAGAGTTTGTTAACAAATGTTTCAAAATAGTTTTGCAGTTTATAACGAGATAATTTTCTGTTTTTGGATTCTTCCCTCACGAGAGGCATGTGAGAGAAACGTTTTGTTCATGAATTCAACGTAATGGGGTGGTTAATCGTTACACAAAAGTCATTTGGGGATGACAGAAGTGCCCCAAATTAAAAAACAAAACTGTAGTGACAAAAGGTAAAATACGCACGGGGTGCAAATGTGTACCTTAATTTCTATTTGAGGGGCTTCTATTCTTAACGCTGCCAGTTTCAAGATCCACAGCTCAGTTTGACACTGCCGACAACTGATTCCCTACATTCACTGTTTCAGGTGTCTACACACACTGACGAGTTTCCTCGTGTACAGTAACAGCTGCAGCTCCTGTTGATATGCATCGCTGATGGAAATCAAATCTTTTTATTTAAATGCATTAGAAAAGAAAAATCACATTCAATCTTCTTCCAGTATAAAGTGTCAAAGACGTCGAGGCTCATTATTCTGATGTTCTCTAACATAATTTACAGAACATAATTTGCCAGTGGACGAACTGTGTGTCAGAACTCCTGACTCGGCTCTTGTCTGTACACGCTGTTGAGCTGACTGTACGGAAATCAAATGATACGGTTCATTAAAAAGTGGATAACTGAAATGCAGATTAAAATCAAGTAACACATTTTGCACGCAGACAATCGCTGAGCTTTCATGTTTTTCTAGTTCCCGTATTATCCCTCGTTATGTTTCCTCACAGGGACACAAACAAAAAAAGGTTAAATGGGAGATTAAATTATCAAACCCAACTTCTAATGCTTACGATTTCAGTCCTGGTCAAATTGGTGACACCTGCAGTAACAGAGGTGAGCTTTAACAACACCTACCACAGAGTCCTGTTCAAAGTGACGCACAAATTGACCACTGGGGGCAGCATACACCCCTCAAGTGTGAGTTACAGCTGAGGAGGAGCAACTCGTGTTAAAGGGCGGGCTGAAAGGGTTCATCAAGTCATGTTTTATTACAGAGGACGCTCAACAACATTAGCTAGTACAGACCTGTTAAACTCATGATTAAATGTTGACTTGCAGATTAGATCTAATGGACGTCGCACTGGGTTTTGTTCTGCATTGAATCCAGAACATGTTGAATCGTTTCCTGAAAATCCCTCGAGTGCAGGGAGACAATTTGAAGTCATAATATTGCAAGAACATGTCCTCTGATTTAATCAGTCTTCCACATTCGTTGATCAAAATATAACTTTTTTTTGCAAAGTTACACTTCTTGAAATATGACTTTTTTCTCTTCAAAATTACAATTTTATTCTCAAAATATTTCAGCTTTCTCATCACCACAGTGGCCTCAACACCACCTGTAAAATCTGAATTTTGCAAAGGTGGACTCATTATCTTGTGGTCAACTGTTGAAGCTATAATTTACCTTAAAGGTGGCTATTTCTGAGGCTTGATTTGACACCAAGCCCAGTCAGGTGAGCATTTATAAAAGCCAATTGTTTTAGAGTTCGACTTAGAGAACCACAGTCCAAACAGAGGAACCTTCCAGACAATAAAACGCTTCAGAGGAGATGTGGTTTGCGTGAGTTAATGCTATAAATATATCTCAAGTAAACTGCTAACTTTTTGTCTGGTTAGCACAGGCTCTCAGGAAGGGGCACAAAAAGACTTTTCCCATAGACTTACATGGCGAAAGAGACATCTGTACATCAGTGGATACATTTTTTTTGGAGCGTCCATTTGGTCCAATAACATTTGGAAAGTCTAGATGAGCCGCATGATTAAATAATTTTATCCACATTCAAGTTAACAAAGCGCTGGACCAGAAGTAGGCAGCTCGACCAGCCTGCTCTGCGGGCCAAACGGTGCCGATCATTCAAGTAATTTTACCATTAGCCTTTTCTCTGGTTAGCACAGACATGAGTTGGCAACCAAACGAGCTAATGGCGCTGTCACAATTTCCAAAAGTCATGATCAAGTTATTACTGTATGTTTTTCATGTGCGGCGCCTCCTTGAATCAAGGGCTGTGTTTCATTGTAGCTATGGTGATGTTTAGCTTTTGACCACAAGTTTTCTGTCTCTGGTGTTGAATGCAAATACTCAAATTTGCCTCCACACTTTACCAACAGGTCATGTCTGGGTCAGAGTGCTAAACGTGGCCTGCTGGGATAACACGCTTCAAAATTTTGAATTCAAACTGATTATTAGAAATCTATTATTGTATTTTTTCAGATAAAGTGACAGCCCTACTTGCTAGCATACTAACTGGCAATTAGCGAGCATGTTGCCAGCTAGTTAGCATGTTGTAGTTGAGCTCGACAGCCGAAGTTGCTCACCAACTGTCCCACAAGTTGTCAATATTTCAGAGCTTTAAACCAGCACCACCTATTGCACAAGGTTCATTTTGCTGCGACACTTTCTGCTCTAATCAAGAAAATTAAAACGTGATCAAAAAATATATTTAATACCCTGTGGCCAAGACGGATGTCAAATAAGCCCAACTCTGACTCTACACTGTCCCATTTCCTCCTCCAGTTTTCCAGATCACATGCCGACAGTAAGGCTACGTTAATACAAAGTGACCTGCGACAATATGCACGTGATAAACCCACTTTTCAATTTAATCAAACTAGAATTTCCAGTGAGACATGTGACACTACAGGGAGAGACCATGTGAAGAGAGAAATAAAAGGCCAATTTGACTTTGACTAGCTTCAATTTGCACGAGACTTTCCTATGAAAATACAGTTATGGTAAAAAACAGGGAGTACCAAGTGCTCGCCACAAAGCCAATTATTACAACCAATGTAAAACGTGGGCAAAGTTTTAGAATAGAATCCTCGATACAATCATTTTATTCTTCTTTAACTATCGCACAAAAAAAATGATATGGGTTCAGTTTCTGTTCAGAAACCTGGAGAGGCAAGTCTAGGATTAAAAAAAGAAAAGAAATCTCTATCCCCATTGCAGATGGTTTCTCTGGCTAGTTATGGAACTAGGCTGGAGGTGTGTGGAGCCCTCCGATCACACCCGTCTCACCTACACACTCGGGCGGTGTAGGCTCGTTCAGTCCTGCTGTGAGGGCGGTGCTTCTGCAGGCTGGCTGGTCGTCGTCGTCGTAGTAGTGGTTTTGTCAGTAGCAGCCGTCGTGGGGTCCAGTTCAGGTGGTCTGGGAGCTTGGTGGACGCCCTCCGTCTCCAGCTCGTCACCCTGCGCCAAGCCCTCCTCGTCTTCCTCCTCGTCTTCCTCCTCCTCCTCCTCCACCTCGTCCTCGTCTTCCTCCCCGTTGGAGGGCTCCCTTGGCTGGGCTTCAGGAGGCGCTGTGGTCCCTTTGTCTCCCTGCTCCTGGAGGAGGCTGAGCTGGTTGTTGAGGTCGTTCCTCTCCTTCTGCAGGGCTCTGCACAGCCTCTCCAGCAGCTCCAGCTTCCCCTGCAGAGCCTTGAAGTGGCCGTCACGAAGAGTTTTCTACAACACGACACAACGTTTCATCAGTATTAAAGTTCAGTTTTTCTAATACTACCGAATCAACCAAAAGCAAAGAGAAGATTTCGAGTCACCTCCTCGGCCATCTGCAGCAGAGCCTGGTTGTTACTCTCCCATTTGGTCCTCCACTGTGTCGTCTCCTTCTCCAGCTTCTTGATCTTCTTGGTCATCTGCAGGTAAATCCAGACAGTTAAAACAGCTGCCAGGGAAAAACAATGAGACACAAACACTAAGCCAACAGGACAGGACAAGGCCAGTCAGTCACCTTCTCCATCTCTTGTCTGAAAGTGGTGAAGACCTCGTTGCTTTTAGCCAGAGTGCTCTGAAACTCCTCAAACTTGTCCATGTACAGGGAGAGCTGAGAGCGGAGAGAGGGGAGCAGTGAGTCATTTTAAAACCTTTCATCTGGGTTTATGTACACAAAGGTGAACACAAGGCTTCTACAGCACACCTCCAGCAAAGAACAACAGTGTTGATGACTGCAGAGCCCAAAAACATGTTTCTGATCCACCAAGGAAATGTTTGTGAGTATTTACCTGTTGTTTGAGCTGTGTTTCTTGCTCCTTCATCAGCTCACACTTGTGTCTGGACTCCGTGGCGTCCTTCAGCAGCTGAAGCATCACAGTACAGTCAGTTCATGATCCTGAATACTGTTTAATTCCAATAATACCACTAATCCACTGATTTCATTTCTGCTCAGCTACTGGCCAGTTAATACTGCTGTTTGAAACAGGCGCAGAAGATGTACTCACAAAGTCTCTCTCTCTTTGCTGCTTCTCCTCGACTTCTTTCATCATCTCGGTGATTCTCTGCAGCTTCGCGTCCATCAGCTGCTGCTGCAGCTCCTTGTGCTTGAACACCTTGTCTATGTGCTGCAAGAGAAATGCACATCAGAATAACCATCAGGCTCAACAACCTGTGATGTGCCCTGATCGTATTCTGTTCATTTGAATTATCTCCCCTTGCAGTATTTTAACCTGATGGACATTTTAATAAACACCAAGTCAGTCAAAATGTAGATGGTCAGGTCTGGTTTCAAAGAGTCTGAAGTTTGTTGACTATGTCAACACCACCTGTCGCTGCTGCACAGTTGAAGCCTTCCAGTGGTCTAACATGTCTTTTAGCTATTCAAACACAGACACACACCTCAGCACTAATATTTGAGAACATGAGTGGTATTGCTTCGCTTTTTTTAAAATCTATTTTTGCCAAAATTGAATGTTGTCCTTGTCCTTTGGTTTACTAAAACAGCCTATGTGTAAAAGCATCTTGTACTTTCTGTCATGATTCAAGTTCCACATGAAAACAAACTCAGAGTTAGCAGAGATAAATAGGCAGTTTCTACACTACCATGATTTCTGTGTTTGCAGTGGAGTTTATGAAGACGCTCACACATGAGGGCACAGCTGCTCTAAACGCAGGGTTTGTCCACTCACCTCCTCTCGCAGCTCGTACTGCTCGATGAGCTTTTTCAGCTTCTCGGCCAGCTCCATGTTCTCCTGCCTCAGCTTGGTGTTGTGGGAGCTGTGCTGCTCCATCTGCACCTCGATATCGCTCAAGGTCATCTGGAAGTGCAGCATGGCCTCCTTCCGCTGCTCCTCGTACTCCCTGGACCGCTGGGCGTTTTCCTCCTGAGGTGACGGGAGAGGTCAATGATGAGTTTAAAAAAGGAGAGGAGAGAGATATATGTGCTGTTTACCCTGGCAACATGTGACATCATATGAGCAGAGACGCACACTGTCTTGGACTAAACAAATGTCTTCTTCACGTTCTGAAAACAGTTTTTCTTAGAAGTGGTTGTTTGCCTTATGACAGTGAAAGGTGGTGGCTGAGGTGTACCTTCAGTGTCTTGTTGTGTCTCTGCAGCTCCCGACAGAGACTCTCCAGCTTGCTGCGGGCCAGGATGGCCTTGCTGTGTTCTCCCTGCAGGTGGATCTTCTCCTTCACTATCTGAGATTGCTTCTTCTGCAGGGCTTTCAGACGCTTCTGCATGCAGCGGCTCTCCTCCAACTACACATGGCCAACATCAAGAGATTTTATTTGTACTTCCCGCACAGCCGTGTCTGTCTCATTCACACTTGTGGCCATTTTTTCAGGCTTTGTACATGACAAAAAAGCCCCCGTTCTCAATCCCAACTACAAAACTGAGCACACCATCTGACTGATTTGAATCGCTGAACAAATGTGAGATGTGTTCAGCTAGTCAGAGCTTTTGAACCAGGCAAACACCATCCAGAAGGTTCAGCAGCTCTGTTAGTTGCCTCAGGATCAGTCAGTCTGGCTGTTCATATGCAGATATTCAGATATTTACTTACCAGGTCTGCATATTTCTTGCACAGAGCAGCTAGTTTCTCCTCAGGAGTGGCGAGAGAGTTCAGAGCCTGCATCAACAGAACGACCTCCTTTCCTGGAACATAAACCACAACACTATGAGAAAAACTGAATGACTTTATTCCAGTGATAACTTCCACTTAATGAAACTGACGAGAATTTTTACACAAATATGACTGACTTGTGACCGAGATGTAAAACTGACATCATATTTATGTAACAAGCTCATCTCGAAAGTGCCTGTAAGATACTTTGTCGTGTTCCTACCAAAAGCCTTGTCCTCTCCGGCCTTGAGATCTCCTCCAGGGTCGAGCTCAGCCTCCACCAGGTCGCTGGGACTGTCCTCTCTGCCTGGAGTTTCTCCCCTCTCCTCATCAGCGCAGCACAACCCCAAACCAAACTCCGCAACCTCCTCCTGATAACACAAACACACACACACAAATGACCACAAAGCAGCTGGAACGCCTCACTGAAGAGATGCAGTTTTCACTGAGCAGCTCCACTAAAGAAGCAGGAGGTTCAGTGCCTTGCCTAATGGTGCCTCAAAGCGCCTGCTGCTGGAGGGAAATGTTACTCACCACACATGGTTACTTCATCTTCCCCGCCCTCAATTTTCCAACAAGTCTGATGTAAACAGATGACTGCTGTTACCTCTATGTTACCCCAGGGCTGGGTATCTAACCTCAGCACCTTCTTGTACTAACTAAAATGTGTTTGTACTACAGTCTTGAAAACTGTTAAGTCCTTAAGTGTCTGGGCAGATCCCTGTTTTCTGATTTTAAACCAAATTCTGACAATTCTAGATGATTTTATGCGGGCAAGAGCCTGGAATTGACCCGTTTTTATTTACTGAACATTTAACATGTTTGAGAATTCTGGCTTTTTGAATGACAAGAAAATGAAATAAAAAGTTTGTTTTTTGGTACCAAAACTCATGTACTGAAAGAACACTATTGCTAAAAAAGGAATAGCTACTTTTAGTGGAGCAGTTGCAGCTCATGTATTGCAACTTATTGAACAATGAAAATAGTAATGATGCTTAACACTAGTTAACAGTGCTTACCTGACATGGGCTGTCCAGTTCAGGTGGAGAGTCGCTGCCTCCCACTATTCTTCTGGTCGCCACATCAATCTCACAAACTTCTGTCGTCTCCATTGGTCCTGACTACGAGCTAGAATATCATAGTCAACAAGAATTGTTAGAAACTATAAAGAGATTATAGCCTGACCAAACACTTGTCATGAGTACTGGGAGTCACATTTGGGCTAAATATAGTCTCCTGATGATTTAAAAAAGCAAGTAAAAAGGTCTTGTGATGATGTGGGCTCGCTGCTTCAGGTGTTAGTGAGGCGATTACATAGAAATTCAGTTTGAATAACACATGCATGAGGCTTTTCAGACACCAAAACACTGCACATCATCCTGTGATACTATGAGACAGGGTTTTACAACTCAGGAAAGTTATCACAGAAGTCATCTAATCCATCCATTAGTTAATTTTCCGTAACCGCTTGTCCTGTTGGGGGTCACGGAGGAGCTGGAGCCTATCCCAGCTGACACTGGGCGAGAGGCAGGGTTCACCCTGGACAGGTAACCAGACTCTCACAGGGCTGACACATAGAGACAGACAACCATTCGCACTCACATTCACACCTACGGACAATTTAGAGTCACCAATTAACCTGCATGTCTTTGGACTGTGGGAGGAAGCTGTAGCACCTGGAGGAAACCCACACTGACACAGGGAGAACATGCAAACTCCATGCAGAAGGGCACCCCCACCCCGGGGTTCGAACTAGGAACCCTCTTGCTGTGAGGCAAAAATGCTAACCACTGTGCCACCCTGAAATCTAATTTATTGCGTAATTTCTCTCTCTCTCCCTCTCTCACTGTGCCAGCCCTTTGTGTTAATGTGTTTCATGTAAATCTGCAATGCACAGTAAGGAGAGGGAAAGAGACACTGTGTCGCATTAGCCTGACAAGCTAACAGTCAGTAATGGATGAAACGGGGCAATAATGTGGCTTCAGGTGTGAGGTTGGATTTGGGTGTCAAATTTTGCAATACCAGCTGTGCTCAGTCTGCTCAGGAGTCAGTAGTAGTTAAACATTAGGACTTTGTTAGAGGACATGAGGTGACATGCACGGGGGTCAAGAGTGAGAAACTAGGGCTGGGCGATAAAACGATAATTATCTCTGTATAATTTTCCTAAACAGAGATAAAATGAGTCCTCACCATAAATGAACGACAATATCGCAATACTATGCTGTATTGATATTTCCCCCACCCCTACAAACTCTGCAGCCCAAATAAATTTTATATATAGACACAAGGACTTGATGGCAACACATCTGCACTAGGACAGGAGATTTCAGGAGATGACAAGTACACAACCTCTCTGTAAACGTGCTGAGCTTTGTGGCTGTTGCCATGTGACAAAACCTGACTGAGAGGAGTAATCTCGCCACGTTAATACCGTCTTATCCATGCAATGAGACTTTTTCAACAGCAGACAGCAAAAGTCAACCACGTGTGTTGAGCAGCAGGAGCAACCTGCCAAATGTCAGCCCAGCACACAGCATGCCTCATCCTGGGATCATTACAGGGGAGCTACACCCTGAACTACTCTCTGATTTTAACACAGCCACATGCTTTGGTCTTACAACCACACAGATATGAGTCAAGCATATTATTCTTACGAGCCCTGCTAACATGTCAATCGTGTCAGGCCGTAGCAGCACCGTCACGCCAACACGCACATTAATGCCAACAGGTTGAATATCGCTGGACATTTCTTACATATCTACATAATGTTACGACAGTGGAGTGAAACATTAGAGAGGCAATTTAAGGAAGTTAATGTTAAATGTAATCTAGCTAACTTACCTTGTCGGCTAAGTGGGGAGTATGATGTATGCTAACATAAAGCAACACTTACACACTAAAGTTAACTTACATCAGCCTGTCAAATGCTAACACATCAGTTACTGTGCCAGTGTTGCTGTTGAGAATAATAATTAGTGACTGTAGTAAAAACTGGATGTAATATGGACCACCTAACTTCACTGCAGTTTCCTGTCCAACTCACTGACACTGGCAAGCACGCAAAACATGTTACTTATTAGCGGCTACTATGCTAGCTGCGATGCTAACTTAGCTACTATACTATATACGTGAGGAAACTTACGGGAACACCCTTGGTAAAAAAAAAAAAAAAAATGAAACGAGATCCTTTTACCTAACGATATAACCACTACAAAACATACGGCATGACTGTACTGCATATCTTAAGATGTTAAAATGTAGCATCTTGGTCTTGACGGGGGTTTCTGGTTATCCCTGGTGGTGATAAGTAGCTAGCCAACTTTAGAAAGTTGACAAAAATAGCGGGATGCGCATTAATTCGAGCATAAAAATTAAGCCGAATGAAAACATACCCAATTCTACATTTAAAAAGGTCTTAATTGGTTTAGTATCTGCAATGTGTTTTTGGATATCAATGCGGATATTGTAAATCTTCAATATTTCAAAGTAAGTCTGGCGTGACGTCCCATCGAATCAGGACAGAACGGCGCGTACGGTTCCTGGTCATGTTAGCTAGCTACTTAGCTAAAGGCACAGCTAGCATTTCCTTATTTGTCCCTGTAAATAAACTCCCGTTGACATTCCCATTGTTGGTGTCAACCGCAACTGATCATTAACACCACTTAGTCGGGAAGATGTAAAGTTAATTTCCAACGTAAGCTAACAAGTTTGCTATTGTTAGCAGGGCTAATGCTAATACTGTGCTAACAGCTAGTAAGTGGCTAGCCCAGCTGGCTAACACTAGAAGTGAACTTTACTTCGGCGAATATCTAATGTGCGATATTGAACACAGACACTTGAACACTTCAGGTGACAGTAACAGGTCACACACTGCACTGAGGTTTGGTAAAATCGGCACGACACAATACAGGTGAAGAAAATACGTTGATGAAATAGCGAGAGCGTTTACCTGTGCTTTTACACGGGATGGAAGCAGGACACAGTTATCAAGCTAGCTGTGACTGTCCGTGTACAAGTCACACTTCCGGTTAAAGCTTTTCAAGATAAAGCGTGTTTTCCTGTTGAACAAGCAACGAGGGAGATGAGTTTTCCCACTGTTAAAAATTACAGATTACACCTGTTTAACAACAACTACTACAACAACAATAATAACAATGATGATAATAATAACAGGGATGACATTGACATTGGTATCAGCCAATATTGGTTTTGAAATAAACTGTTAGAATCAGCCACCATGCTTTTTCTTGTTTTGCACAATGAATAATTACATACATTGAAAAGTATTGTATTTCATGTCTCCATCTGCTGGTGGGCCGGCACAATAAGAGTATGCATGTATAATATGATGTTAAATCCACTGCAGAAGAGACTTGATGATCACTGAAATTAGGTGGTATATTGATACAGGTGTCGGTTATTAGCAAAATGAGTTGTCATGTATCGGCATATCAGATATCAGCAAATAATCCAATGTCATGCATCCCTAAATAATAATGATAATTTTAATAAAAGTTGTTAATGAAAGATGTTGTCATCACATAATCACTGGTAGGCTTTAACTGTGTTTGCTTCTTTGGTATGTGATGCAAATATCCCATTTAATTAATCTGAAATTCAGTGTTAAGTGACCTATAATATATATATATATATATATTTAAAGTCACACTGACTACACCATACCCACTATATGAGAATGTAACCCACACATCCAACTTGACATTGCCTATGCTTTTAATTTGAAGGCAGCACCCTCGTATTTCCGGTAGTAATCTGACTAATTTGACGCAGCTGAAGTCAAAAACAAAAGCAAAAATCTCTGAGCTCCTCTTTTTCCGGGACGTCAGAGACGGAAGAAAACAACAGCCACTTGATACCAAATCAGTCCCAACAGCAACTGTTTCCTCACAGTGTCTTCCTTATATTCCTTCACCATGTCATCCTGTTAAAAACATCTTCACCTGCAGCTGAATTCATCAAGTCTGCCTCCTGACAGAGAGGAAACTGTGGTGTTGGAGCTGAGTGACATTTGGAGGTGACTGAATTCACATGCTGCTTTTTTTTTCTCAGTATGCAGTAATTAAATGTAGATGAACATTTAATTACTGCATACTGAGAATTAAGAAGTCGTTTTAAAGAGTAAAACTAAAGAGGTCCAACAGTTAAATATTCAAAAAATTAAAGTATCTGAGAGTTTAATAGGTAGATCAGTAAATTAGCACTTAAGAGTGCGACCAGTCAGTGGTGGGAAAGAGAATTCAGATATTTTACTTAAGTTAAATTGGCAATATACTCTGTAAATACACCATAAGTAAAAGTCCTGCATTCAAATAGGAGTAGACCACCGATATGTAGTTATCAACAAAATGTGAAGTATGAAAAGTAAAAGTACTTATTATGTTAAAAAAAGGGCCCTGTGAGTGTTTTACCATCATACCTGATGTCTTTAGATTAATATTACTGCTGCGTTAATGTGTATGTTGCATTTTCCTGCCTAACTCATTTATATTCTCCTGGGTGGTTTAATCCACAGCAGGGTCGTCAAACTCATTTCAGTTCAGGGGCCACATACAGCCCAGTTTGATCTCCAGTGGGCCGGACCAGTAAAACCATCACATGATAACCTGTAAATAACAACCTCTTCAAATGTTTTCCTTTTGTAGTGTAAAGATTCTGAAAACATTCATCTGTTTACAAAACTAATGAACAGCTGCGATAACGTCAGAAAAGTTATGAGCACATTCAACAGCATGTCTCAGTTTTTCCACATTCAGTCAGTCGACTACTCACTTTCATTACATGTGACCTTTTTTTTCAGAATTTTCTACTAGAGTAGAAGCTCATGAAGAAGCAGGTTCAGTCACCCGCTGTCTTCCTTAGCAACAAAGTTCTACCCGTATTGTTTTAGCGATATAAGTCTGATGCAGATTATTTTGTACTGAAGCTGCTGGTTGACAATATTTTACACAATGTTCAATATCTTTAAATCAGACCACAGGAAGTCTTCACTGTTACTTCAGAGAGCTGTACTGTGGTGAAAAGCCTCTCAGGCAGCTTTTTACATGAAATATCTGCTCACTGTTTAAACCAGGCTCCTCTTAGCCTTCACAGGTGCATCGGAGTCAGGTGTGCAAAGTCATCCAGTGGGCCAGATTTGACCCTTTAGCAGGCCGGTTCTGGCCCCTGGGCTGTATGTTTGACATCCCTGATCTACAGCAATGCATCATGTTCTATAAGATCATATGGCTGTAGTGTGGCTGTCCTGTGAGAACCACAAACCTCTAAAAAGTCAGAAAAACAGCTGGTTTTCAGCTCTGTGACGAAGCATTTTCCAGCTGAGCCAAGATGGTTTTTAAAGAGTTTATTTGGCTTAAGAAGAGGAAGAAGAGGATCATTTCCCTAACCTATAAAGGAAAACTTAGCCCTTCAGTTCATCAGAACTTAACAGAGATTCATTGTTTTCACAGGACAGGAGGGGTGTCAACATTTTTAATCTGAAAAGTAAGTAGTTGCATGAAACTGAAATATTCAATTCGATTAAATCAAACTTTATTTATCCTGAAGGAAACTCACTGGGCCCAGTTTTCAAAACAATAGAGCAGTGGTGTCAAACACATGGCCCACAGGTGACATGACTTTGCAAAGTGTAAAAATTGCAGAGAAGTAATTAATTCCAATTTTTTAATTAAATATACTGCTATTCCTGTTTGTCCAAATGAATTTCTCCACAGAGGTTAAAGGGACACCAGTGTGTGTGGTCCGCTCACAGCATCTTTCAGTGCTCATGGAATATTATATTCAGCACCACAATCAAACGCATGTCATCGTTTCTTCACGTAACGGTAAAAGAAACAACTTTTTAGAAAATTAGAGAAATCAAAATGTCCCTCAGTCTGTGGAAACTGACCATGAAGGATTAAAGTTTTTACAAAGTGCAGGAGTTGCTCCCTGCATGAGTTTGGTTTATGTTTGGAGTGCCAAAGGCTGACATCATTATAGTGAGGGTGTGCTACACTGGTTTTGGTACAGCTGCATGGAAGCTTGTGCACATTATTAAGAAGTAAGTTTGCTAATGGATTCATGCAGTCCAGAGTGATTCTGGGATGTACTGATGAGTACAAAACCACTGGCTCCATTTCCTCATCAGGCTTTTTGAGGTAACTGTCAAATGGAACGTGTCAGCTTTTTGTAAGTCGACACGTTCCATTTGAGTTAAGAACTCAAAGAAATCAGAGAAGAGTCATTTTAACTCTACGTGAGGGGGAATCAGTCGGCTGGTGGTGAGCCAGAGTATATGCAGACCATATGCATGTCATGTTTCATGCACATTTACAAACACAACTTTTTATCGTGCAACAAAACTATTACACTGACAAAAATAAAAACAGACCTGAACCACAGTGAGATAAATGGTAACTAACCTGGGAGGTTAAACAAAACACCTTCAGAACAATAATTCAGTGCATCTGAAAACCCAAGAATACTGTGGCATGGCTGAGAAAAATGTCTGTACTAATGTGAAGTCTAATTTTGTAGCTAAAGGATTTGACAAACCACAGATATGATCTTTTAATATACATGACTAACGACACCATCCAACTTTTTTGGCCTTGTCTCTTCCCTTCCTTTAAAGATGCACTCTGTTCTCAAACAATCAGAGCGGTAAATATGAATTAAGGTAAAACTACAGTAGTGTTGGTATGGACAGTAGTGAGAACACTTCTATAGCAAGGGAAAAAAAACAAGACTAGGTCGAAACCTAATATATACTGCAAGGCAAGGCAACTATATTTGTATAGCACATTTCATTCGGCAGGGCAATTCAATGTGCTTTACAAGGTAATAAAATACAGCAAAGGTAAAAGGTTTACAATTAAAAAAGTGCAAAGTACAGGCAAGTGATACACAATTTAAAATGGAGGCTTGTGCAGTTTGAATCAAGTAAAAAATCAGGTTATATATGTCCACATTTAGATGCACGAACATATCAAATAAGTATCAGGGCCCACAGCCACAAAGTGATCAGTTTATTGGAATGTTCCAAATAAAACAGATAGAAAACACAGTAATATTTGGTCAGTCCAAATCGTGACACAATAAGTAGTAAGTAAAATAAGAACAATTCAAAACCAAGGCAGGACTAAAACAAGACAAATACTACAAACCAAATCAGTGCCCAGAACTAGACAGCGAATAAGATAACATAGTAATAAAATTGAAATATAAAAATATGTGGAAATGTGTGTATGATGATAAAGATAACACTAAATACTAAAACATAACTATAATGGTTGTTGGTCGGACAACTGACCATCACATCACAGGTTAATGTCTGTAAAATATATAATCAATCATTCAGGAATATCTGGAAAGTCCAGCTCTTGTATATACTTAAAAAAGCGATCCCACTTTGTGCAATATGTCCTCAGGGAGCTGTTCATTATGCACCTGATTCTTCCCAGTTGACAAAATTAAGGACTTCCCTTATCCACAGAGTGTCTGAAGGAGGTGTTGGAGATTTCCACTTGAGTAACACCGAGCGTCTGGCTGGTGAGGTAACAAAGGCTGTAAAAGTTGTAGTTGTAAAAACAATTTTGAAGCATGTCTTTATCCAGTGTTCAGATTTTTGTTCAGGAAGTATATTATGCACATCAGCACATAATTAATAAGATAATGCTTCATTTGATTATTTTAACATAAAATTTCAGAAAACCTGTGATGCAAAACATAACTGACTTAATGTCAGTAACAAACTGTGGAGGTTTCATGGCATCTATTAGTTACAAACATAACCCTCTTCACCTGTAGTGTCCCTTCACACACACGTTGGAGGACTGGTGGGTTAATAGAGGTCATCCAGTGGTGTCATTGATCTATTTTGAGGGAAACAACAAACAACTGTTGATATGTGTTGACAAAATCCAGTATGAACTGTTTTTAGGATAGACCGAGGTCCTTGTCTCGCCATCAGGGGGCGCCAGTGTTGTGTTTTCTTGTGCATTTGTCAAACTCCTGTCATAGTTAATAGAATCTCATGAGGCTCAGCTGGTGTGTTGTTTTTAGTTTAACACTTATCTGGGCTGATCAGGCCGACTCCTTATTAGCTCAGTGTAACTTTCCTACATGAGATATTTCAACTCTTTATGGTTGTGTATGTATGGCATCTCTTCAGTGTAAGAGCTGTTTAATTATTGACAGATTATAAGACAATGGGCCCCTGGTCACAGACATGTTAAAGGGCCCTGAGTGCCACAGCTGCCACCAAAATACTTGAGCATGTTATACAAAATACAATGGGAACTCTGCTGCTTTATCAGGGGAAATATGTAAAAAAAAAATATATATATATATATAGTCAAAAATAGATAGGCCAACTCAGTGTTCAATATTAAAGGTCCAGTGTGTTGGATTTAGAGGGTTTTATTGGGAGAAATTCAGTGTAATATGATAAGTGTTTTCTTTAGTGTATAATCATCTGAAACTAGGAAGTGTTGTGTTTGCCTTACTTAAGAATTAACTGTTTATATCTACATAGGGAGCTGGTCCCCATTTATGGAGATCACCATGTTGCACCGCCATGTTTCTACAGTAGCCCAGGACGGACAAACCAAACACTAACTCTTGAAAGGACCATTCACATTTTCACATCAGCCGTCATAGTTACAAGCCTATCTGCAATGAGCAGTGTCGGATATAGACTGGATTGTACTGTAAATGTTGAATTCCTATCTACATGGTGATAACTGATTATTTTTATGGCAATTGTCAGTATTTTTCTGATGTAAGGAGTGATTTAAAAAGATATCCAAATTCCCTCTGTTAAAAAAATATATAAATAAAAATAAAAGAATAAAATAAAAATAAAATAAAGCAGCAATTTTGAGCCATGGCTTTATCCAATATTCAGATTTTTGTTCAGGAAATGTATGCAAATTAGATAATTCATCATTTGTATATTTAAACATTAAATTCATAAAGCTTGCTATAGAAAAAATAATTGACTTCCATGTTTCATGGCGATATCTATTAGTTAAAAACATAACCCTGTTCACCTGTAGTGTCCCTTCACACACAAAACATGAGGAAAATTGATGTTTTAAAAGAGATAAAAAAAACCTTTGACTTTCGTATGTTAAGAAATTAAAACAACAATTTGAACCCTGGCTTTATCTGATGATCAGATTTTTGTTCAGAAAATGTATGCAAATCAGTGCATAATTAATGTTTAATTTGGCAAAAGACTATGTGTAATTAGGAAATGCCTCATTTGCATATTTAGATATACAGTTTTAGAAAACTTGTCAAACAAAAACTAACTGTTGTAATGTGGGTAATCAACTAGGCAGGTTTCGTGATAATATCTATTAATCAAAAGCTTTATAAGTGTCTTATTTTTAGTCTATAAACATATGGAATTTTACAGACCATTTTCTCAAAATGGGTTTTTACTGTGATGGAGACATTCTTAATTTTCCAGACTGTGACTGTCAGCTTAGTTCACAGTTTATAGCTGAGTTATTTCAGTTTAAATGAATAATAAACGCCTAATTATTACAGAAAATACTAATTTCCGTTATTTGCACGTGCTTTTAAATGATATAAATATTTTGATTATGTTTTATAACTTGTGTTTAGTTGTTTTCTGATGAAAGATGTGTGTGTGCTTTGTCCTGCAGCTGGAGGTGTAGAGACACTACAGTCACATTCCACGAGCTCCTCTCTTCTCCCGGTGCTGTAGTAATTTCAACTGGGAGGTCTCCACTCAGCCAGCCAATCAGCGCACAGCTGTGTGCTGGAAACAGACTCTGATTGGCTCAGAGCAGCATATTGTTGCCATGCCGGCACCTGATTGGTCGGGCGGGTTGTCCGAACCCTCGAGACCCGCCCGTTTTCTCTCCTCAGTGAGGACGACGTTTTCCATCCAGAGCAGAGGAAGAAGAAAGAGCAGAAAGAGAAGAACCAGCTCACCGAGGTTTGTCTGGAGGAGAAGCGGCACCTTCGGCTGCTTTACCGGGATAAAAATACACAAAGCAGGCGGAGACAAGAGCGGTGTTCACCGGGGAACCTTCACGGTACGTTCCCCTCTGCTTTTGTTGTCATAGTGGCTGATAGTTTGAGTCCACTGCTCTGAGACACACTGGTGTCAAATGACACGAAATTCATCTTGTTCCTGTCTTTTCTCTCATGTGCATCTGCTTTTTGGATATTAATGGCCAAATATTAGACCTGTAGTGTGCTGTGGAGACACAGTTAGGTCACTTTGGTGCTTTACTCATGGTGTCTCCTGGTTTGTCAGGCACATTGTTGCTATAGGGAAAAAGCACTTTGGGTTGTTGGAGCCTCTGAGAAGTTCACACAGTTTCTTTTAACCTCTGCTCTTTGACCTTTTAGAAACGTTTAACTTCTCTGTGTAGCTACAGTGCAAAGGAAATCAGCTCCAGAGATTAGTCTGTGGCAGGGGTCCCCACAGTGGGGAACCCCAGAGGAACAAAATGATGAACATATGAATGTCAGAGCTGCTTTATCTTACAGAGAAGACCACCTGAAATAACTCTTTCTGTAAGTTCAGTACCCTAATTTTGCATAAACTTCCATACTTTACATCTGTAACCATACTGGCATCCATGAATGATGCATTTAGGTGCAGTAAATGACAAACCTGTGGTATTTGAGATGTGATCTGAGCATTAGACAACTGTGTAAACCATCTGTACTGATCGTGAACATACTGAGATGTAGTCCTCTTGGCTGTGGTGGACTGGGATCAGCTTTATGTGTCCTGTACGTTGGGCTGGGTTTACCCCAGTTTGTGCCTCTCATGTAGATTCAAGTCACAGACTGAAGCATCCTGTAAGCTCTCCAAGGATTGAGAGAGAAGGTCACTGCTGTTTTGAGGGTCTTTACAAAATCCTCCAAATTTTTCTGCATCTCCTCGTCTGCATATTTGAGATTTTTAACCCCTTAACAAAGTTGTGACTTCACTTCCTAATCCACACAGAGATGGAGATATACCATATCTCCTTGCATGCTTTGCTGGACATGTACCAAGATTAAAATGTTTGCATACTACTTAAATACTTTCATACACAGAAATGTGTGTATGTGTTTCTTGTGTTGTTTAATGGCCATTCAGTGTTTTTCAAAGATAATGAGGAATGTCTGACAAAGAAAAACCAAGGCTGAGCTCTGTGACTGGAATGTAATGGTGATATGTAGGAAGCACAAACTGGGAAAGGACGCGAAGAACAATGTGCAAAATATTCATCTTCTCATTTTATTGGTGTTGACCACTGCTGTCCCAGGTTAAAGTGGTCAATGCTATCCGTTGCAGATTATATCAGCTAACAGTAATTAGGTTTGCAACAGTATGAGATTTTCATGGTATGATAACTGTCAAAGAAAATATTGTGGTTTCACTGTATCACAGAATTCTTCATCTTCTTATTGTAAGTCAAAATGACCCTTAAAAGAATGAAAATGGAAGGTTCATTTTTGGTTGAACAAACATTTTATTACTATAAATGAAACTTGAAACCGTTTTTTAAAAGTCTTTCTTTTGAAAATAAGTAAAATAACAGTGAGATTCTCTGTCCAGTTGCACTTTTTTCAATAATGTAGATTAGCAATGTACACAGTATGATAACCGTCAACTTTTATATCATGGTATACCCTGAACCGGTCCCCTAAACACAACATGTCGGCAGTGCTTTATACAGTAACATCCCTGTTTTATGTGGTTAATCTCATCCTCTGCTTGGACCTCATTGTTTTCACAGATTGTGGACATTTTTGGCCGCTGTTCTTCATCTTTGAGTTAGCTGCTAACTGCTGTCAGTTACATTATATATCTCTCATGGTGGGTCACAAGCATAATACATCGTCAAAAAGTTCTGTCTTGGTGGCTGTCCCTTTCACACAGACGTCATTTCGGTGCTGGTCCTATTTCCGCTGCCAGCTTAAGGTGAGACAACTCTGTCCCCCCATTCCACAATTGTAGTTTTTATAAAGAACAGAGAAGTGGAATAATGGCAAAAAATTCCTGCCCTGAACAGGCAGTGTAAAAGGAGCTTTAGTTAAATACGGTGGTCCCACCTATCGGACGTTTCTACTGTGCTTATTTTATGTACTGTGTTGTTTTGCTAGACTCTTAAAGAAATCAAATTTACTGGCAAATGACATACTGCTGTGGACGGGGGCTTTACAATACACACTAACCAATCAATGCAGTTGTACACCAGCAACATCAGCATTCTGCGAAGTGAAAGTACTGCTGTTTCCAATGAAGTCTGGAGGTTTTGAGATAATGACTTCAGTTCCATGTTGGACAGGGCTGTCTGGCAGCAAAGTAAAGTGGTGAAAATATTCTTAATAATGCGAACATTTGAGGCAGTGTTTGCTCAGCTCCATTTCATTTTATGTACGTTATGTGGATGTTTTCTACACAACAAACACTGTGATATGCAAATGGTATGATACTCGTCAATTTTAATATCACAGTGTTCCATAACGGCTTGAGTAAAACTTTTTGATGTTGTGTAGTGTTGTGTGCTTTCTGCAAGCCAGTGTCTGCGCACAGCCAAAGATCATTTTTGAGAAAGCTTAATTATCCCTCTGTAACACCACTCTGCAGCTGCTAGTGGACTGTGATTCTGCAGTTCAACAGATTGGTGATGCTTCTCTGGATAAATGGTGTGGAGTCTCCCAGTTAAACTTTTATTCATATCATATCAATAATTTATAGCATATGAACTCAGTAGTGGTATGGGGATCTTCAGTGTGTGGAGCAAGTTGTGAGGAGAAATAAGGTGTAAACTGAGCTACAGCTGCTTTTTCAGATTGTCAGATACATTTAATTGAACAGTTTCTGAGCCTTATTAAGGCCAACAGTAAAAACTGTTGTGTTGTTGGCTTCTCAGAGAGCAAAAGTGGAGTATAGAGCTTTAATTATTACTTAATTTATTCATTCATTCATTTTCCATAACCGCTTATCTTGTTAGGGGTCGCGGGGAGGCTGGAGCCTATCCCAGCTGACATTGGGTGAGAGGCAGGGTTCACCCTGGACAGGTCACCAGACCATCACAGGGCTGACACATAGAGACAGACAACCATTCAGAGACCAGGAAACCCACACTGACACAGGGAGAACATGCAAACTCTGCACAGAAGAGCTCCCCCACCCCGGGGTTTGAACCAGGAACCCCCTTGCTGTGCTGACTTCAGTAATGCAAATGCTGAAAACTAAACATTTCAAACATGATAGTCAGGCATCAGATCAAGGCTGGTATTGGAAAAATGTCCAGCTCTGCATGGAGGTCGATCTCTCCCTCAACTCAAACGATTTAAAAATTGCAAATAAAGACGTGACCCAAAATGTCAACATTCCTCTCAAATTAGAGCTGCAACTATTGGTTGATTAACTGAGTCGTCAACTGACATAGTTATTCAGCATTTTAATAATCATTTATTTGTTAAGTTATTTATAAAGCCAAATACCAGACATTTCCTAGTCCCAACGTATTGCTTGTGAGCTTTTGTCTCTTTCCTTCATATATGTCATATTAAACATTTTGGATTTTGGACTGTTGATGGACAGAACATGCCTTGGTTTGGGCTTAAGGAAGTTGTGACACTGTTTTATGATATTTATAGACC
The DNA here is from genome assembly GCF_006386435.1 of Epinephelus moara. Classification (NCBI taxonomy): domain Eukaryota; kingdom Metazoa; phylum Chordata; class Actinopteri; order Perciformes; family Serranidae; genus Epinephelus; species Epinephelus moara. The sequence continues at coordinate 45,895,456 of NC_065506.1, read as the reverse complement.
AAATGACTTATCTCTGATGAGAGTAATCAATAGTTGCAGCCCTACCTTAAGTTTACATTCCACTTTACAGTGCGGTTAGGAGAAAACCTTTTGCCTTGTAGTGTTGCACAGCATACCTTAATAAAACCCTGCTATTAAAAACAGTAAAATACGCCATTTTATTTGTATTGGTACTTGAAAAATGACAGCGTTTTAATAAAAGCTGTATTTCCTATGACAGTGGTTCCCAACTGGTGGGTTGCAGGTAGGGTTAGGTACCGTTCATAATTGAACCGACACGGTACCGGTATCTGGAATTCGGTACCGGTACCTAAAGGTACCTCATTTTATTGAGAACATTTAGGAACAGTGCTGCACGTTAACTTTTGTCTGCACATTTTTTTTGTCGCCATTGTTGCTGAGTCTGAGGTGTGAGTTATGCGCTCTCGCTCCGCCTCCACCTCAGGTACCGAAATTTGGCATCGATTGATTTTAAGTGAATCGGTACTCGGTAGTACCGACGTGAATCGGTACCAAGTACAAAAAGTACCGAGTTTTGGTACCCAACCCTAGTTGCAGGGCCATTCTGAATGGAACGCAGGTGACTCACAAACGTGTCAAATTTGTAAAAAACACACTTAATTTTGAAGTACAGTGAATTTCAGGCACAGAGCTTTTATTTTGAAGTGCTGTTTCCTGCTGTAGAGTGAGTGAATGACAGACATCCACTGGACAGAGACAGCAAACTAGCTCAACGATATGGTCAAACACAAGTTTAAAGCTGAATGTATTAAACTGTGGGACCTTGAACTAATGACTAAGGAGAAGCGCGTTACCCCCCAGAAAATGTTTACTGTTTTCCTTTTTCATTCATCCACACTGATCCACTATCTGCCATCAGAAAAATATTCCCTGAAGGTGGTTGTGTCATACAGACTACATTATAGCACATCTGGGTCATGCAGCACTGTGAGCTTTCACATTCAGTGTTTCCATTTATATGACTTTATTCTCGTAGATTTATTACTTTATTCTCGTAATAATTTGACTTTATTCTTGCAGATTTACGACTTTATAATGAAATTTAAGATTTTTTTTTCTTTAACATGGCCCTAATCCTTCTTCGTAGCTTATAGCTTTTGGCTCGACTTGTCTAAAAAAATAGAATCGACTATGGGAAGTTCCAGATTTTTTAGTTTGTCAGACCCCCTCAAAGCATTTGATCCCAAAGACTCCCATCTGACCAGATTTTGACGTTTGTGCGCTGCATTCCTGCAGCATTTGTTTCTGATTTATCTGGTGAAATATCCTGGGTGGTCTCGAGCCTGGTGAGTTAGCATAAATTAAGACGGTTTCTCTCTTGTTGTTGTCAAATAAACTGCAGTTTATTCAAGTTAAATACGGGTTCCCTCGCGGACTAAGCAGACCAACAATCTCTGCTGTAGAGCTTATGTACATATTTGCAGTGACTGAGAGAAAGACTGGCACTTCAGCTGGAGTTAACCTGCTTTCTGGGCGATCTGATGGTTTGCAGACAGAGCCGTGCAGCCATCTAAATCCCCTCTGTTTTTGAAGTGGTTAAATCTCCGACCACTCTCGAAGAGTCAGTGAATCATCACCGAACCACTAAAGGAATGGAAAATAAGCTCCACATCCAGAATGTAACTGGAGTCAGGTGGAGGGGACTTTAAATTTGTCTAAATCTGAGTATTTGAAGGAGCAGTGTCGGGTTGTGAGGGGTGTCCCTGCATTTCTCTTAACTGCATGTCGTCATGAAGTGTCCCGAGGTTTCACACAGCAGACAGCACCATCTGTTTTTGCTGCTTGTAGCTGCCCGCTTTGTTGGTGCGTCGGCACCGCCAGTCTGCTCCCTCTTCATCTCTGCCTCCATCGTCACCTCTCTCACACATTAAACTCAATTCACTCCGCCCTGTGGGGTCCACAACGTTGGATCCACCCGTCTCTCTCGTAACCGTACGCACACATACACCGACATGTGGTTGGCACACACACGCGCGTGCTATGGGGGGACTTCTGTGTGTGGTTGTCATGGAAACAAAGAGTTTATGAAGGCAAAAAGGCAGAGCAAGAGCCATGTGCTCCAGGTTCAGGCACCATGTCTGATCTCTTTATATGTGTGTGTGTGTGTGTGTGTGTGTGTGTGTGTGTGTGTACGCTATCATAGAAAGAGCTTCTATAAAAATGAAGCCTTCCTCAGGATACACTGTTTATATGTAAATTAGACGCCACTAATTGATATTTTTGAGAGCTAATGAGCCCGTACATTGAATAAAAACTGAGAGGGAGGATTAGTTTGCATACTGTGGTTTGAGAAAATACATGTTGCCGTTATTAGTGACACAGAAACAAACAAAAAATAGACACACCCATGGACTGAATCACAGTGTTCTTTACAATACCTTCCATGTAGAAACCCCCTACATAATGTACATAAAACAAAATGGCGCTGAGCAAACGCTGCCTCAGATGTGTGCTTTATGCAAAATATTTTCACCTCGTCACCTTGCTGTCAGCCCTTTCCAACAGGGAACTGAAGTCATGATCTCAAAACCACCAGACTCCATTGACTAAAGCAGTACTTTTACTTCAGGAAACACGGGCGTTGCCAGTGTACAGCTGCCTCAGTTGATAAGTGTGTAAGGTAAAGTCCCTGCCCACAGCTGGTAGATTTGGTTTATCAAAGACGGTAGCAAAGCAACACAGTACAAAATAAGCACAGCAGAAACGCCAAACAGGTAGGACTAGCATATTGTCTATAAACACACACTGGAGGGGCATGATGCTGGTGTTGTTTGATTCTGTATAAAAAACCAAGTTGGCATAATGAAGGGACTTCATAGTGGCCCTATCACAGGATCTCTGTGTAAAAGGGCTTTTATATCTTTAAACGTTACGGTCAGGGCTGAAAATAACAACAGAAATGAAGTTAGTGTTTTAATTAATCTTCACAGTCGACATCAGTTGCCAGTGAACTTGTTGTTAGTTTACAGTGATCCATTCATCCATTTTCATCCGCTTATCCGGGGCCGGGTCGCGGGGGCAGCAGGCCAAGCAAGGCACCCCAGACGTCCCTCTACCCAGCAACGCTTTCCAGCTCCTCTGAGGTGTTCCCAGGCCAGATGAGATATATAATCCCTCTTGTGTCTTCTGGGTCTGCCCCTGGGCCTCCTACCAGTGGAATGTGCGCGAAACACCTCTAACAGAAGGGGGATCCTGATCAGATGCCTGAAACAACTCAACTGACCCCTTTCAACGCAAAGGAGCAGCGACTCTACTCCGTGCTCCCTCCGGATGTCCGAGCTCTGAGAATCGCCACCTTATCATGGTGGAGGGGTTTGTGTGTCCCTATGAACCTGGAGACTGTAGCCCCTTTTACACTGCCAGATTTTCGGCAAATGTTGGGCCGTTTTGCCGGCAAGCTGCGAGCGTTTAGACACACAGAGCCGGACTGGCGAGTTGATCCGAGGTACCCAATTTTCCGCCTCGTAGGGTAGTCATATTGGCGGAACCTTTTTGGTTTAAACAGAACGAGGCGTATTGGCGGAACCTTTTTGGTTTAAACAGAACGAGGCGCCCTTCCGCCACCGGAGGGGCTGTTGATGACGTGTGGGAGGAGCTGTTGATGACGCCACACGTGCTAACCACTGGCATTGGGTAAACAGGAAACAGCTGATAGCAGGAATTAACGAGCAGCTAGTAGCAAGAGGGAAACACAAACCTGACAGACACTGTAAAGATGAGCAACTGGGGAGACAAGGAATTGCGCGCCCTCCTTGCCCTCGCAAACGAAAAGCCCATTAACCTTCAGTTGAAGGGGACGGTGAAGGACAGGCCAACTTATGAGAGAATCACCGAAGGACTGACTAGCCGCGGCTTCCCTCCCACGTCACTGTTTACGTCATACGCTGAGCTTCATGTTTTGTTGCTCACACCCCCCATCGCTCCAAAAAAGGCACATTCTGTATGAACAAAAGTAGGTAGGCGGCATTTTGCTGCACTCCCGATTTTGCTTTTATACTGCCAATGCTGAAAAAAGACTGATTGGGCTTTCCTGCAAATTTGCACAATTCCTGTTTAAAAAGGGCTTGTGTTGCCGGTGCTAATAGTCCCGGGTAGGGTCTCTCAAGGTGAAGTTGTCCCAGGGGAGGGGCCAGACTAAGAGCAATTCAAGAAGACCTTGATTACATGGCATATTTGGACCTCGCCTGGTATGGGGACACCATAGCAAGACTTGGCCAGTGAGCATCTGATGGCTGGGCCTTGGGTCTTGGGGCCAGTTTGGGTTCAGCTCGAATAAATAACATGGAGCCATCACCCTGTGGGCCCACCAACTGCAGGGACAGGAATCAGGGTTCGGTGCATTGTGTGTTTATTTCAGCAATATGCTTTTATGGAAATAACTGGCAGAACAGAGCTGTGGTGGTGGTGCTGTGTGTTGAATACGTTGTGAAATACTGACCAGGCTGTGTCCAAAGGATCCAGTATGGAAACTGTATTTATAGTTGGCACCAAATGCTCAGTCATATTCTTGGTCCTGTTTACTTATTGTTGGAACAGGAGCTTACTGATGTGTGTTGCTATTTTTTGCAGTGTTTTATTCAGACTTTGCAAATATGGTTTGGCCTTTTCTTTCCACTGTGTGTCCTGTGTCAATCCAGCAGACCTTTTGTTTGTCTCTCTTCCTGTGTGGAATATCAACATCCTCTCATTTGCCGCTCCACCCACTGAATCTCGGGCCAAACCAGAGGAGCCAAGTCTTTCTGCTACCTCTGTCTGCGTCTGCTCCTACACATCTCCCTGTCCCATCACTTATCTCCGTCTGCTCCAACTGTTTCTTTACGTCTGCAGTAGGAGGACGTGTATTCCACTTACGTTGAGACTCTTGAGGGCTGTAACACGGGTAAGAATGCTGTCATATTTGTCCTTGTGCATTTGGAAGCAGTTGGTATGTAGCTGACAGGCTGTGTGTGCCCAGGCCGACAGTGTACCTTGAGTCACTGCGGCTGCTTAAACACATTCCAATCCCCTCACACTGTTTACTTTCCTCTCAGCATCTCCCCTCTACCTCACTCTCTTTTTCTTTGTTTCTCTTCAGGCTCTCTCAATTCACACGCTCTATCCTTCCTGTCTCCAACCTCTCAATCTGTTTTTCCTCCTTCACTCTGCCCTCTCCTCCCTCTACGTGTTGTTCTCTTCATCTCAGTGACTGTCAGGCCTCTGGAAGGTCATGGAAGTCAAGTTGTTGTCAGCATGGGGTCTGTAGAAGCAGACCCCATGCTTCTCAACGCTACATCCACACCTTGTGTCCACACTACTCCAGTGTTTTGGAAATCCTGAAATGGACCTTTGAAGACGCTGCTGACCCAGTTTTCAGTTTGAAATCAGTCACAGCTTGTCAAGTCAAAACTTTATAGCTGGTCTAAATACCTTTTGTGATTTCATCATTCTTGTGTGGGTCATGTTACTCCTTTACTATCGCCACAGCCTCCTCCGGTGATGGATGATGCTCCCAGTACTGCTCTAATATGTCCCGTATTTGCTTTGTGACGACTCCCAACCTGGTTTCCACTGCTTGACTGCTTTATACTCATGTGTTACTGTCAGTAACAGTTTCACTTCATCAGTGGTCCAGCCCAAGAAATTTCTGGTCATTTCTGCACCATCTCTGTAGTATTTTGTGTAACTAAAGCCCCTTTTAGACTGGCTTTTCAAGGCAAGAATGCCATGCCCTTATTCCGTCTCGCCTTTCTTTATAAAGAGTACGATCAGGGAATTGGGGGACAGAGTTGCCTCCCATTTATGTCTGCATCAAGAAGGTAATAACAGTGTAGGTACGGATGCATGGTATTGGATTTTCTGCCAATATGTTGATATACGACAACTCATTATCATAACTGATATCAATATATCCATATCCACAGCACTACGGGACCTCGTCAGGCAGCGGCCTCTGGATGTCATGTGGACAGGACGGTGAGGTGTTTTAAATTACTGAGCTCTGAATGCGCAGATTCACTCCTCTGAGCTTCAATGTACATACGATGTAGACCTTCACAGGCTGTAACGGTAACACATTTGTGAGCCTAATTGTTTTGTTGTTCAGTATACCAATACTGATGATGTACCGGCATTATCGTGCATCCCTAGTCTGTGTAGCAGACTGGATGAGGCTGTGGATGATACAGGGTGACGTTGTGATGACTTGTAATATGTGCCACCCACTCCTGGGAGATTTAAAAGGCAGTAAATAGCAGTTAGTAGCTAACTCGCAGAAGAACAACAGCCGAAAAATGTCTGCAAATGGAGGAGACAATGATGTCAGATCAGCCGCCATATAACAGGGACGGTAAATGATTGTTGTTACCATGTTAATGCTATTGTTATTGGTTAGAAAGTGCTGCCAATGCCTCTGTTATATGTCACACTAGAGGTTGATGCTGTTGTGTTACATGTAACGCCCGTTGCTCCTCTACTGCTTTTGGGATGCTGGCATGCTATCTAAAATCACACACCGGGGTGGCATGATGCTGCCTTTATTTGGTTCTGTATAAAAAAGCAAAGGCGGCTTGAAGAATGGACTTCATAGCAGCCCTATAGTGCGATCTCTGTTTTAAAAAGTAACTAACAGTAACGCCTGAGCTCTGTCAGTTGTCTGCCAGCATAAACACATGGATGCCTCTGTATTGCACAATCAGCTCTGACACAGGAGGTGTGATCAGAGAGAGGTGGAGGTGTTAGAAAGACAGCTTATCTGTTACTACGCAGAAACAGATGACAGGAATGAATCAAAAAGCTTGCTTTTTAGGGATGGAAATGCTGGCCTAGCATGAATGGAGCAATATATGTTTTATTAATATTCATCTGCATCAGAGAAGCTCGGAGTTCTCGTAGCTATAGCCCAGCAGATCCTGACAAAATATCAGAGTTGGGGTTTGGATTTAGTTATTTTCAGATGTCTCGTGAAGCGACAGAAACTATTGATTCAGTCACACACTCTGCAGTGTAGCTGCTGTTAATTACTCAGTGTCAATGCAGATCATGAAACCCTGAAATCTGAGTAGTTGCACAAAGGTTGCTCAAACTCCAAACAGAAGCAGTGGAGAGAGCTGCAGTGTGAGAGCAGGCAGCGTTTTATTCTTGGAGGGAGTGTGTTTCCATCTGAGTGGAAGAGTGTGTGTGTGTGTGTGTGTGTGTGTGTGTGTGTGTGTGTCTATGTTTAGCTGTGTTTGTTTAGGACTTGGTAATTATGGCTGGCAGCAGAGTTTGAGTTAGAGCAAGCAGAGGAATGCCTTTGGTCTGCTCCTGTCACTGAAACTTAACTCTGGGCTTTTCAAACGCTTTAACCTGTGAGTGTGTGTGAACCAAATGTTCTCATGACAAGTACATTCTTCTGGAGTGTGCAGCACTATGCATTTTTTGATTGATTGCTTGCATGTGTGTGTTTGTGTGTGACTTTGTGAAATGGCCGACGTTGCCCCAGCAAGCCTTGACCTCTGAATTTTTGAACACACATGTACGCATGCATTCTCTTTCCAGGCTCCTTAACAAGGAAGAAACCATAACTTATCCCGTAACGCACTCACACACGTAATAAACACACATGCATATATGCACACACACAGGCTTCCTGTTTGGGTAGAACCAGTGGATGACATCATTGGCTGCTTCTGGTGGCCTCTAGGTGATCTGTCTTCCAGATGTAGAGAATAGGAGCAGCAGATGGTTGCGCTGGGTGGAGTCACTGGCAGTTGGGGGTCACCACCATCCTGTTTTAAGACCTAGTTTGGTTGAACAGAGGGACAAATTTATACCCTATACCCTACTTTATACTTTGGAGCTGATATTTAATGTTGTGCCAAAAGTACTGCAGAGCATTTCATGCATTAATGCATAATTTCATTTTTGTCATCAAGGGTGCAACTAAAGATTATTTTATGCAGATTATTTTCTCAGTTAATTAATAATATATAAAACAGCCCATCAGAATTTCCTACAGCTCAAGGCAACATTGTTGAAGGTCTTTTTTTATCCAGCCAGCAGTCCAAGACCCAAAGATCTTCAGTTTTCTTTAAGATAAGGAAACGCACCGGATTTTCCCAGTTTAGTGGCTGGAAATGTCACATGTTTTGGCATTTCTGCTTGACAAATGACTTGAATGATTAATTAGTTATAACTTTTTCATTTAGGTGCAGCGGCACATAATTTAAACCCCATTTCCACCAAAATTAGTGCAAGTGGGTTTTTTAAACACGAGTAAACCCACTAAGAATAGGCTATAGACTTCTTTCCCATTGCCAGTGGACCAGAGATGTGTACACGGCTCTGAAGCAGATGAGTATGCCTTTCTGTGTGTGAGTGTTTGTTTTTTTGGTGTGTCATGTTTGACGTCACAGACAGGCTGGAAAACAGATTAGTGAACAGTAGGAAGTAGCATAGAAGCCTTTGAAAACTAACGGTGGTTACTTCTTTTTATACGTCTTACTTATTTAGTCTCTCTTTAAAACTCGGTGCAGACTAATTTGGATTGATGTTTGAGCGCTGCTTGGGTAGAGATTGATGGTGTCATTGCATCTCGCCGCCTAAGGGGCTAAAATCAGCACATTCACCCTGGTGTTGTGTTTCCATCAGTGCTAATCAGAGCCGGAGCCAATAAATACCAGTGACTACACATTCTTTTGACCCTGGTGTGAATGCTGATTATAACCTTTCCCATTAAAGAGCCTTATGATGGTGGGTGTGTTCCAGGGCATGTCCCACTGGTAGGAGGCCCTGGGGCAGACCTAGAACATGCTGGAGGGATTATTTATCTCATCTGGCCTGGAACACCTTGGGGTCCCCCAGGAGGAGCTAGAAAGCGTTGCTGGGGAGAGGGACGTCTGTGGTGCTTTGCTTGGGCTGCTGCCTCCGCGACCCGGCCCGGGCTAAAATGGAAATGGATGGATGGGTGGTTAGCGGGTGCTAGTGGGTTTTTTGAGCAGTGGAAAAGAGGCTTTAGATGAACTCAAAAATTTTCATTGCACCTTTTTTTTTTTGTTCCCATACCCATTGATAATTTCTTAACTATGGGTGTCAGGGTTCAGCCTCTCAACTCACAATAAAAGGCTTCGTCACTTTTTGTACCAAACTTGGAATCATTATCGACAACCCATCTACTGTCACAGATTTCTTTTCACCTGTGCAGCGCCTGTTTAAAACGTGCCTGTTTGTAAGATTGCTTTGCCTCTGGTATTGCTGCTTGCAGCTTCTTGAGAACCTCTCATCCAAAGATCTCCACACCCAGCACTGCCCTCCCTTTGGTCCTGAGCAGCACACCTGCCATGAAATAGATGTGTCCCCTGGCATTGCTAGAGTGCAAGTGTCATTTGCTAAAAAATATGCCATTTGGGACCAAAAACACAAATGCATAAGCCGATCTATTCCTTTTCATTTATTTTGAACAGACAGTAATGCAAGTGTCAAAGACATACACAGTCCTCTTGCTGGAGATTGAGGCAACATTTTGCCCAATGGCAACTTTTGTAAACTACTTTTCCTCATAAAAATAAGGAACATTTCAAACACTTCTGTATTACACTGTACAACAAACACTGAACACCTTCCCAGAGGCAGCAACAGGCTATAAACTGAAAAGCATCTCTCAAGCTATAAAATTGAAAACACAAAATGAATAGAATAATAAAAATAACTTGTTTCAGTTAGTTCCATCTCGACTTCATGCCAGTGTCAGTCCCAGTTACTTCAGTATTTGTTTTTTAATTCATTATACTTTGGCACCTGAAGGCTGCGAGCATAAGGAGTTGGGCTTCGGTTTGTTTTTCCTCACCATGATCGGCATTTCTGGCTGATGCTGTCGAACGTCTCTTAGCATATTGAATATGTTTCCATTCACATACCACACAACAGTGGAGCAGCAGTGATACACCGTCTTTGTTTTATGCACAACTCTCCCTCCAATGCTGTTGGAGCGGATCAGGAACCTGCAGATGGGTCTTCAAGCTTCAGTGTTTCATTCACCCTCACCATAGTGTGACTGACTTCCACACCAATTTGCTTGGTGTGTTAACTTTAGCACCTGTTGCTAACGGTGTAGACCTGCTGAAAGTTTCCATGTGGAACTCTCTCTTGTCAACTTTGGTTACGCTTTTGTGTATCAGGATAATAAATGTCAGGCACACTGGTGCAACCAAAGTGGTCTCAATCTGGAGCCCTGTGGGGAACCCTGTGTTTTTTATTTAATGGAAGAAAGGGCAATTGTTTAGCAAAGAACATCTCAATTAGCTCCATTGGCTTTGCATCACAGTTTGCCAGCATGCTCTGGAAAAGCTAGTCCGATAAATCAGAAATTGGATAAATTGCGGCACCGAGCTGCCAAACATATGTTTGAAATAAGTAGTTCATACATCAGAGAGCACTCAGAGTTTATTTTTCAACTGTGAGAAACAACTGCTCACTACACGGCTTAGTCACAGTGCTGTACAGTAATCAATACAAGGGATCCTTATCAAAATTATTTGTGTATCATATGTGTTTGTGTAAAGAGAAGAATATCCTCTGATAAACACGGTTAATGCTCTCTGCTCTCTTTGCCTGTCTGTCAGGAAGTGGAGTTTATTTAGACCTTGATGGGAACATGTGTCGGAGTCGTCCAACACTTTTATTGGCATTGTCTCACCTATGTAATTAACTAAGTATCCCGATAAAGCAGCCTTTCAACAAGCCTGTTTTCAAGGTCTCTTTTGAAAGAACTCTATTTCATTAAGCTTGTTAAATAAACCTTTGCCTGTGGTTAGCGGGTAAAGTCTGTCTCATTTACTTGCCGTACCACTGCAGCCCTGACTGACTTCATACAGATCACAGATCCAGAAATGGTCAGAGGCCTGCGCTGCATTTCAGATGGATATATTTCTGGACCATTTATTGGAATCCATTCCCTCTCAGTAGTCAGACTTTGCTGTTGGCCTCAACCAGATAATGATATTTGGCGCCAGTGGAGCCAATCCTGCTGTGTAGAACTGAGCCCGTAAAACTGACCTGCTTCCTTTTACAATCTCCATACGTCTTCAGTGTGTCTATACATGTGCCAGTGTGCAGTAGGCATGCATGTAATGAGACTTGAACAAAGAGCTTTGTTTGAGGTTGGTGTCAGTGTGCAAATTAAAATTAGCCTGTGTGGTGTGAATGTGAAGAATTATTCCAGCTGAGGATGGCAAAATACATGGATGTGCTAGCTTCAGTGCTAATTATCACCAGCAAAGAGCCACGTAGAAAACACTGAGGTTGCAGCTTGCTCATTTTAAGCTGCTGCTGATCGTTGCTTTCCAGTTCAAACGACGCTAATGTTAACTCCAAGAGTAGTTTGATTAGACTTGTCTGATGTCTGGTTTAATTACCCTCTGCAGCCACTCTGAAGCTCCACTCTGTAACACCACTGAACCATCCTGAGTGTTTCTGTAGTTTCTGTAGTCACATTCTCTCAGTTAAACTTTTATTCAAACCAGAATTTTCAGTATTTGGATCAAGTAGCTTGTAAAAAAAATAGGTCTGTCAGATTAAGAAGTCTACAGCTGTAATTGAACTGTGTCAGAAATATATTTAATCAACATCAACGCTAATGTAAGTCTTGGATTGGACTTAGAATCAGCAGATACCCAATGTTAAAGGACTTGAATAGACATTGGGGCAAAAAATGGACAACCTCACTTCGAGGACCTGTTGGCTTTAAGATTGAGACTAGGGGCAACCTCTAGCTCACTTGGTGGAGCGTGTGCCCCATATAGGCTGAGTCCTTTTTAGCAGCCCCTCGCCATAAGTCATCCACCCCTGAGTCTCCCATGTTTCCTGTCTGTCTTCAGCTATCCCATCAATTAGGGCAAAAACTGCCCAAAAAAAGAGTCTTTAAAGTTGAGACTGAAAGTTCACTCTTGAACTTGGAGAGAGCTGTTGACAAAACAGATGTTCTAGAGCAGTGGTTCCCAGTTGGTGTGTCGTGGGTCCGTTGTGAATGGACCACAGGTGACTCGCAAATGTGTCAAGTTTGTAAAAAACACACCTTATTTTTAAGTACAGTGAATTTTCGGCTCAGAGCTTTTATTTTAAAGTGCCGTTTCCTTCTGTAAAGTGAGTGCCTTATGGACAACTACTTGACAGAGACAGCAAACTAGCTCAACAACATGGCCAAACACAAATATGACACTGAATCTATTAAACTGTGTGGACCTTGAACAAATGACTAAGGAGAAATCTGGAACTCTGGTTGGGAACCACTCCTATAGAGCCTTAATTGTATTATCAGCCCCCTGCAGGATGTTGTGATGTCGCAATTGTCACAATTAACCCATTTATTAACCAGTCACCAGGAATTCTGCGCAGTCAATTTAGTCCAATCACTGCAACTTTTCTGCAAATTTGGCGAATCATCATAGTTTCCAATTATAGTTTTCTGCCACATAACGTGACCAAACTCACTTCACTGTTTCTCGTTGAAGATGCAGATGTGTGCAGCATGAACGTCTCACACATACCTGCAGACATTACTGCTTAAGACGGTGCAAGGCATTTTCCTGATGTTCTGCATGAAAGCAGGGTTTGGACCATGTGCAACATTGTGTTGGAAAACAAGTGACATTGATTGACAAACAATTTTCTGCTACAAAACACTCAGAGAATGGATGAAAATTGCTCCTACAATTTCATTGCAATAAAGGTTATAAACATTGCAACGTGAATTGCAGTTGTTTGGAAAAGCTGCCCTGAAATCATTCATTCTAGGCCGCAGCAATCCCCAAACAAGCCTGCAAATTACTGTAGGGACTGTATTGTTATTTAAATGTTCAGAAAAATGTAATTCCTAACATTTACAATTCCACAACAGCTGAGGCAAACTCTGTGTGCTGAGGAAATGTTTATGATGTGATCAGAAGCCCCAGAACAGCTCCTAATATACCGTTCACTGGGGTGAGATTGTTTCTTATCCACATTAATCAAGTGGAAAAAATGCTCATTGATTTTCTCCTTTCTGAGCAGTGAATATATTCTGTACCCAAACCCATGGTACCTCTTGTAGGTGCACAGCAACGTGTGTGGGTGTGTACCCCCCCGCCCCATGTGGTCACAGACAGATTTACTCGGCTTTAACGCTCAATTGCCTCTGCTGTTACTCAGACAACGCCAAGCCCACATGCTTCCTGGAGTATCCGCCTCTGAAACACAAAAACACAGGTCATATCAGGCTCTCTAATCCATTATGTCTTTGAAGTGTATCCTTGTGTCAGTCTTCATGGCTTTAACCAATGCACCATGTCTTTTAATCCTCTCTACACTGCTGTCACTATTTTTTATTTAAAGACCACACTTTGCCTTAAATGTGCATTTTGTATTCTAGCTGTATATTTTTACTTAAGTGCTCTAAAACATCAGTCCAAGCTGGAAGAAAATATTTCCTCACACCAACATCTATTCAGCGTTTCACCTTATTCTGATCGTTTGACTGTCATCAGAGCGTAAATGAATCAGCAAGGGACAGGCAGGTCAAAGCAACCGATCCCAGTCTAATCATCAGCAGTTTGCAGCACACCTGTGCTAACCCCAGTGGTAGCTAGATGGAGCGGCGGTTGTCCTGCATCACTCAGAAACATCAAAGCCCCAGTGAAATGAAAGTTAGAGAGCCTTTAGGGTCTGCACTCTGACATATTTCCCTGTGAAAAAATATATTTGAGCAGTGTACTAAAAGTGGGGGGGCTTAGAGTTCAGTGTGATCATGCTTGCTCCACACACACCTCCCTCACCCTTATATCAAGAGGAGGATAAGGGATAAACGAGTGAATAAATCAGACCTCAGCCACTTTGTGTTTGAAATGAAAACACTGGTTTGATAGCTGAGAAGTGGGCGTGCCATAACAGTGACGCCTCACAGTGTATCGTGACAGATTAGTAGCATCCGTCAGGAAGAGACAGACAAGGCACACTGTATGCTCCATGTGTTGTGCGTTGTTGAAGCAGGCCACTGTAACATGCCTTGCGCATAATCTGGAGATGTCACAGATACAACTTAACTGTAAATTCCCGCCCACAGGCTCTCGTAACTGCAACGTTTTGGGGAAACAAAGACACAGATAGCGCTATAGGGCCACTATGAAGTCCCTTCCTTATGCCGCCTTTGAATTTTTACTGCCATCAAACAACAAGTGTGATTTTTAGACAGCATGCCAAAATCCCTGAATCAAAAGAGGCGTGATGGGTGTGACACGTAACACAACAGCGTCTGCCTCTAGTGTGACATATAACATACGTGATGGCAGCACTTTATAAACAACAGCAATAGCATAATGTGGCAATAACAATCAATTACCGTTATATGGCGGCTGATCCCGTCCTTTGCTTGGAGGTTAAGGAGCTCCCGGACCTCTTTGTCCTCCAAACTTTTCTTCTTCTTTGAGTTAGCTGCTAACTGCTAGCAGCAACTTCTCCTCCTCCTGCGGTGTGTTGCATGTATAACATGTTGTCAAAATGTCACACCTGTGTGATCCATGATCTCATCCTGCTTTTGGTGCTGTTACGACCTCCAATGCCGCCTTAAAGATGAGACAAATCTGTCCCCCAATTCTGTGATTGTACCTTTAATACAGAATGGCGAGGTAGCATATAGGCGTGAACTTTTAGCCTTGAAGAGGCAGTGTAAAAGGGGCTACTGCCTTACTATGCTGTTAGCTAACTAGCTGTGTGCAGGTAAAAGTTGCAAATTGATTGATGGGTGAATGTCGTGATATTATTGGTTGAAAGTGGTTGGTACTAGCTTACGTAACCACACATCATATTTTGTTTCGCGGGAAGAAAACATGATTAGATTTTGATAGAAGAATATGAAGAAATTGATTTTTTTTGGCATATATTGCTAGGTAAGGGGTTAAAAAGGCATTTTTGTCACATGTGGGTTTGAAGTTTGTATTGCATCAGGATTTAATAAAATATCCAGTATCACTCTGAAATCTGAACCATTTCAGGATGTGGTTTGGTTCACTGGATTTAATTGTAATCTGACTTTGGATCGATCAGCTACCTTCGTAAATCAATTCTGTTGTGAATAAGCATCGGACATTGAACAAGAAGCTGGCAAACACTTGATGTGTGGAGACGATGTTGCTTTGGCAGAACATTATCTAACTAAAATCAAAGGAGCCCCATACTGTCCTTTTTCCCCTCCATATTTACTGGGAATTATTCATCCAAGATGGTAAAATTATGTTCAAAATAAAGACCAAAGAGAAATGTTAATTCATCCAGCTGTGCAGATCTCAAGAGCCAGTCAGGTTGGATTCTAACCTAAAAACCAAGTGGATGGGGAACCAGCAAGATGAGGTGTTTACTGCCAGCTTTAAAAGACTGTAAATATTACATAACGTGACCTGCATTGAGATCTGCATGGTGATGGAACCCAATCTCAGTGTGTGTGTGTGTGTGTGTGTGTGTGTGTGTGTGTGTGTGTGTGTGTGTGCATTAAAGTAGAGGGGCTGATTAGAATCCAGCTTGACTCATCATGTCTGTCTGATGGTCTGAATGTGATGTGAATGCTAACAGCAGGCGGAGAGGAGAGGGTGTGTTTGTGATGTGATGGACGAGTCAGGCCTGACCTTTGTGACTGACCCGCCTGAACGCTTAATTAACCTTAAAGCAGTGTGTAATTAATGGGTCTTTAGTGGGCCCTTACACACTCATCTGCACACTCAGCATGACAGCAGGCTCTATGTGTTTTACATTCATCACTCAGCGCACTGTAAAGTCTTCTGTTTGCAGCTTTCTGTCTGACTCAGAGCTAACATACTGAGTTTTGTATCCTAAATCTAAAAAACTTGTAGAACAGGGCTTCATCGTTACCTCTCACACACACTGTGCTGCTGGTACCATGAGCAACCCTGACGATCGCCAGTGGAAAACAACATCGCACATGAACGTGATTTACTCCTCTGCAGTGGCAGTAAACACAACACATGGGCCCGCCGATGATGGTGCTGTATGCAGACATTACAAGATGTTTAGAGCTGATGGTAACGTTAACTGTGACAAACATCAGAGCTATGGCTATGTACTGACACTCCTTTACAGTCTCACACAACACAGACGCTCTCATAGCACAGCTGATAGTTCAGCTACAAACAGGCACACACACACAAACTCTCTCTGAGGGCCATAAATGTGATTCTGGTGACGATCAAAGCTCCATCACACTGTCTGTGTCTCTGCTGTTCAGATAGTCTGACAGTAACTGCTCATGTTGTTAGCTCTGACTGCCAGCTCTGTGTTGCTATCAATGCCACACTGAGCGGTGGTCAGTCAGTGTCCCCTGACTCTCTGTGTCACACATGACACTGCTCCAAATACTGTTTTTGGGGCTTTCAAGCTTCAGTGATAATTACCTGCAAATATTAGAAGCTTCGACGGGACGCAACGAGACCAGGAAGGTATGGGCGCGCTAATCCTCCACCTGAACCCAACCTGAGTTAAGAAGGACTTAGCGTTGCTGCGTGTGTGTGTGTGTGAGAGAGTGGTAAAGAGGGGGAAGCAATGTTTCTGTAAGTTATTAACAACTTGGAACGCTGTGTGTTGAGCTGCATCACTAGATGCAAAGCCAGCACTTCACTACAGTCGCCAGCTGCGGATTCCCACATGCCATAGACCTTTTTCCCAGCAGACATTTTGACATGTCGTCGTCGGAAAAGCGCAACTTTATTGAATGACATTAATGATGGCTGCATTCCATTCAGTGGAGGCCCTGACATTTTGCATGCTGGCTCACTGAAATAGCTTACTGTGACACTTCTCGTCTGTTTTTCCTCATCAGATAAACATAATAATAATAATAATAAAGAACTTTATTTATACAGCACCTTTCATACAAGAAGTGCAGCACAAAGCGTTTTACAATAAGGGCAGTATAAGCACCAAGTGCTTCACATGAAAATATACATAATGGACATAAAACAGACAAAGCAATTCAATATAAAAAGGAAATTTAAAACAGTTTAGAGTTGTAAAACTATAAATCATAAAATTTAGTAAGAATTTAAAAGAGTTGCAGCAGCGTTGACCTTAAAAAGAAAGAGTTTCAGACCTGTATGAGGAAGGTCAGAGTGAGTTAAAGTCTAAAGTCAGCAGATACGTTTTTACCTTTCTTTGAAAAATATTTAGCAAGCTAGCTTCTCTGATATCTACAGGTAGTGTGTCCCATAGCTTTGGGGCGAAAATGACAAAGGCTGCATCCCCGGCTGTTGTTGAGAACCTCCAATAAACCAGCAGCAGATGATCGCAGTGTTCTTGGAGGCAAATAGTTAACAAGGGAGTTAGCAATGTAGCTCGGTCCCAGCCCATGTGGGGCTTTGTATACAAGGAGGAGGAGCTTAAAATCAATTGTAAATATAAGTCAGTGCAGAGCAGCTCAGACTGGCCTGATGTGCTCTCTCCTTTTGGTTCTGGTTCATAGCTTGTTAAAGATTTACACTTCCATAAAGTCAGGTGACCTCACAAGATACAGATTAAGAAAAGATTAAGATTAAGCTGCAGAGGCTGAGATATCTTGACTTTTAGTCTCTACCTCCACAAACACTGGATCCTACATTTCCCATAATGCAGCAACAGCATTTTTGTCAATAGATCATCCCCTCCAGGTAAACACCTGTGTCTTTTAAACTCCACATCGTCATCTTGTATCACAGGTCCCTTCCCTTATAGATTTGTAGTCCCCATCGTCTGTGTTATTTTCTAGGATTTGATTAAATGTCTTCTGTGGCTCCTCCACACAGGCTGAGCGGTACCGACTGTAAAAACAGCAGAGAGCCCCTGTTAATGGAGGTGAATACAGATTTGATAAGGACCCTGAGTGCTGACTTTGATGTGTAAAACTAGTTGAGTTCTCCTTCGAGGACGCACATTTCGCTTCAGTGTTTTGTTCACTTTGTTTCTGAATTTAAATCCAAAGGTTTGCTGCTGACTATTGAGATTTCATTAATAAAGTGGTTTAAATTTTATCAACTATATGTATCAACAAAACATGTTGCAGAGGAAAATATAATTCAGTCTGGATTACATTTGTCTTCTGAATACCAGAGCAGTGATTGATTTCCCAGTCGACAATGGAATGTTTATTTTGTTTATGTTGTTCATTATTTCCTATTGTAGGAGTAGGAGGTCGCAGCAGTGCACAGTGTGTGTAGGGATTAGTGTCCTCACACACCCATATTCCCCCTTTTGAAGTGCTTAAAGTCACTGCATAAGCTCCCATGTGCCTGTGTGTTGCAGTGTAAGCTTGTTTGGCTGATTTGCTTGCATTTAAAAAGTGGTTTGATCCCCATTAGGGCCTGTTAACCCCCTCCATCCCTCTGCGCCAGGCTGCCCACTGAGCTTTGAGTCACACAGGCTGTGAACTCTGTTTCCTTGTGGGAAAAGATTAAAGCGAGACAAATTCCCGGTCATCTAAATCTATTCAGACAGTATTAGAGCAGAGCCTTACAGTCAGAGTTCCAACCAAGGCATAGTTGGCTGTGTGTTTCATCAACACACCTACTCTGTTAAATGTTTATGCTTCAGTCACATTCTTATAGTCTTAATCTGCAAGATCAGCTTCCACCTCTGCTGCTGTTTCTGAAGCATATTAGTTTTACACAAAAGTATGAAAAAAATGTAAGTTAAAGGTCCAGTGTGCAAGATTTAGGAGGATTTGGTGGTTTGTGTTGAAAGGGGTCAGTTGAGGTGGTTCAGGCATCTGATCAGGATCCTCCTGGGCACCTCCCACTGTAGGTGTTTGTGGCACGTCCCACTGGTAGGAGGCCCAGGGGCAGACCCAGAACACACTGGAGGGATTATATATCTCATCTGGCCTGGGCACGCCTTGGGGTCCCCCAGGAGGAGCTGGAAAGTGTTGCTGGGGAGAGGAATGTCTGGGGTGCTTTGCTTGGCCTGCTGCCCCCACGACCCGGCCCTGGATAGATGGATTGATAAATGGATAGATGGATAGTGGGATCAAGCGGTGAGTATTGCAGATTGCAACCAGCTATAACTTCTCCCGGTCAGATTTCCTTATGTGTTCATTGTTAAGGAGGTTTTTATGAGGAGCCAGATTATCCACAGAGGTCTCCAACTCCCTACAAAAACCCCCTCCAAAAATGAATGCGGTGATACAAACCACGAAAAACGCAGAATAAAGCAGTTTCTGGTTGCTGTGATACAGAATATCTGCAGACGTAAAAACATAGCATACTTGTTGTGGATGAAGTGATGGCTGAAGCTGGTAGGGAGAGAGAACGGACCCGCCAGTCTGTGAGGGTTCAGTCTTTATTCCTCCTCCATTGTGGTTGTTCAGCAATTGATGGTATTAGTCCTGTCCCTTCTTCACTGTGATTGGATTGCTGGGTAAAAAGTGACATTGATGAGTGAATGCACTTTTTGGCTGAAGCTGAATATTTTTCAACTGTTGGCGACCAAAAAAAAGGCAAACATGCCACACTCGGCACAGGATAGATGCTCAGCGCCTTGTTATACTGCTGGCATTTGTAGCAGTGAAGGTGTAAATATGCAGCACTCCTATTAAAAACAAAAAGAAAATGTGAACACGGTGGTTGTGGGGGTTGATTGCTATCCCCTGCGACTGGCTTGTCAGTAGCGCAGTATTGCAATATTGCGGTTATCGTGACAGCCCCGGAGCTACAAGAGGCTAAACACTAAAACTGAGGGGAGCTGCT
The DNA here is from genome assembly GCF_006386435.1 of Epinephelus moara. Taxonomy (NCBI): domain Eukaryota; kingdom Metazoa; phylum Chordata; class Actinopteri; order Perciformes; family Serranidae; genus Epinephelus; species Epinephelus moara. Next base: position 45,875,729 of record NC_065506.1, on the reverse strand, counting down.
GCATTGACTGATTATTCTCTGCAGCTTTAATCCTACACTGGTGTCAACGTGTAACAAAACGTTGTGAGTACAGCTGAATGGAAATCACAGACGTGCCAGTATACATTTGGCCTGTTGGCAGTGAATGTGGAGGATGTGAAGCTTTAGTGTTAAGGTGCCACCTTTCATCTCTGTGTAGGCACTGCTTCGCCTCGATATCTCTTTCCATCTCCGTCCTGGGATTTCATCATCTTCACCTCAGCAGCTTCTGTGATGAAGAAGAAACAGAGCTACGTCCTCCATCTATTTACCTAATTGTACGCATTATGCAAACCTCTCTTAGCTCTGGATTTTGCGAGTGGGAGAAGCTTTGAAGCTGTAGTGCCCTGCAGAAATGCACCTTTTTATAGCTCTGCATTCTCAACGTCTTCAGCATGCTGAAAACGCTTCAGTGCCCTCACATGATAAGGATGATGATGAAGGCGATAGTGACTAAAGAGGAAAGATTGTGTAACTAACTTTTGACTCAGGACTAAACTTTTGGGCTCAAAAATGTAATGAAGGTGTGGCTATTACATTATATGCTGTCTTACAAAGTTATTGATTGAGGTGCTGATTTAAACTGTCTCAGTGCCATTAGCTGTCGTGTCTTTTCAGCATAAAAGAGTCAGAAACAGCAACACTATTTTAAGATTAGAGATATTATCTGTATCAGTTTTAGTTCATGACAGATTTATCAGCATGTGTGTCCTGATAAGAAACTGCCAAACAAAAAACAGGCAAATTATGTGATGTTGACTTAAACTGAACTAAAAGATAAAGCCTGCAGAGCATTTTGTACTGCAGTTATTTTTATTACTTCCCAGCCATCATACAGTACAGTATGTGCAGATGCCTATGTAAGCTGATATCAGCCTTTCAGTTTATCAGCTGGGCTCCAGTTCAGATTTTTGGAGGAACATAAGAAATCCTCTTTGCCTTATTAAAGCAACAAAAGACTGAATCATGATGATAATGTAGTGTATTGAAAAATGTGTCAAAATAATTTGATCACATAATCTTAAAGGAGCTCTAAACACTCTGTGATTCAGAGGTTTACTGTAGGGATGCACCGAATATTCGGTAACCGAATATATTCGACCGAATATTGCAAAAAAAAAACCACATTCGGTATTCGGTGAAATAAGTTAAAAGCAAGGCCGAATAATAGTGGCGTGTTTTGATAACGCAATCAAACAGCGTGCCGTGACGGGCCGAGTAAAATGTCGGCAGTGTGGCGATCTGCCCGTCACGGCACTCGCATTTGCAACTAAAAATAGTTTTGAACGAGCAAAATAGGCTTAAATCATTCAGCACGCTGTGCGAGCAGCCT